>NW_012267267.1:5304647-5382776 GCF_000151885.1 Dipodomys ordii
GAAGTGGCGCTGTGGCTCAAGTGGTAGAGCGCTAGCCGTGAGCTGAAGAGCTGAGGGACAGTGCCCAGGCCCAGAGTTCAGGCCCCACGACTGGACCAAAAAAAAAAAAAATGAATCAAATAATTTACAACAATGTTAATTTTTTCCCAGGACTTAGAGTTTTAAAAATTATAATAAATTTTATTAAAAATATGATCATCCCCATTTGATAGATAAAACAACAGTTTTTGTCCAAAGAACCAGGATCAAACTCAGGTCTAAAGCTCTAAAGCCCAGGTGTATTAAGTCTTTTTCTAAATCTAAAATGCTGTAATTTGTGTCCCTTACCT
The DNA here is from genome assembly GCF_000151885.1 of Dipodomys ordii. Classification (NCBI taxonomy): domain Eukaryota; kingdom Metazoa; phylum Chordata; class Mammalia; order Rodentia; family Heteromyidae; genus Dipodomys; species Dipodomys ordii. The sequence continues at coordinate 5,304,977 of NW_012267267.1, forward strand.
GGAACATTGAGAGAGCAGCAGCATTGTCTAATCAGGGCAGAATCAAAACAATAGAGCATCCCTTGATTACTAAGTGGTTACTGAAGATCCTCACACCCAGCCGGGAACCAGCTTCACATGGAAGAGACTAGCAGCCACTAAGAGGCCATGACATATCAGCAACCTTTGAGAAGTATATGTGGCATTTGCACAGGTTGAAATCAGAGAAATTAGTGGTCTAGAATTTTACTTAAACTTCAGGGCAAGTTGTCTCTAGGCCCTGTGGACATAAATGCTCAGATTGTGTTAGACTTAGGTTAAGGAGTAACTTTGTGTGTGGGGGGGGGGGGGGGGGGGAGTGCCCATCCTTGAACTCAGGGCCTGGCTGATGACCCTGAACTCTTTTGCTTAAGGCTAGCATTCTACCAACTGAGTCACAGTTACACTTCTTGCTCTTTTGGTGGTTAATTGGAGATAAGAGTCTCACAGACTTCCCTGCCTGGGTTGGTTTTGAACCACAATTCTCAGGTCTCGGCTTCCTGAATAGCTAAGATTACAGGCATGAACCACCAGCACTGGGCAAAGGGGCAATTTCTGATGCTGGGGCTCAAAGATTGTCCTCCAATCCTTCTATGAAGCATAGAATAATTCAGGTCTCTCAATTTCAAGTCTAGAGTTCTTTCCTTATTCTTGAGTAGCTTCTACTGTGGTTAAGGTAATATACATAATAATCTGTTCATCATTCATTCAGTCACAGAAACCACATGGGAAGCAATGTGTCAGCACAGGGTTGTGTGTAGGGAAATAAAGACAAAATCCTTGCTTTGCAGGGGTAACTAGTTTTGATGATGGAAGACAAAGCAACAAGCAACAAGAGGGTCCTGGGGAATTGTGGGTGCCCGGAGGTGGGGCATCCTACTGTGACTATAGGCACTGGGGGAAGGTCTGGAGAGAATTAGTAGAAAGAAAATGGGAAGCGGGGGAGGACTCAAGCAGAAGAAGAGGGGATCTTTCCAGAGGAGGAGGAAGAAGAGGAGGAGAGGGAGGAATGAGGAGGCCAAAGTTTGTGAACTACAAGATGGGAGCGAATGTAAATGCTATTGTATGACTCTGACAGGCACCATCATAGTTACCAGTCTGGGAAAGGGAGACATTATTAACAATGATAATATCTTGGGGGATAAAACTCAGGGCCTGGGTACTGTCCCTTAGTATTTGTGCTCCAGGCTGGCACTTGAGCTGCAGTTCTGATTCTGGCTTTTTGCAGGGTAATTCAACATAATCTCATGGATTTTTCTGCCCAGGCTGTCTTCAAACTTTGACTTTCAGATCTCAGCCTCCCAACTAGGTAGGTTTACAGGCATGAGCTACCAGTACCCAGCTAATATCTTCTGCTTTTATAGCATTTCACAGTCTGATGAAACATTTTTTCATCTCTGATCTCAAGGTTTTACATGTCATAGATAAAACAAACAAAAAAGTACAAAAGCTAAATGGCTAAGCCTTAGCCTTGTAGGAATTTAGTGGTAGCTGTTCCTAAAGCTTGGAGCCTTTTCACCCCCATTAGAAGGGATGTGATGTGGAGGGCTTAAGAGAAGCAGTAGTTATTTCTTTGCTTTGACTTTGAGCTCTAGAGGGCTTTGTGGGACAGGACCGCCAGGGGTGACTTGATCCTATCAGATGGGAAAAGACCAAAGGAGGAAAGCCCCCCCTAGTAAACCGCAATGTCCTCAATAGATCACCTCTTCCAATCCATTCTATCCTTCAATGAAGGCTATTTAAAGTCCCTAAAGGACATTCAAAGTCACTGCAACCCAGTTTCTCCATCTTTCAAATAGACATGTATACCATTACCACCCACATTCCTGGCCTCCTGCCTCTCCATATGACATCTTATAACCCCAGGGAGCCCCTCCAGGGGTCAGCACCAGTATTCATGGCAGGGCTAGGGTGATGTGGTATAAAGGGGAAAGGGAGATGTGTTAAAAACAGAAAAAAGCAAGATGAGTGTAATGTGCTGGTACATACTTGTAGTCCCAGCTATTGATGAAACAAAGGCAGAGGAACTACTTTAGCTCATGAGCTTGAGACCAGCCTGGGCAACACAGCTACACCTTGAGGCAAAAATAATGAAAATAAGGAAGGAAGGAAGGAAGGAAGGAAGGAAGGAAGGAAGGAAGGAAGGAAGGAAGGAAAGAAGGAAAGAAGGAAGGTAGGTACAAAGTCAAAAAAGGTTAATGTTAAGGGTTAGGGATATGTGCTTAACATGTGTGAAGCTCTGGGCACTATAAAGAATTTTTTTTAATGCAAGGTGTTTCACAAATGTAAGAACCATACATTGGTGTATTGGGATGGCGGGTGTTGAAAGGGGTTCAAGAGAAAGGATCTAGCAGTTCTTTCTTCCCACTGCTCAGCTCCCTCCCAGTGGGGAGGTTGGAAACCACCCCTCTACATCCCCCCCAACCCAGGTTGCTTTGCCTAAGGCATTCTCTGACTGCCAGAGGCCACTGTGTTGTCCTTAGCGCTAGGCTGAAGTTAATGGTCCCTAGAGAATGGCCCCAACCATTACCTAATGGGATTGAGTGGCTCTGTATCTTGGCTTCTTCCCTCTTGTGGGTAATGACACTGGATTCTCCAGTAGAATTAAGCTCTGGTTACCCATTGTGGTGACTTGCTTGGCCTCTTTCCTTCTCCATCTTACTGTTGCCTTCCACTACCGGGATGTCCTGGGACAATTTCCCAAACAGATGACAGATAGCAGTCTATTCCTTCTCTCAAGGATTGCTTCTGGGGAAACACAGTGGAAAATAACCTCTCCTAACCTGATGCCTACTTTGCTGCTTTGGACATCAGCAACTACGTAGGAGGCAGAGATTAGGAGGATTAAGATTCAAGGCCTATGTAAGCAAAATAAAAATGATCAAGACCTCCCTGTGCAGTGGTACACACTTGTCATCCTAGCTATTGAAGAAACAGCAATAGGACAGTCACAGTCTAGGTGAAAATGAGCAAGCTTGTATGAAAACTAGAGGGAAAAGAGGAGAGATTGAGAAATCTCATTCATTCATTCATTCATTCATGCATGTATGTGTCAGACATTCTTTGCCCAGTAAGAAATTATTAAATATCTATTTCAAGCCAACTCTTATGGTAGGTGCCGAACCCCCATCTTCCAGGCTCTGAGGAACTACTGATCACTCAGATCTTTGCACCACTGGGCACCACTGCAGTAGGTATCACCTGGACTGGAGAAAGGGGAAAGGGGTGTTAGAGGTGGCTCTGGGTAAAGGATGAGGGGCCTTGAAAAAGGAAGGAGATAAATTTTAGGAGCCTATGGAATGGAGTGAAATTCACACACAGAATGAACAAGAGCTGGTGGGGGGGGGGTGGGCAGCAGCCATGTTTGCTCTTAAAGGTCACCTTTGAGGTTACAAGCAATTCTGTTCACAGAAGACATTGGGGGTCAAGAAAAGACAAGATTATTTTCTGTACTCCAAGTGCTGTGAACACTTTCTTTTGAAGGAACTAAGACTACCCTCATGTTTTTGTTTGTTTGTTTTTGTTTGGTAGTTGTTGGACTAAGAGGTCAAATTCAGGGTCTTGCATTTGCTAGGCAGGTGCTGTACTGCTGAACCATCCCTCCCAGTACTTTTTGCTTTAGTTTTTCATACAGGGTTGCTCATTTTTACCTGGACTGTGATTCTCCTATTTGTGTTTTCTGCATAGCTAGGATGACAGGTGTATAACATTACAGTCAGCTGTTGGTTGATAGGGAGGTTTTGATGGTTTTTTATTTTGCTTACATAGGCCTTGAATCTGATCCTCCTGATCTCTGCCACCTAAGTAGTTGATATTAGACCATGATGAGAACCATGTCCAGCTGCATTAATGTTTCCTAGGGATCTTTTCATGGTAGCACTAAGCTCAGGAAACTTTTCAAACATTGTTCTCCATCACCCCTCCCTACTGAAATCTTAATACTACTGATGTATTGTGTCTTAGTGATAGATGGTAGATTGATCTGTTTATGCTCTGTAGCCATAAAATAATCTTTTCCAATTCCCCCAAACTCAGTATTTGTCCCCTTGGGGGCGATATTGCCCTTGTTGATAATGCATAGGTTGGAGATAGCAAATGGGAGTGGGTTACTGAGGCCTAAAATTTGGACGCTGAGACTCAATTTGGTGGAGTAAGCAATAGGGAGCCATAATGGGTTCTTGAGCCAGCCAGAGATGGTCAAAAAGAAATGAAGAGTCTACCCCACCAACTACTCTGCCAGCACTGTAGCTATCAATATTTACAAGGTGGCCATGGCCCTCCTGTGCCCTTCCTGGCTAGGGAGAGGCCGATGGTATCAAATAGATCTTCAGTCACTTATTATTGAAGTAAATGATAAAACCAACTTTGTTTTGTTTACCTAGTATTACATAGAGTTTGCAAGCACTATGCTACACTCCAGATGTAAGGACAAGAGTTTTATGAATAGTAACTTCCCTACTCTTATGATATAAGCAGAGTTATCCTCATTTCTACAGATGGGAAACTGAAGCATGGGAAATGTTTTCCTTCCAAGCACTCAGTCACGACGAAGCTGAGATTTCAGCATAAACAGTCCAGCTCCGCAGTTAATGTCTTCAGTTGCAATACTCTGACTTAAGAACAGTTTGTGCAATGTGCAACTTTATTGGTCATACCCAGTGCTAGGAACCAGTATAGATTTGTGGACCTCTTGCAATAATTCCAGGGGCACCAAAGCCCTCAAGTAGAATAAAGGAAAACAGTTCTAATCCCTAGAGTTTTGTTGTTGTTGTTTTGTTTTTTAGCAGAGTTTTTAAAGAGGGTAGGAGATAAGGATGGCTCAACTTCATTTTATGGAAGCTGACTAAACTCAGGAATGAATTGAGGGAAACACTCATTCTACACTACATAATGAAGAAATATAGCTCAAGGGCTGCAACGAAGTCACACATTCTGAATTTCCAGTGAAAGATATTAGTTAATATCTTTACTTCTGGAAGTAAAATTGGAGTGGCAGCAAAACTAAACACATATATACACATATCGCTCTCTTCAATCACCTCTCAGTTTTTCCTTCGTACATTTTTTACTGTTATAATAAAGAAGATCCTTTTGTTGTTGTTGTTGTTGTTGTTTTGGCAGTATTCAAGTCCTGTTGGCTTGCTTGCTAATGGCTAGTGCTCTACCACTTGAGCCCCACCTCTAATCTTGCTTTTTTATTTTATTTTATTTTTACTGGTTAATTGGAAATGGAGTCTCATAGACCTTTCTGCTAGAATTGGCTTCAAACCTTCAATCCTTCAGATCTCAGCCTGCTATGTAGCTAGAACCACTGGTGTGAACTATCAGTGTTTAGATCTGAGATAGATTTTTCTTTTGGTCAGTAGTGGGCTTGAACTCAGGGCCTGGGTGCTGTCTGTGAGCCCTTTTACTCAAGGCTAGTGCTCTACCACTTTGAGCCACAGTGCCACTTCTGTTTTTTTGTTTTTACTTTTTTGAGTGGTTAGACATGAGTCTCACAGGGTCTTGTCTCACGGAGACTTTTCTGCCTGGGCTGGCTTTGAGCCATGATCCTCAGATTTCAGCCTCCTGAGTAGCTAGGATTGCAGGTGTGAGCCACAAATGCCTGGCTTAGATTATTTTTAAAGAGTAATTTTAGCTTACAGATGATTCATAAACCTACCATAATTTATTTTTCTTTTTATTATAATTTCTCCCTGTAATAAAAAACTTACTTTCTCTTAATATTTTATCATACCAGTCTAGAAGGGACCCCAAGAGATTAGTTTGCTGGAGAATGAACAAAGAAATAACCAAAGAAATAACCAAAGAATAACCCAAAGAAATCCCTGTCCAAACCTGTCTTCTTGTTGCTGTCTTGTCTGTGCACTTACTGAACATTTACCCAAATGACCACACATAACGCCATACTATAGCTACCAGCACAACTATGTTTATTGCAGCATTATTCACCATACCTAAGATATGGAACCAACCCAGATGCCCCTCAGTAGATGAATGGATCAAGAAAATGTGGTACACACACACACACACACACACACACACACACACTGGAATTCTATGCTTCCATCAGAAAGAATGACATGACCCCATTTGTAAGGAAATGTAAAGACTTGAAAAAAAATCATATTGAGTGAAGTAACCCAGATCCAAAGAAACATAGGTCTCATGTTTTCCCTTGCTTGCAATAATTAGTATATGTCTAGGATAATCTCACCAGATGAGCAGACTAGCTCAATAGCTATGTACATTTATGAGCATATAAAATGATGCTAAGTGAAATAACTCCAAGACATGGACACAAGATGTTTTTCTTTGCTGTTGTTTTTTTAATGTACTATGTGATTTCTTGTTTCTATTGTATGTTCTTCCCCGATGGTATATCCCCTATTGTCACTGTATTTAACTTTGGTACCCTGGTATTGTAAATACATTTATCTGAATTAGGAAAGGGAAGGGGAACAACAGAACGGTTGAAACATAGGACAAGGAGGGAACCAATGCAACAGTGATAGTCATAAGACAATATGTTGGAAATGATCTGTACAACTTACGAGATGGAATGGGGGAGGGAAGGTAGGAGAAAAATGAGGGAAAGGAGAACAAGTTTGACAAGAAATGTACCTATTACCTAACTGTAACTCCTCTGTATATCACCTTGACAATAAAAAAATATACACCCATATTCATTGTTGTACAAGTCACCTTAGAAGTTATATAAAGAGCTCAGATGCTCTATAATCAGTGAATCAATAAAATGTGATGTCTATATCTCTAAAATTAGCAATTTTAGAAGATTCATAAACCTACCATCATTTATAATTTCTTCCTGTAATAAAAACTTATTCTCTCTTAATATTTTATTGTACCACTCTAGAAGGGAGCTCAAGAGATTAGTTTGCTGGAGAATGAGCTATATATAACCCAAAGAAATGCCTGTCTTCTTGTTGCTGTCTTGTCTGTGCACTTAGTGAACATCTACCATGCACCAGGCACTGTGTTGGTGCCTAAATAAATAGATCAGCAAGACATAGTTCCTTTCTATAAGGATTAGCGGACAGATATGCCCATAACTCATTACAATGCAGGGGATATTAATGCGCATACCACATGCTCCATGGTATTTTTAGCTTGAAGACTTTCACACATGCTATTCCCAAGGCCAACATGTTCCTTGGCAGGCCAAATCCCATGGGGCTGATCAAAGTACAGGAGTCCCTGACCCCGTACTGGAACATCAGAGAAAGCTTTCTGGAGGAGGTAAGTGAATGTGTAGGGTTCTTCTTCTTTTAAATCTTTGTCAGTGAGGAGAATGTTTTGCCCCACTGTGTAAATCCATTTCTGGATTTGCAAAGTAAGTATTAGGAAGTCCAAGAATGGATAGATGGGTGAATGAGTGGGATGGATGGATGGATGACAGATGGAGGGATGAGTGAGTAAATAAATGAATGGCTAGCTGGATGAGTAGATGGATGGATGAATTAGTCAGGTGATGGGTGAATGGATGGATGGTTGCTGGATGGATGAGTGGGCAAGTGAGCAGCTAAGTGGATGGTAGCATGGAGAAGAGAACAACAGCCTGCCTTAGTGGAGGAAAATGGAGGAGCTAGAAAGGGAGAGCCGTGAAACTTCTGAGGAGATAAAGATGATTGTGGTTGAACTCTACAGAATAATCTAGTGCAGTGATTTTCAAGCAGCTTACCAGTTAGCTGGTGATCTGGAGTGGGGTTCCACAGCATGCATTTCTAATTTCCAAGGAGATACTGTTGCTGAGGGTCCTCAGATCAACTTGGAGCACTGAGCATGTACGGGACTGTGAATATGGGGAGATAGTAAAAAAGATAGGAAGGAGGAAAGACAATCCAAACTATGGACGTGTGGTGAGCTGTGCTGGCTCAGCCATGGTGCATGTGCGCAGGGGTCAGCGGTACAGATGAGAGGAAGCAGATGGGAGAGGGTAAAGTAAAGGAGTGGTAGATCATATGATGGTGGTTTTGAGGGTCTGGACAACTGAGAGCAATAGTTAAGGTTTGGGAAGCTGAGATGGGGAGTCAGGACAGAAAACTCATGCTCCATGAATATATGGATATGTCTACTTATGTGCTTATACAGACCTGTGTCTATCTGTCCAGTATACTTTATTTTGTCCTCAGACAGTCTGGAGAAGTACACGGAAATGCAGTAAGTAGCCCCACCTCAGATTTCTAAACTCCAGCAAAGCTAGGGCTGAAACTAAAGGAAGTATCCCTGTCTTGATGGCCAACTAGAGAATTCAGCATCTAGAGAAAAGGAATTCTACAATGGAGCCAGGTGAGGTGGTTTAAATCTTTAATCCTACCCATTCTGGATGCAAAGATCAGGGAGATTGTAGAAGGCCAGCCCAGGTAAGAAATTTTGCAAGACCCACCTTAATGAGCTGGATGTAGTGGTATACTTCTGTCATCCAAGCTATGCAGGGAGCATATTTATAGGATTCCAGTTCAAGCCTGCCAAGGGAAAAAGCAACCATCTCTCTCTCTCTCTCTCTTTCTCTCTCTCTCTCTCTATATATATATATATTATATTACATAGTAGTTATTATATATCTATATATTAAATTTCATATTATATATAGATATATAATAAACAGAGCCAAAGGGGCTGAAAGTTTGGCAAAAGCAGTAGATCATCTGCCTAACAAGTTTGAAACGAGTTCAAACCCCCAGCTACTCAATAGGAAGACTCTCCCTCCCCTGCACATACATTTAATATTAAATGGTGATTACCTGTTTGATTCCCAAGGAGTACAACTTTAAGAAACATCATAAATGAAGTATGGTTTAGGAATGGAATTAATTCACTTAATCTGTAACAAGCGGTGCTATTTCAGCCTGCTGCTGCATGACTCATCGAGTCCCTTTGTAAGGAAAATCAAAGACATATTTTTAAAATCTAGGTTTTATAAATAGCTCTCTCTGGACAAACAAGGAACAAGTGGGAGCTCCTGAGGTAAACAAAAATAAACCACATTCTTTTACAAGTCAGAATGACAGTGCTTAGGTGGGAACCCAGCATGGAAGGTTTTCAGGCAAGATGAAGAGCAATAAAGGCATGAAAATTCTGGAAGCATCTTCTGGATGGATAAAGAAGTCATAGGAAGCCAGGTGCTGGTAGCTCATACCTGTAATCCTAGCTACTCAGGAGGCTGAGATCTGAGGACTGTAGCGGGAAGCCAGTGAGGGAAAGAAAAGTCTGTGAAAGTATATCCAATTAAACAGCAAAAGCCAGAAGTGGAGCTGTGGCTCAAGCTTTTTTTTTTTTTTATTTTGGGTCCGGTCGTGGGGCTGAGCCTGGGCGCTGCCCCTCAGCTCTTCAGCTCAAGGCTAGCGCTCTACCACTTGAGTCACAGCACCACTTCCAGCTATTTTTTTGCTTATGGGTGCTGAGGAATCGAACCCAGGGCCTCAAGCATGCAAGGCAAGCGCTTTTACTACTGAGCCACCTTCCCAGCCTGGTGGCTTAAGCTTTGAGAGTAAAAATCCAAGCAACAGCATGAGGCCTAAGTTCAAGCCCCAGTGCTAGCACATACAAAGGAAATCATAGGAAACAGTGGTGGTCTGATAATCAGAGCCACCAAGCAACTACACTGAGGCCTTAAGGGCAGAGAGTTGACTAGGCCAAGGAGAATGAAGAACAGTATGCTTGATGATGTGAGATTTACCACAGGCCTGGGAAAGCCTAGAAAATCTTTTAATTCCTTATGCTAAGAACTTTAACGTAGGGGGTCTGCTGACAGAAAAATATCAGGCAGAATATTTATTGTGAATACCTTTTACAATATTAAGCTACTTGTCTTGGTCTATTTTTTTTGTTGGTATAACAGAATACCAGTGACTGCATAATTTATAAAAGGAAAAAAAGTTATTTTGGCTCACCATTCTCTAGGCTAGGAAGTTCAAGATCATGGCACTGGTACAGGCCTGGTGCAGTTTTTTACTCATGACAAAAAGGTGAGGAAGCAGATATGGAAGATATAAAAACACTAGACATACCCTTACTAGATAGCAACCTGTTCTTAAGGTCACTGTTTATTCCTGCAGATTATAAACCCATTCTGAGAAAAACATTAACCTCCTTGTAAGATATAAACATCTCTGAAAGATCTACACAACCAACATATCACAAAGAAACTAAATTCCAATGTAGAATTTGGTGAAGGCAAACCACATCAGCATTTCTGCCGAATTTACTCCTTCAAGGTCAATGATATTACTTCCATTTTACAGAGAAAGAAATGCTGAGGCTAAAGTCACTGCTGGAATCTGAAGAGACATGTATTTCAATTGGTGCAACAAGTACCAAATAGGTGAAAAATCTTTGTGCAAAGCCAGGGAGAAGTGGGAAGGGCTGAGACCTCTCAGCTCATTGCCTTGAGCTGAGCTTTGTTTGGGGTTGGGTTGGGTTAGGTTGGGTTTTAGGGCCTTGGACATGCTCAGCATGCATATTCTATCATTTAACTACACCCCCAGCTATTGTTTTTTAGTATTGTCCTAGACAATCAAGTTGAGCTGTTGACAATGGGTAGCTTCTATCAAGGATGGCCAAGATGGTGGGAATTCAGGAAGGAGCAGCTAAGAGACCAAAGACATAGCGCTGAGATCCACTTCTCACTAAGGTTCTGAGCAGAACCAATAGTAGAAAACAGCCAGCATACACAGAATTTTCACATCATTGCCAAGAGACTTCCTCAGAAAACTTCCTCATTTCTTGAGTAATAATTGCGAACAATTTGTAGTGACATAGTATCATGAGTTCATGTACCTGGAGCCAAAATGATGTCCTGGGCACCATAACTTCCTACTTGGGTAACTGCAGGCAAGTCACTGAGCCCATTTCTTTATCCTTTTAGAACAAAATGAAGCCCCTTCCCCAACGGACAGGATGAAACAGTGTGATATGATGGGGCACCCAACAGTGATCTGCCCTTAGAAAACAATGTCAAGGCTGGGCACTGGTGGCTCACGCCTGTAATCCTAGCTACTCAAGAGGCTGAGATCTGAGGATCACGGTTCAAAGCCAGCCTGGACAGGAAAGGCCGTGAGACCCTTATCTCCAATAAACCACTCAGAAAACCAGAAGTGGCGCTGTGGCTCAAGTGGTAGAGCTCTAGCCTTGAGCTGAAGAGCTTAGATCAGGGTCAGGCCCAGGCCCAGAATTCAAGCCCCACAACCAACAACAAAAAAAAGAGAAAACAATGTCAAGTGCTGCTAGCATTTCTGTAGAGGTGAGAGAGATGATCATGTTCTTTTCATACATGATTCTGTGGCTTTTCACTAGCCTTTGCTTCCAGGTAAACTTTCATAAGAATTGTGTATGTTAGTTTGTTTTGCATTTTTGAAACAGGGTCTCATTTTGTAGCCCAGACTGGTCTGGAACTTGCTATGTAGACCATATTGGCCTTGAACTTGTGAATCTTCTACTCTCTCCCACATGCTGATAATACAAGCATGCACTACCACACCTGACTACAAAATGGGTTTTGAATTTCATGATTCCTGGGCTAGGGATGACAGGAAAAGAGGTCAAGAAGAGCTTCTTCTGTAGTTTCTAGTATTCTCCCCCCCTCCCCCATCCCCAGCTCCCACCAAGAGCTGCTGATGCAGTTAATTTTCTGAGAGGAAAAGAAAATAGGCTCTTTGGGAGGCTGTGACTTCTGGGTGCCCATAATTCTTGCATTTGTTTTGTCATTTTGCACTTGATCTGGTAATGGCAGAGCACCTCAGTTCTCTAGTGTGTCTGAAAACTTGAAGGCAAAAAGAAAAGGAGAGAAAGAAGGAAGGAAGGAAGAAAGGAAAGAAGAAAGAGAAAGCAAACAAAAGAAAACAAAGAAAGAAGGGCTGGGGGTGAAGTTCAGTGGCAGAGTGCTTGCTTATCATGTGTGAGGTCCTGGGTTCCATCCCCAGCACCAAAAAGGAAAAGGGAAAGATTTCTAACAGCCAAATGAAAGCATGACCCAACGAACGCACTGCTGTTATGAACAGCTAGGGCCCCAGCATCTTCCTGAATAAATAGGGCTCTGCCAGTGGGAAATGTGATCTGATTTTTCCTTTTCCTTTGCCATGGAAAAATTCCACTCCCACCACTAGCAAGGCTTTTGGCCACGAGCCAACAAGCAACCAGGCTTTTTTTTTTTTTCCCTACTTTTCTCCTTCTGTAGAACATAGAGGCTCCTCTGGCTTTCCCTGGCTGCTGCCACTCTGTAGGCTGGGCAAGTTCAGAAAAGGTTTATTTATGCAGCCCTGCGGAGGTTCGCCCTCCTTTCCCTCTTTCTTCTCTGGCTGTGCTGTTGAACAAGCTTCCAGGGCACCTTCCACAAAGGCCAGCAGGGTCTTGCTTATTAGGGTGAATTTTAGGCTTACCATACCGATTGAGGACTTTTATCTTTAAAATAAGAGTGTGTGTGTGTGTGTGTGTGTGTGTGTGTGTGTGTGTATGCATGTGTGTGCTGCATATTTTAGGGCTGGGTTTTCCCTTTTAAGTACAAAAGCAATGGCAGCTGAGACACCAAATCTAACTGCTTCTTGTATAAAACAATCAGAATATTCCTTGTTTAATCTGCCTCCATCTCATAATGAATGTGAGCTTTCTCTATATATCTTTTTTTGTCATAATCTTTTAAAATGTACTATTTGAGCTAGAAAAATAGGGCCTTTCCATCTATATTTTATTCAAACTTTTCCAGTTTATTTATATATGAATATATATATCACATCATGATATATACATACTTGGTACCCATGCACACACCAGTACCAAGGCTTAAACTCAGGCAGGACCTTCAGTATTCTCAGGCTTTTTCACTTATGGTTGATGTTCTACTACTTGAGCCAGGCCTCCAGTCTGACATTTTGCTGGTTAAATGTAGGTAGATTCTCTCAGACTTATCTGACAAAGATGACTTTGTACCTTGATCCTCAGATACTAGCTTCCTGAGTAGCTAGGATTATAAGTGTCAGACAGTATAACTTGGCTAAGTACATATTTTAAATCTTCTATTTTATTTCCTATTTATTTATTTAGCTGGTACTGGGATTTAAACTCAAGGCCTCATACTCTCTGGCTTGCTTTGCTGGTGCTCTATTACTTGAGTCAGGCTTTCAGTCTGCTTTATTGCTGGTTATTTTAGAGATGGAGTCTCATAAGCTTTTCTTATCTGGCTAGGTCTGAACAGCTTTACTATTGTGTTGTGTTGTGTTGTGCATACTTGCCATTATACATGCTGGACAAGTGCTCTACCAGTGAGCCCAAAGTGAATTCATATAGACTTACTGTTTCATTTTGCTTTGTTTTGTTTGAGACATGGTCATTCTAGGTAGCCCAGACTGACTTCAAACTTCTCTTGTAATACAGGCTGATCCTCCTGCCATGGCTTCCTGTCTGCACCAGCACACCGGGATATAACTATTTTTAATATTTACAAAATAGCTATGGTATATACATCTTACTGTATTATTCTCTTATATAAATATCCAGTTGGTGTCTAGTGTTTTATCTTCTACCACTTTCAAGTAAAATTACATAAAATATTCATGTATCGATGTTGCTAATTATTCATGCTTTTAGTTTAAAAGGGATTTCCCAAAGTAGGATTTCTGGGTTTGTCTGAGGATGTTAGATGTGATCAGAGGGAAAGATCCAGTGCTGTAGCAAAACACATGGCCCTTTGCTGAAAGAGACCTGGAAAAAATATCCTTTTCTCTTCTTTTCCCACATGATTATTCTCCTGCTGGAGAATGACAAGGATAATAATACCCTTTGTAATTTAGCAAGAAATAAGAATTACCAGTTTGCTGGATTATTAGAGGACACATGAGAAGCCCAAATTAAACAACCACATATTCCTCTTGTGAGTCTTTGTGGCTTTTTTTTCCTTCATGAAAAGGCAGATAATAAGATAGAACAGGCAAAAAAAGATGGTTAGTGTATTGCTGGGCTTTAATAGGCAAGTAATTTAATGACAGCACCTGCAAAACTGTAGGCTTATGCTTTGTTTAGGGTTTGAATATCTCTTCTCTCTGCAGACTAGAAGAAAGGAGGAGCCAAGTGAATGAGTTGAGATCATATCCTACATTCTTTTTCATTATTAATTTTGAGGGTTTTTTTTCCTGCCCCAGAGATTTAACAAAGCTCAAGGTTGGAAGGGACCTGAGGTCATGCGATCTTTTCTTCCCTTTGTGTCTGTCTGCTTTCATCTTGTTCCTACTTTCCACATCCCTCCTTAACAAAGAGAGAAGTTGTTTCATTTTATCCTTTCCATCAGAAGTGCATGAACAGAATTCTTCCTATGTGCTAGACACCAAGATCACCTCTGGGGACAAAGAGGAAAGACAGAAATTCTGGCTTCAAAAAACTTGCAAGTGAAGGGGGAAAAAGAATAAACAGACTTAAATCTATAAGGGAATGACAGGAAGGTGTGCAGGTTATTGGTCAACACAGGACATGAGGGAGAGGCACAAGAAAAAAGAAAGCTCTGGATCTCTGGGCACTGAGAAGAAGTGGGAAGATGAAACTGACTTTAAGGTTGAATAGAGTTGGGCACCAGTGTCTCACTCCTGTAATCCAAGCTACTCAAGAGGCTGAGATCTGAGGATCACAGTTTGAAGGTAGCCTGAAAAAGAAAGTCCATCAAACTCTTATTTCCAATAAACTACTATGAAAAAGATGGAAGTGGCACTTTGGCTCAAAGTGGCAGAGTACTAACCTTGAGCATAAGAAGATCAGGGACTCTCCCACGGTAGAACCCCTGCTTTCACTGTATTTGATGTTGGTATAATTTGTGGAGGGGAAGGGAAAAAACAAATCGTTTGAATAAGGATACAGGTGGACCCATTGCAACAATGAGATGTACAAGTGGTTATGGTGAAAAATGAACTTTACAACTTTGGTGGGGGGAGGGCGATGAGAAGAGATGGGAAGGGGAAACAAAGGAGGAGGCAACAATGCTTGATAAGAAATGTACTCATTATCTTGCCCATGTAATTGTAACCCCTCTGTATGGTATTTTCACAATAAAAAAAAAGAATATCAGGGACAGAGCCTATGCCCAAAGATGAAGCCCCAGAACTGGCAGGGATTGAGGGGAGGGGAAGATTGAATAGAGTTTTAAGATGGGTGTAATGGTGACACCTGTAATCCTAGCACTTGGGTGGCTGAGACAGGAGGTTCTCAAGTTCGAAAGCAGCCAGAGCAACATCATGAGGCCTTGTTTATTTGTTTAAGACTACTTCAGCCAGGTGCCAGTGACTCATGTTTGTAATCCTAGCTACTCAGGAGGCTGAGATTTGGGGATCATGGTTAAATCCAGCCCAGGCAGTAAAGTCCGTGAGACTCTTATATTCAAATTCAGAAGTGGAGCTATGGTTCAAATGGTAGAACAGTAGCCTTGAGCACAAAAGCTCAGGGAGAGTGCCCCTGAGTTCATGTCCCAGGATTGGTTGGCGCGCGCGCGCACACACACACACACACACACACACACACAGAGTAAATTCTGTGAGACTCTTATATCCAGATGCCAAAAATTCAGAAGTGGTAGAACAGAGTAGCCTTGAGCACAAAAGCTCAGGAAGAGTGCCCTGAGTTCATGTCCCAGGATTGGTTGGCACACACACACACACACACGTGCACACATACATAAGGCTATGGGCTCTTTGCTAAGAAGTCTGGGTTTTATCCTAAGGAAGATGGGAATGGATAAATGTGACAAGATTAGACATATGTTTCATATAGGTCATTCCAGGATCAGTGCAGAAGAAAAAATCCAAGTAAGACTGTGAGGAAAGCAGATGAGACACTTGGGAGCTGATAAGAAATGATGGCAGTGGCATCATGCACAGAGCTTTAAACAGTAGACAGGATTCTTGGAAGTCTTCAGTCATGGAAGGATAGGAAGTGGGAAGAATCCTGGAACCTAGTTTCTGGCTTTGTCAACTAATTAGTCCCACCCACTTAACTACGGAATACTATACAAGAAGCTGTGTAAGAAGGAATGTTTTTAGCTCCTTTTTAGACATACTGAGTTTGGATTGCCTCGGGTATTTCCAAGTAAGCTATGGGTTGTGAATCTCAGAAACTTAATGTGGATTAGAAACATAAAACTAGACTTCATCAATACCTGATAACAAGGTCAGTTAGACCACAGGTACTCTGACCTAGTCAATGGCTTAATCTATTGATGGGATTCAAGATTTAAATAGACTGCTGGAAGGTAATAGAGCTGTGGAGGATGGGGCCAGTTGGAAGAACTGAGTCACTTGAAGTGTGCCTGTGAAGGATGTGTCTTGACCCTGACCTCTTCCTCTTTCTCTCTCTGCTTCCTGGCCACCATGAGGTGAGAAATCACATGTGTCCATGACTACAAGATCCTGTTTTTGTCTCAGCCCCAAGCTATGGATCTAGTTGAGCGTAGACAGAAATTTGAAACTGTGAGCCCAGATAAATCTTTCTCCCTTTCAATTGTTTCTCTCTGGTATTTATCATAGCCATGAAAAGTCTAGAGCAGAAAACCAGTGCCAGAGAGGTGGATCATTGCTTTTAATTCCAGGTTGTGCGCTTTAGAAGCCTATAGAACTTGTTTGTGGGAAGAAATTGGAAAAGTTTTGAGAAGTAGGCTACAGTGAGCCCAGAATGCTGTAAGCAAAGGCTAATGAGTGATTCTGGTGAGGCTCTCCAGAATGCCTGTAGGAATGTGAACAGAAAAGACTGTGCTTGTGAGGTTTCAGATGGAAGAGAGGACTCCATTGGGAGTAGAGCCATTCATATCACAAAGAACATGCCTATATTTTGTCTATGTCATAGGGCTCTGTGGGTGGCTGAGCTTAAAAGTGACAGACTAATCTTTTCGAAGACATTTCAGGCAGCACAGCCTTTAGGCTGTAGCATTAAGTATTATTCTCTGATTTTAACCAAGTTTATACTGGAATCCAGATCAAAAAGTAGGGCATAAAGATTCAAAAAGCCTTGCAGTTTGGCCAGAGCAAGAACATGTTTAAAGTTGTGGGTAAGAAGGATCTAGTGTTTGAAAGCTTGGTACCATTAAAAAGCAGCCATCTGGGCAGGGTGGTTCAAACCTGTAATCACAGCATTTAGGAAGCTAAGATAGGACTGAGTTTGAGGCCAGAATTGGCTATCAAACAGGTACTCCAATCTCAAAAACAAATAAACAAAACCCTAGCCTTTGTGAGCAAACAGATGGCAGCAAGATATTGTCCTGGTTATAATGTTTAGAGAGGTATGAACCAAAATGTGGAAATCACAATAGAGGAGATAGTGTATGGTGAACCTCTTGGAGATGTAATGCTTATGGTGAAGGAGAAAATTGTGGCATTGTTAACCAAGAGCATTCTGGAAACTGTAATGACTGGAAATCCTAGAGGACAGCAGGGATTGAATCACAGAACTGTGAATGGGGCTAGCTTGGGTGGAAGCTGCTCAGGCAGTCCCTATAGAGGTAAATGGTAGATATGGTAGAAGATCCTAAAATATTGCCAGAAAAGAGCTAAAGATCTTAGTGCTCAAGAAAAACGAGGAGTTATCAAGAACCCTGCAGAACAAATGAAGTAATCATCCGAAATGCATTCAAGGAACTACAAAGATCTGTCTCAAAATGAGTGATCACTATTAATAGCCAGAAAAAGGACTGCAGCTCAGATAGAAAACCCTTCTTGTTCAGGGGTGTCATAACCACAATTTGTAAAAGGCACAAATAATGGTTAGTGAAATCATGTGTGAGGTATTTAAATTGTAGCTTTTTCCTTTTATTACATCAGAAATACTGTGGTGGTGACATTAGAAATAAAAAATTAACGAATTTTTAACTTTAAACAAAGGTGACAGAGTTTTTTTTTTTTAAATCAGTCTTTCCAGGTATGATGGTACATGACTGCAATCTCAGCACTCAGGAGGCTGAGGTAAGAGCAAAGTAAGTTGGAGATCAGCCTGGGCTACATAACAAGTTGATGTCTAAAACAAACAAATGAAAAAAAAAGAATTCAAAACAAAAACAAATTATTTATAATATTCTCAAATTATAACTTTTACAAATACTTAAGCTAGTGATGAAATTTCTAGATATCACATGGATATATCATATATACTACTAAAATAAAATATGATAATTCTCTCTAGCCATAAAAGAAATGCAAATCAAAACAACATTGAGATACCACCTCACCCCAGTTAGAATGGCTATAATCAAGAACCCTAATAACAACAGATGCTGGAGGGCATGCAGACAGAAGGGAACCTTACTTCATTGTTGGTGGGAGTGTAAACTTGTTCAACCACTTTGGAAAGCAGTATGGAGGTCCCTCAAAAGACTCCACATAGAGCTCCCTTATGACCCAGCAATCCCACTTTTGGGCATTTACCCAAATGATCACAAACAAGACCACACTAAAGCTACCAGCATGACTATATTTATTGCAGCATTATTTATCATAACTAAGATATGAACCAACCCAGATGCCCCTCAGTAGATGAATGGATCAAGAAAACTTGGTATATATACACAATGGAATTCTATGCCTCCATCAGAAAGAATGACATTGCCCCATTTGTTAGGAAATGGAAAGACTTGGAAGAAATTATATTAAATGGCCAGGCCCAAAGAAACATAGGTCCCATGGTTTCCCTTATTTGCAATAACTAGTATATGTCTGAGTCAAGCAGAAAAGGTCAGATAAGTTGATGTTAGGGGAATGAACCCCAAGATAAGTATTCAAATGTTTTTTTGTGTTTTTTCCTTTCATGCAATTGTTTCTATCATATTCATAAGATGATTTCTTTGTTGCTTTGTGTGTCCCTCCCCCACAGTATAACCCATACTTTCACTATAATTGATGTTGGTATAATTTGTGGAGGGGAAGGGAAAAAAAATCTTTAACTAGGGATACAGGTGGACCCATTGCAACAATGAGATGTACAAGTCATTATGTTGAAAAACGAACTTAACAACTTTGGTGGGAGGGTGGGGGGGAGGATCGGGTTGAGGGAGGGGAGGAGTATGAGAAGGAATGGGAAGGGGAAACAACGTGGAGGCAACAATGCTTGATAAGAAGTGTACTCAATATCTTGCCCATGTAATTGTAACTCCTCTGTACTGTATTCTCACAATAAAAAAAAAGAAAAAAGAAAAAATATGATAATATACTTATGTATTATATAATAGAATATATTAATTTATGTGTTAATATAATGTAATTATATGTTAAATATATATTAAATCTAAAATTATTTTAGCAGAATAGGGACAAAATTATGTAAAGATTGCATGCATATCAGAAAATCCAGACATTTTTGGAATGAGTAGGCATAGAGAATGTTTCCTAGTTATGTGTCCCTGAGAAAGTTTCTTTCTCTCTTAGCTCAGTTTCCTCATTTGTGTATTTTATCATTAAAAAAGTATTTAAGGTGGGTGCCATTGACTCATGCCTATAATCCTAGCCGCTCAAGAAGCTGAGATCTGAGAATTCATGGTTTGAAGCTAGCTATGAAAGGAAAGTCCATGAAACTCTTATCTCCATTAACCACCAAGAGATAGAGTGTTGAGTAAAGCTAAGGGACAGTGCCCAGGCACTGAGTTCAAGCTCCAATACCATCATACTCACACACACACACACACACACACACACACACACACACACACACACACATTTAATAATAGTTAAGATTATGTAGGTAAAAGAACCCGGAAATCTGAAACAGGGAAGGCACTCCACAAATGTTACTTCTTTCCTCCCTGTAAAGATGTTGCAATGCTCAATAGGACATGTACTCATTACCTTACTCATGTAACTGTAACCCCTCCATACAGTATCTTTACAAAAAAATTTTTTTAAAAAAAGATGTTGGGGCTGGGAAGGTGGCTCAGTGGTAGAGCTCTTGCCTTGCATGCATGAGATCCTGGGTTCTCAGCACCACGTAAGCATAAGCAGAAAAAGCTGGAAGTGGCCCAAGTGGTAGAGTACTAGCCTTGAGCTGAAGAGCTGAAGGACAGCGCCCAGGCCCAAAGTTCAGGCCCCACGACCTACCTACCAAAAAAAAAAAAAGATGTTGTTGCAAAAAGTTACAGATTCATTCCTGCAAATGTTGTTTTTGGCTTCTATGTGTCAGTCTCTTTCAGGACCTGGGGACAAACCAGGTTCTTAGGAAATAGAAAAGAGTGGGTATTTATCACTAGACTGCCTTGCTGGAAAAAATGTCCTTGCTGTATATGCATTGAAAACTCAATAGTGTGTTTTGTGACCTGTAAAACACAGAAAATAATAGCACCTTGAAGAATTTGTGTGCTAAATTGCAATAGAGCCACATCTGGCTTGTAGGTAGCACTCAGTAAATGCTGTCTGGGAAGGTAATTTTCATGGAGCTTAGAGTCTAACATGGGGAGAAGAGGATGAGACTGCATTTTAGAGATAAAGAAACAGGTTCAGAAAGGTTAAGGAAACTTCCTATGTCAAATAGATAGTAAGAGTAGAGGTGAGACTTTGTGCTCTTTCTTACTCAATGCCAAGGTCACTAGTTCTGACAGGTTGAGCAGGCTAGTTCACAGCATTTCTTAAGAACTAAATTCTATTGGTGAGAACTGGAGTTTTTTTTCTTTCCCTTTGTCTCCCTCCCTCTCTCCCTCTCTCTCTCTCCCTCCCTCCCTCCCTTACCTTCTCTCTCTCCCCCCCTCCCCACCTTCATTTTTAGGTTGTTACTAGAAATTGAGCTTAGAGTCTCCTGCTTTCTAGGTAAGAGATTTACTAGTTCTCTACTTTTAGTTTGTTTTTCAGATAGGATCTTGATCTTTTGCCCAGGCTGGCTTTGGACTTCAGTTGATTCTCCTACCTTTGCTTCCAGAACAGTTGGTATTAAAGGAGTATATGATGAAGTCTGGCAAGATAGAGGTTTCCTTTTTTTTTTTAATTTTCATTTGAGGAATTAGGAATAAGTCTTCAACATGGTTTTGCAAGCCCCCAGGTTGCTTCATTATCTCAAGGGCATATACTACAAACTTTTGTTTCTTCCCATTTGGGGAAAACAGAGCATCATCAGTCAAACCATCAGTCAAATCATCTGGAAGCAAGGAGAATTAGTTCCAGGACACACAAAATGCACATCGAGGTGGTATTGGCCTTAGATTCCACATAATACAAGCTGGCCTTAGTTTGTTTGAAAGTTTGAAGTTCTAGCCACTTGTCTGAGTGATGAGGCTATGAAGTCACATTCAAGTCTGTTTCTTCATAGTAGATTTCCACACATGAAACAGGAAACCAGAGCTTAACCCTATGAAAGCATGAGATAGAAAACCAGCTTTAGGTTTAACTTAGTGTGGTGGGCAGTGTGGGTGGAGGGGAGAAGGAAGACCTTGATGGATGAGTCGGCTTATAGTAGCTAGAGAAAAGGAAGTGGAGGGAGTATTTGGGGACTGAAAACAGATTTGGAGAGATATAAAGGTCAGAGGACTAGAGGGAAGAGCTGGGTCACTACTAGGAAGGAATTCCCTACTGAAATAAGAGAGTGGACCTCCAAGTAGGACCTTCTTATTTCCTCCCCAGCCTACAATGGTGCCTGGCTAATCCTTTGTGATTACTTTTTGGCTAATTGAATGGTAAATTCCTGGATTTTCCCTTAGTGATCTGACTTTACTGGCCTGTGTACTAGTTGGCTTTGTTACTGTAATGAAATTCCTGATGCAGGTTACTTAGGAAAGAAAGAGAAGTTTATTTTGGCTCTCAGTTCTGGAGGTTCATTAGTTTGATAGTCTAATGAGCATATTGTGAAGGAAGTGTGAGTTGGGCCTGTGGGAGCACATGCTCACATCTGGAGCCAGGAAGTGGGGAAGGGAGAAGGGAGAGACAGAGACAGAGACAGAGAGACAGAGACAGACAGAGAGAGACAGCGAGAGACAGAGAGAGACAGGGAGTCAGTCTAAGTCATCCCTTTTGAGTACATAGTCCAAAGACAATGACCTAAGAACCACGAGAAGCCGCTACCTCCCCAAACACACAGTGAATCCCATACTATTATTCTGGGAGAAGGCTTCATGTATGGTAGATCTTTGTAAAATATTAATTTGATTGAACTCATCTGTAGTTTTGTCTTTAGTCAGATGCTTTTATTCTCTGAAAATGTTTTAAGTGGAAGTACGGTGGATCTTTGCTTCATTGTGAGAGGAGATGAATGTAAATTGCTTATTTTAAAATAAGCAAAAACTCTACAAATAAGCCACATCTGTAGCCCCATGGAAATGGTTTTCAAAGAGACATATGATACAAAAATTTGTAAAAGGGCTTATGGAAATCAGCTTCTAGATCTTATTTGTGTATCTGTTTATTTATTTATTTGGTACTAGACATGAACTCGGGAAGGATACTATCTCTTAGCTTTTGGGTTTTTTGTTTTTTTTTTTTTTTTGGGTCCGGTCGTCGGGCCTGAACTCTGGGCCTGGGTACTGTCCCCCAGCTCTTTAGCTCAAGTCTAGCGCTCTACCACTTGAACCACAGTGCCACTTCTGGCTTTTTTCTTTTTGCTTATGTGGTGCTGAGGAATCGAACCCAGGGCCTCGAGCATGCAAGGCAAGCACTCTACCACTGAGCCACCTTCCCAGTCCTTGTTTTTGTTTTGTTCAAGGCTGGTATCCTACCATTGAGCAACAGCTCTATTTTGGTGGTCAGCTGTAGATAAGAATCTCATGAACATTGCTGTCCAGACTGGCTTTGAACCACAATCCTCAGATTTCAGCCTCCCAATTGCTAGGATCATAGTTGTGAGCCATCAGTGCCCAGGCTCAGCTCCCAGATCATAACTTCCAGGTGTAATTCTACTAGAAAGGAGTTATTAGAAGAAATGGTGGTTGTTCTTCCTTCTTGCATGGAGTAAAGATATCACCAGGGCTCCAAGGAGATTATGCAAATTTCTAGTTAGGTGAAACTTCTAATCCAAGCAATAAGCATTTCAAAATAGACTTTGTGTTTTTGCTGAGGAGTGGCATCCAGGCTGTGTTGGCTACTGTTAGGATAGTCTGAGTTCAGTTACTTTGTAGAGCAGAGTAGATGCAAGATGGCAATTTTTTCCAATACCATCAGCCTTTTCATCACTTGTCTATGGCCAATGAAACTCTCAGTTTTGATGCTCTTGCGATGGAAAAGAAACGAGAGAGAAAGGAGTTGGTTGAAAATATTAAAGAGAATATCACTATTTTATTTAGTAAACTCTCATCTCTCTGAATTCAGAAGCAAGATGGTTGTCATGGGAGTTTGTTTAACGTGTATGTGGATTGCTCAAGAGATGATTTCCTGAAGACAAGCAATCTCAGGATGCTTCCACTTAGAACTATCCTGAGATCTTGACCACAACAAATTCAACCAGAATGCTCTTTAGCTAGTGTTTTGGGCTGCCTACTTCATTCAAGACTTTAACTTCCTTCTCTTTCATTAAAAAGCTTCCTCGCAGAGGTTTTTTTTTTTTATCACTTCTACTTTAGACTCCTTGTATTTGATGTTTAAGTCAATGAAAGCAAAGACTTCTGGGCTGTTTGAGCGCTGGCATGCGGCAGATGCTCAATACTATTAAGTCAATGAATGAGGCAGACAGGACTGAGACTTGTTAGACTGCAGGCATGAAGTAACTCACTATGTAAATCAGTTCTTCTTCCGTTAGCCAATAATTTCTCTTTTTTTGAATAAGTCGGTTTCAGTTGGGAGTTTCTCTTCTTTGTGGTTAAAACATCTTGAAATAGGCTCAAAAATTAATCTTAGTTATAGAAATAATTTAACTGGGCGTACATGGTGGAGCGCTTGCCTAGCATGCTCAAGGCTCTGGGTTCAAATTTGAGAACCACAAAGAAAAAGTTGCAATATTTAATACATCATAGTTGAAAGACTGAGATTCCTTTTTCTGACATTTTATGTAATTGAAATTTAAAGTTGAAGGGACTGGGAGGGTGGCTCAGTGGTAGAACGCTTGCCTTGCATGCTTGAGGCCCTGGGTTCAATTCCTTAGGACCACATAAGCAAAAAGGAAAAAAGCCAGAAGTGGCGCTGTGGCTCAAGTGGTAGAGCACTAGCCTTGAGCTGAAGAGCTGAGGGACAGCGCCTAGGCCCAGAGTTCAGGCCCCATGACGGGACCCCCAAAAAAAAGAAATTTAAATTTTGCATTGTGTGAAAAACCCATAAGTAATGAATCATACTAATGTTAAATAAAAATGATAAGAGGCCATTTTCTTGAACTGATCCAAAATAGAATCACTCATGCTAAAATTTCATGTCATCAAGCCGAAACTAAATTTTTTATCCAGTGATCTGAGGAATAAGAATTAGTCAAATTTTCCAACCAGTCTGGTTTCTATCAGTCTAATAAGAGTCCACAGCTTTGATCCTTACACAAAGAAACTACACAGAATCTCATGTTAAGAAATTTGTTCCCCTCTTAACAGTATTTTCACAATAAAAAAAAGAAAAAAAAGAAATTTGTTGTTTTTATATAGTTTTCTATAGTTCTCCCTATTCCTACCTCACTAAGAAAGTGACTTTAAGCCAGATGTGGTGGTACATCCCTCTAACTCCAGCATTCTCTTTCTTAATTTATTTTTAATTAATTTAATTTATTTTTTGTTGGTTGTGGGGCTTGAATTCTGGGCCTGGGTGCTGTCCCTTGGCTCTTTAGTTTAAGGCTAGCGCTCTACCACAGCACCACTTCTGGTTTTCTGGTGGTTTACTGGAGATAAGAATCTCATGGACTTTCCTGTCCAGGATGGCTTTGAACCAAGATCCTCAGATCTCAGCCTTCTGAGTAGCTAGGATTACAGGCGTGAGCTACCAGCGCCTGGCTATAACTTAAGCATTTTTGAAGAGAAGGCAAGAAGAGGGTCTCAAGTTTGAGACTAGTCCAGGCTGTATAGAGAGACTCAGTATCAATGACATGCCAACACCATCACCACCAAAGAAGAAAAAAAGAACCACAAAATGCATCCTATATCATGCTTTTTGAGGCTTCACCATGAATCATCTAAGCCCCCAGGGACTCCTATAGTTTAAAATGAGGTCTAGTATTGGCATATTCTTTATTAGTGTTATTATTTTATGAAGAGAATTATAAAAAATGTCATGCCCACCTATTAGCCTTTTAAAGGTGTACAAAAGAGCATTCTAGTGCTCCTTGATTAAACAGTAGAAAATGCACTGCTGTGCTAATCTCCAGGAGGACTCTCCATTATCCAAAATGTTTAGAACAAAGAAGAGAAGCTTTGGTGGTACAAGATGGCTGATTTAAAATGTATGAAGACTTGATGTGACAACACAAACTGGTGGTGGAATACATTTGTCTGACATGCCACAATTCTTCTAAGAATGTGTTATAGGGCCAGGCTTTAGAGCATGCCTGTCATCCTAGCTACAAGAGATGCATAAATAG
This sequence comes from Dipodomys ordii, assembly GCF_000151885.1. NCBI lineage: Eukaryota > Metazoa > Chordata > Mammalia > Rodentia > Heteromyidae > Dipodomys > Dipodomys ordii. Next base: position 5,330,426 of record NW_012267267.1, read on the forward strand.
GAGAATCACAGTACAAGCTGGCAGGGGCAACAGGCAAATATATTTGAAAAATAACTATAGCAAGGGTTGGAGGAATGGCTCAGGTGGTAGAGCCTTAGCCAATGAGTGAAAGTGTCAGGTACTGAGTTCAAGTCCTGGTCTTGAACCAAAACAGAGTAACTATAGCAAAAATTGCTGAGGTTGTGACCTAAGTGTTAGAGTGACTGCCTAACAAGTATACAGGTCTTGAGTTCAAACTTCAGTCCTGCCAAAGCACACACACACACACACACACACACACACACACACACACACACACACACTGAAAGAACATGCTTCAAAGCCACAAAGCACCTTGAGTTCTGTGATGGTTTAAGGACCGATAATTGTTTACTACTTGGCTTACCATGTGCCAAGCAGTATTCCAAGCCTTTACATATATTAATTTATTTAAGCTCCCAATAATACTGTGACCTAGGGACTGTACTAGCCTGATTTTAAGGTAGAAACTATGAATCACAGATTAAAGAATTGCTACAGTCACAGGCACACCTACTAAATAGAGCAGAGAGTGTACCTCTTGATCTGTCTCTAGAGCCCATTCTTTAATTTTCATATTATATCTACTTTCTATTCTTACAATTGAGTGAAAGACAAAAGGTTTATACAATCTGAAAAGAAACCAGAGTATCAGAATTTGTTTAGAAACCCTTGTTTAATTGGTGTATATTTTCCATCTTTTCTTCCTTTCACCTTCCTTCCCCTTCTCCCACCTGTCCCTTGGGGTTTCATTCTGACAGGTTCCATTCATGCATACAATCTACTCCAGCTAACTTACCTACTCTCTTTCTCTTATTCCCTTCCCCTCTTAAGACAATTTAATAGTTTTGGTTTTATTTTCATATATGTCTATAAATACTTTGACCCTATTCACCCCATCTTCACTCTGTTCCTTCACCCTCCCTTTCTAGCTGATACTTGCCCCTCAACAGAGCTTGTTTTATTTTCCTGTCAGTCATTTTTAGTGTAAGCTAATTGCACAAAGTTTTTACCGTATTATTTTACACACATGTATTATATTTGAAGCAGAATACCTCCTCGATCGCTCTTTCTTTCCCTAACCTGTTGTTTGCTTTACCCTCTTTTGTATGAAGCTAATCTCTTCTGCCTAGCTCATCAAACACATACTGTGTTTGATGGAATGGGGTCTTAGGAGATGCTAGAATGGAAAATAAAGCCAGTTAAACTACCTTGTTGAAGGTTTCTCCTCTAACATTTGTCTTCTGGATCCCTTGTGAAACACCCCCTCCCTCACTTTGAAATTACACTTCCTTTTCTACTTTTTCTGTTTTTCCAGGAAGGACTTATTCATGGAGATCTCTCAGGCAAGTGAGGGATCTGAATTGGCTGTGACTCTGGGAACCAAGCAAAGGCCACTGTGATACAGTGGGCTGTGGTGAGCAGGCCAGCTGCTTCACATCTCTGGATTGATAGGCTTGCCTTTTGTCATAGGATGAAGAACAAAGCTGAGCTAACATAATGGAACCCTTTTGTAACCCTAGCACCTGGGAGGCTGAGGCAAGAAGATTGGGAGTTAGAGAGAAGCCTAGGCTATATAGCAAGACCCTATCTCAAAACAAAAACATCATCTCCACCCCCTAACCCAACAAACTAGCTACATAAATAATGGATTAGTCTGACAGGGTGGTACACATCTGTAACCCCAGCCACTCAGAAGGTGGAGATCAGAATGACTGGGGCTAGTGGCTAATCCAGATAAAAAGTTAGCAAGATGAGATTCCAGTCCTTAAGTCAATAAACAAACTCAAGGGTGGTGGTGGGTGGGAGGTGGAGGGCTGGTGTGGTAACTCTTTGGGATCCGGCAGTAAGACCCAAACCTGGGTGCTAAGGTTCAAACATCTCACTTTAAATACATGCTGGGGGGGGGTAGAGGAGGGGGAGGGTGGGAAGGGATGGGAAGGGAAAACAAAGGAGGAGGCTACAATGCTTGATAAGAAATGTACTCATTATCTTGCCCATGTAATTGTAACCCTCTGTACAGTATTTTCACAATAAAAAAGAAATGTACTCATTATCTTGCCCATGCAATTGTAACCCCTCTGTACAGTATTTTCAAATAAAAAAAGAAGTTAAAAATAAAAATAAATAAATAAAAAATAAATACATGCTGAATGGAATTACCAACCAGTTGTGGGTGTGGACTTCCTAGCTGGTTGTAGGCTAGCCTGTACAACACTTCAGGACCTTGTCTCAAAGAGACAAGATTAAATAAATGACAGAGGTCTGTTTATCCTCTTATTAGATGTACAATTCCAAGCAAAGCTCTGAAAAAGCATTACTATATGATTATGTTTGGAGGGAAAACCATAAGAATTCATTATGTGGCTTTCTAGTTTTTCACCATCATCCTGAAGTGGGGAAATAAAAGGAACTGATTTTTATTTTGGCAATAAAATGTCCAGCAATTGTATGAAAACTAGAATGATGTGGAAGATAGTTATAGGAACTAATCGGGTGGGAAATTGAGAACTATGTGTAAAATGGAAACAAGTCAACAGAATATTGAGTCCTAAGTGGATCATGCTAATAATCACAGATCCCTGGAAGGCTGGGGCAGGAGGATCAAGCGTTCAAGACCAGCCCAAGCAAAATTAGCGAAGTCCTGTCTCAAAAAAAGAAAATACAACTGGCGATGTGGCTCAAATGGTAGAGCACTTTCCTAGCATGTGCAGACTCCTAGGATCAATCTCCGGTGCTATTAAAGGGAGGATGAAGAAAACAGAATTTGTTCTAGTGGTGTATGCCATAATCCAAGCATTAAGGAAGTGGAGGAAGGATACTGCCATCAGTTCGAGGTCAGTCTGGTCTATGTATTTGAGACCCTGTCTTAAAAACAAAAGTGCATAGAAGATTGGCAAATGTGGTGTGTGTGGGTGTGTGTCAAAAAGAGACAGTGATGAGTTGAGTGTGTCGGAGGCCCAATCTCCTGCACACCAAAGTCCTGGAATCAGTTGACTACATTGGTCTTGACCACAAATGAGTTACAACCTCTCCTCTCTTTCCCCAAGGCATGTGGGCTTTGGAATCCATTAGGCAAAAGTCAAAACCCTGGCTAGAAGCAGTGCACAGTGCTTGGGGACTCCTTGTCTATAATTCCAGATACTGGGAAGGCAGAGATTGGAAGAATAGTGATTTGAGGCCAGCTCAGGCAAAATAAATAAAATAAATTAATTCATTTAAAAAGTTAAGGAAATTCTATCTCAGTGGAAAAGCTGGGCATGATGTGGTCCACGTCTGGCATCTCAACTGGGCAGGAAGTAAAGCGGGATGGTGGTCCAGGCCCATCGAGGTAAGAAAAGTGAGATCCTATCTGAAAAATAACAGAAAAAGAGGAATGCATGTGTGTGTGTGTGTGTGTGTCCCAAAGAGAGAGGCTCTTAGTTCAAACTCCAGTACTGCCTCCCCCAGAGACAGAGAGACAGAGACAGAGAGACTCAATCTGTAAAGTAACTTCTTTTGGCACCAGATTGGGTCCTTTGTTCTTGATTTTCTATTCCGAGCTCTGGAAATAGTCGGTCCCATTAACAGGTGCTGCTGGATCCAACGCCGCTGAGCAGATGAACGACTGCATTTCCACATCTGTGCCTCGAGAGGTTGCATAATGAGATGCCACCGCCTCGGACTTGATGGACAGCAGGTACTCAAGTTGTATTTTTCCTCTCTCTTCACAATAGGCCCGGTCCCTAGGCGACTAAATAAAAAGAGAACTCGTATGTCCTCCTTTCTCCCCCGCAGTCCTCGCGGGTCGGCGCGGGGGGGGGGGGGGGCGCTGGGGGGGGGGGGGGCGCGCCGGCGGTTCGGGCGCTGCTGTCTCCGGGCTTACGTAAGGATCGAGTCCTGCTTGGCCAGCGGGGCTGAGAGACCAGGCGGGCGGAGGCGGCGCCGCCCAAGGGGGAAGCCAAGCTGGGCGCCCGGTTGAGCCGTGGGGCGCCGAGGTGTGGGCTCATTGCGCCGGGCTCTGCTTGCGCCCCGCGCGTGGGAGCGCACGGGCAATTCAGGGCGGAGGTGGACCCTTCGGTCCGTCTGCGCGCGGGCGGCGGGGATGACAGCCGCCGGGGAAGGTGGGGCGGGGTGGGGGGGGCGAGGAGCGGACTCCACGGCGGCCCACGTGCAGGACCCGGCGGGAGGGAGGGGAAGGGGGGGCTGAGCCCCGGACCATTGTGTGCGTGGGGCTGCGGGGGCGCACTTGGGAGTTAGTCCGATCCCGATTGGCTCGGGGATCACTCGGCGAGCAGGGCCCCCCGCCCCGATCTTTGAGAGGGCGTGGGGAGTGAGATCGAGGAAAGGATGGAGGTGGGACCTCTGCCCCCCCTCCCCCGCGTGGGCGGACGGTGAGGGGCGGGGGCTCGGCCCCGGGCGGGGCGGTGGCGGAGGGCGGGGCTGCGGGGAGGGGTTTGTCTTCAAGTCTCTCCTCCCCACCGTAGGGGCGGCAGGCGCGTCCCCGCGCGAGCAGAGAGGGTGCCCGAGACGGGGGCCGAGAAACAAAGTTCCCGGGCTGTCTGCGGGGCTACAGTCGGGGCTGCCCGTGGGGCCGCCGGAGCCATGGCTTCCAAACTCCTGCGCGCGGTCATCCTCGGGCCGCCCGGCTCGGGGAAAGGCACGGTGTGCCAGAGGATCGCCCAGAACTTTGGCCTCCAGCATCTGTCCAGCGGTCACTTCTTACGGGAGAACCTCAAGGCCAACACGGGTGAGGGGCTGAGGAGGCGCGGGAGGGGGAAGCCCGGCGGGATCGGCTGAGAGGTGTGTGTGTGTGTGTGTGGTGGGCGGGGGGGGGGAGGAACGGTCCGGACCGGGGTCGGGGCTGGGTCTCTGCGCCCTCCCCCCGCCCGCCTGTGGCTGTGCGGGCTCGTACGTGCCGGAGCGCATGCAGCCGGCGGCCGGCGATCGCGCGGCTTAACCGCGCCCCGGAGGAGGCTGAGGCTGGTGGGGAGGAGAGTGGGAGGTGCCCGCGGCTCCTCTTTTCACCCCATTCCTCCTGCTGGGGTGTATATGTCGGGGGGGGGGAGGTGGGAGAAGCCTTTGCCCAGCCGGCGGGGAGAGCGAGAGGCAGACAGTGGAAAACTCCCAGCTTGGCTCGCAACGCTGTCTCCTAAAGGCAAAAACCATCTCCCAGCCCTGGGGTGGGGTGGGGTGGGTCCCCTCCGTCCTCTTCCCCCAGGTCCTAGAGAGCCGCGCGCCCCCTTCTCCCGGGGCCCAGCGGCGCCCACCTGTGGGAGTCCCTCCGGTGCGCGCGGGGGGCACCTGTGGCTGCGCCGGGCTCGCCGGCGCGCGCCCCTCCACTCCCTCGGCCGGGGGAGGGGGGCAGCTCCCTGGGCGCCTGTCCGTTCTGCCACCGCCTTCTTAGGTAAACTCTTCCTCCCCCTCACCCCCCCCCCCACCGAGGCCCCCTTCTCTCCAAACTGAGGGCCTGGCCGCCCGGAGACTTGTTGGAAAGTCGTTCTGATAAATTACATTTGAAGCCCTGGGCGGCGTGGTGAAGTTGGGGATTGGTATCTAGATCGCCTCCATCACTTAGTCTGACAGTGTTCGGTTCCTGCCTGCCCCTCCCTTGTCTCCCACCAGTTCCAAGGGAGTAGCGTTAACCAGTGAGAGGTAGCCGCTGGGATGCGGTGGGTGGGCGGGCAGGTAGGGGTGGGGAGGCGGTGACCCTTCCCGGATGCTGACACTAGTAATTAGCAACTTCCTTTAGGACAACCTGTTATTGCCTACCGGGTCCTTCACCGTTACAACTCTCCTTGGTTTTCGGGGTGGTTGTTGCTCCTGGTGGACTAATTATCCGGAGATCTGCATTTTAGAAACAGCTATTCGCATGAGAAGGTGGGTGGAGGACAGTGCAGGCAAAAGCCAGCCAGGAATTGAGAAATGTACTGAGGTAGTTTTTATTCATCATACCTCCGCCACCTCCTCTGGTGTTCCAACTCAAGGCCTTGAGCTTCATTCCCTCTTAAGCAGGTTGCAAAGCACCCCTTGATTTTGATTCTTACGGATACTTCTCACCCCGATGTCTCAGATGGATGCAGTTCTATGGTATCGTTAGCTCAGATGGTTTAAAAAAAAAATCTTTGCTGGGGGCTGGGAAGGTAGCTCAGTGGTAGAGTGCTTGCCTTGCATGCATGAGGCCCTGGGTTCAATTCCTCAGCACCACATAAGCAGAAAAAAAAAGCCAGTTGTGGCACAAGTGGTAGAGTGCTAGCCTTGAGCTGAAGAGCTCAGGGACAGCGCCCAGGCCCAGAGTTCAGGCCCACGACCGGACCCCCCCCCAAAAAAAATCTTTGGTGGTACTTGGGGGTACTGAGGTAAACATCTCACTCTTTAATTTTTTTTTATTTTTAAGCCAAGAGCTGGTGAGTCACTCCCGTAATTCTAGCTACTCAGGAGGCTGAGATTGGAGGATCGTAGTTCAAAGCCAACCTAGGCAGGAAAGGTCCTGAGACTCTTTTCTCCAGTGTACTACCTCCCCTCTAGCTGTGGCCCATGCTCAAGCCCCAGTCTGAGCACAGAAGTAATTGAGATAGGGCATTGTCCAGGCTGTTTTTGCATTTGGCAATCCTCTGCCTCAGTTTCCAGAATAGCTGGGATGACCGGTTTGTCCCAGCACACCTGGCTCTATTTTAATACCACAATCAAATGCTGCATTTGGCATGTAGTCTTCTGAGGGAAAAGTCGAATGGTTTTGTGGGTAGATTGGGCTCTCCGGGGTGGGGAAATAGAGACAGTGGTAAAGGCTTTACTAGACTGACCGTGTCATACAATCTCTTATACCTGGACTGGATGGTTTACTTCTACTTCTGACTTTTGGAAGTTTACTGGAAATAAGAACCTGGATCCTCGGGGCTGGGAAGGTGGCTCAGTGGTAGAGCACTTGCCTTGCATGCTCAAGGTCCTGGGTTCGATTCCTCAGCACCACATAAGAAAAAAGCCAGAAGTGGTGCTGTGGCTCAAGTGGTAGAGTGCTAGCCTTGAGCTGAAGAGCTGAGGGACAGTGCCCAGGCCCAGAGTTCAGGCCCCACGACCAGACCCCCCCCCCCAAAAAAAAAGAACCTGGATCCTGAGATCGTAGTTCCCTGAATAGCTAGAATTACAGGCATGAGCCACTGATGGCCTGGTGGTATTCTCACTTTTTAAAAACCACTTTAATTTTCCTTAGTTTCTGTTCTTTCAGATAACTTCATCTCCTGTCTTGTTTTCTCCTGAAGCTAGAAGATGGCTTCAAAATGTTTAGATTTTCTTTGCTGTTGACAATCAAGTATTTGCTATTATTATTTTAACACTGCAGTTTCAACTCCAGGACCTCATGTTGCACTCTACCACTTGAGTCATGCCTCCAGCCCCTTTTTTGCAGTGTTTTGTGACAGGGTCTCATTTGGATCCACTAGCTGGGATGACAGGTACATACCACCACTCCCCGGCTTCTTCCAGAGGGAAATGGTGTCTTGAGAACTTACTTTGCCCAGGCTTTCCTGGAACCATAATCCTCTTGTCTAATTTATTTGCATGAAAACGGATTTGAACACGTTTTCCTCCCAGTTTATTTATTTGTATGTACTGATTCAAATAATTTTTCAAGGAGAGAAGAGCAATAAAGGATTCCAATTTGTTCCCAGTGAAAAATTTTTGGGGGCGTGATCTCAGATTATTTTTTCTCTCTTAGAAGGTCTAAGTAAGAATCTTAGAGGCCCACTGCATGGTAAATAAGCAAATCCATAGTCTTCAGTTTTCAATCTATTGCCTGCTGTTTGCTTTTAGTTAATCTGCTGGTAGAAAATCACCACAGTCCTGTTGTATGTCCACTTTTACAGTTGAAAGTCTGAAGGAAATGGTGAAACATAGTAAAACCCCAGGAAATGGAACCTTTGTAGCATTTTGAATTGGAAAGTAGCTCAGGCCATCTGCTGCCACCTGGACTTGGTCATAGCCCTGACCACACGATTGCCTCCTGCAGCCACTGCCTGGTGAAAAGCTGCCTGGCAGGAAGGGACCACGGTGACCTCATTGCTTCTGTGAATGCAGACTTCCCTCATGTACCGTGGCAGAATCCATTCCTTTCCTCTACATATGCCTTGTTGATTCTGTTGCTGCTATGGAATATAGTTACAGTGCAGTATAATAATGAATGTCTAATTCATCCAATATGATATTTAGTACCTGCTAAGGGTTTCTTTACAAAGTACAGTACAAAGAGCTCAGATTATTTTTCTCCCTTGGAAGATCTAAGTAAGAATCTTAGAGGCCCACTGCTTGGTAAATAAGCAAATATTCCAGTCTTTTTATTTTATTGATTACCTGCTGTTTGCTTTTAGCTAATCTCCTGGTGGAAAAGCACCATAATCTTTCTGTTTATAGTTGAAAGTATGAAGATACTCTGTGTCCCTTGTCCCTTCTACCTATATTGTATTCCACTTACCACTCTGAAACGGGGCTGTGGTGAACTGCTGGAAACCATTAAAAAGGGCTCAACAGGTCTCTGTTGAAGGCGTGAGTAGCAATTTTGGTCTCCATTTTCCCTTCCATCAAGCAATAGAATCCATTCTGTTTAACTAGCTTTGATTTACCATGAAAGTTTCTACTTACTAAGGGTCTGAGATTAGCTTCCTGATAGTTGTGATTCTTTGCCTGGCTAGGCAGCCTGGAGCAGCTCAGGCTGAGGCTTATCAAATACCTTATTTGGGAATACACCCTGATCTTTGGCTTACTTTTTTTTTTCTTTTTTAAGAATGCTCTGTGAGGAAAAGAATGGGGAGTTGCCTTAGGTTGCCAGGTGCTGGGTCCTATACTCTCACTCACAGGAGTTCACTTCTTACCTTGAGGTGTGTCTGTTTGTGTGCATGTATGTGTGGTAAGTACACGTACAGTGGCACTCCCCAGAATGGGCCACATCAAAAATTCTAGGTCTAGCTGATATTTAGCTGGTCACTGTGGCTCACACCTGTGATTCCAGCACTTGTGAGGCTGAGCAGGAACTTGATTGATCTCCAGTTCAAGGGCAACCTGTGTTGCTGTATAACGAGACTCTGTTTCGGGAAAAAATTCTGTTTCTTGTTTTTTTTTTTTTTTTTTAGTGATAGCTCTTTAAAATTAAAAAAAAATTAGATTGGACAGCATTTATACTCTTTTTTTTTTTTTTTGAGTCTGGTTGTGGGGCCTGAACTCTGGGCTTGGGGGCTGTCCCTCAGCTCTTCAGCTCAAGGCTAGTGCTCTACCACTTGAGGCACAGCGCCACTTCCGACTTTTTTCTTTTTGCTTATGTGGTGCTGAGGAATCGAACTCAGGGCCTCATGCACGTAAGGCAAGTGCTCTACCACAGAGCTACCTTCCCAGACCTATACTCTATTTTTTAAAGTAGGTATTATCAAAAGCAAAAACACTAGGTTGTTAATAATCCAGTCTTTACACAAAAACAGAACACTTGCTTTGGAGAAAAACAGCCATTTCATTTTCTAAACTGGAGGTTAATTTCTCTTTAAAGAAAAGAATCTGAACAGCACTTTTCCACTTTTCTAAGCCTATAACCTTTTTTATTTTACTTTATTGTAAGAGTGATGTACAGAGGGGTTACAGTTACGTAAGTAAGGTAATGAGTACATTTCTTGTCCAACATTGTTACTCCCTCTCTCATTTTCTCCTACTTACGAGAATATTATTTGAAGTACTAGACAGATAAAAAATTCACATTCTTCTACAATACTGGATCTGTTATCTCAAATCCTAGTTGAAGTGCTGGACAGATTAAAAAATTCCACATTCTTCTATAATACTGGATCTGTTATCTCAAGTGCAGGAAAATTGGCAAGTTTCTATTTGGAAGCATCATGGAGTTGACTGAAAAGATGTTCAAGAGCAAACCTGTTTCTGTTCTTAATATTAACTGCAGTTCTTGCTGGATTTTTGTAACTAGAACTAGTGTTTCAAGTTAGGCTATAGACTAAACCTCTCTGAGAAGAGGACCTGGTTCAAAGGCCTCAGGGTTTTTGGGTACTGATTAAGTACAACTCTGTGTCTTATGTAAGAGTGAACATTTCTGAGACTTGAAGGATACTGTGTTGAAAGACATGAGAGTCAGAGTTCAGCAGTGCATCCAAGTGAACTTTAAGTGGCAGATCTTTTTGTAGACCATACAAAGACTTGTGGCAAGATTTCTACAGTATGCTATATTCCATTTTCTATCCTCACGTGGTAAAACTTGGGAAAAGACCAGGTCAAGCAGTGCCTGACCTTCTACAGTCTATGTGCCCATGCCACATCCAATTCTTAGTTTTTTGTTTTTTTTTTATACTGGGGTTTGATCTTATGGCAAGTGCTGTACTACTTGGAGCAAGTGTCTTGGCAGGCTTCACTTCTGCCTCCTGAGTAGCTAGCTAGGATGGCAGGTGTTATTTTTGAGTCCTTCTGCTTGGGCTTTTCACGTGAATTAGCACTATTTAGGCTTGAGTCAGGCATTCCAGAATGTTCTACACTTGTGCACATCGTTAATCTTTGAATGATCTTCCCTCCCCCGCCCCACCCCTACCCTCTTCAGTCATAGGGCTTGAACTCTGGGCCTGAGTGCTGTCCCTCAGCTCTTCAGCTCAAGGTGAGCACTCTGCTACTTGAGCCACAGTGCCACTTCTGGTTTTCTGGTGGTTAACTGGAGCTAAGAGTTTCATGGACTTTCCTGCCTGGGCTGGCCTTGAACCATGCCTCGTTAGTTGCTAGGATTACAGGCATTAGCCATCTGCACCTGGCCGTACATGGTCTTTTTTTTTTTAATTTAAAATTTATTTTCTTTCTTTCCTTCCCTCTCTCCCTCTTTCCTTCCTTCCTTCTTTCCTTTTCCTTCCTTCTTCCTTCCCTCATCTCTTTCCCTTCCTTCCTTCCTGCCTTCCTGCCTTCCTGCCTTCCTGCCTTCCTTCCTGACTGTCTCTATTTCTTTTCTGGTAGTGGGGCTTGAACTCAGAGGCCGCACATTGTCCCTGAGCTTTTTGGCTCAAAGTTAGCACTTGTACTATTTGAGTCACAGCTCCATTTCCAGCAGTTTGTTACTTAATTGGAAATAAGAGTCTCATTGACTTTTTGGCCTGAGCTGGCTTTGAACTAGAATTTTCAGATCTTAGCCTTCTGAGTAGTTAGGATTACATGCATGAGCCACCAATGCCCAACTTATTCTATTCTTTTTTTAATTGTATTTTGTTAAAAACTAACCAGGGCTGGGAATGTGGCCTAGTGGTAGAGTGCTTGCCTAGCATACATGGAGCCCCAGGTTCGATTCTTCAGGACCACAAATTCAGAAAAACCCGGAAGTGGTGCTGTGGCTCAAGTGGTAGAGCACTAGCCTTGAACTGAAGAGCTCAGGGACAGCACTCAGGCCAAGAATTCAAGCCCCAAGACTGACACCCCTCAAAAACCCCCAACAACAACAAACTAATTTTATAACCTACCAATTGGTTGCGACTTTCATTTTGCTACACACTGATGGACTCTGGCTAATGAGAGTTTTATATTAATCATGGCACAGCTATAATAATTAATAGTAGCTAGATTGTGCACATAAAATAACCCGATACATAGGAGAAACTATAAATTACTTCTTTCCTCCTTACAAGGATGATGCAAGAAGGTACCACATTGACATACTTAAAAATATTGCTATTTCTTGCCCATTCTGTGGACTTGCCCAGCCCCTCCACTTCCCCCCCCATCATATTTGGTGATATGTTAACCAATTATTTGATAATCTGTTATTCCTTTCACTAAAAAATATATTTTGTTCCCATGTTCTGTGTTTCTTTTTTTTTAATTTTAAACAGTATTACTATTGAGGTCAGTCTTGGCCTTGAACTTGATCTTTTTGATTTGCCCTCCCAAGTAGCTGAGTGATTACAGGTATGAATCACAATGCTCAGCTCCTGTGTTCTTAAATCATCTTCACATACATTCTAATCTCTGTATAATACACTATTCATTCAACAGTTTTTTGTTTTTTGTTTTTGTCGGTTGTGGGGCTTGAACTCTGGGCCTGGGCGCTGTCCCTGAGCTCTTCAGCTCAAGGCTAGTGCTCTACCACTTGAGCTACAGCGCCACTTCCGGTTTTCTGGTGGTTTATTGGAGATAGGAGTCTCACGGTCTCTCCTGCCTGGGCTGGCTTTGAACCGAGATCCTCAGATCTCAGCCTCCTGAGTAGCTAGGATTACAGGTGTGAGCCACCAGCGCCCGGCTCATTCAACAGTTTTTTAATGTACTTATTCAAACATCCCTTTTTTCTTAAGAGGTTAGAGCCCACATGGGAATAGGTGGTAATAGGTGGCATATGTTACAGAGGAAAGGAATTAGTGATTTGATCACTAGGGTTATGATGGCAGTCCTGGGTGGTGTGATTGGGGAAGGCCTCTCCAGGAGGGCTTGGATGTCTCCAGAACGCATAAACAATGAGTGGGCATGCCATAACATAGGAGCAGACTGTTCCAGGGAGAAGGAGCAGCCAGTGCTAGGCCCTTAGGTGAGAACATACATCGCTGGAGGAACAGTGAGGAAAGTCCCCAGGGAGCAGAAGGGGTGTGGATACTCGCCAGAACAGAGATGTGAGCAGGTGCCAATGAGATAGAGCTTTGAGGACTAGATTTGGTTTTGAGGGCACTAGGAAATGACTGAAGGGTGTTGATCTTGTAAGAATGGTCTTTTTGCATGCTGTAGTGATGCTAGGTAAATAAGAGTGACACTAGGAGCGTCCTGGGTTGGCTCAAGCCTGTAATCCTAGTTTGGGAGGTGGACCTAAGGTGAAGGGAAAGATTGTAGTTGGAGGCCAGCCTGAGAAGGGTGGGGGAGTCTGTGAGATACCATCTGAACTTGGATTCAGTGGTATGCTCCTGTTATCCTGTCTACAGGAGAAAGCACAAATAGGATTGCAGGCCAGGCCATCCGTGGCCTAAAAAGTGAGACCCTATTTTGAAAATAACCTATGTGGTGGGGGGGAAGTATTAGGGCTGGCAGACTGGCTGGAGTGATAAAGCGTCTGCTTTGCAAGTGCAAGACCCTGAGTTCAAATCCCAGTACCACCACACACACACACACAAAGAGTAACAGTAGGTAGACTTCAGTGACTCAAACTTGTAAATCTAGCTACTCAGGAGGATAAGATCTAAGGATCACTGGTTCAAAGCCATCCTTGAGATTCTTATATCCAATTCACTACCAAAAAACCAGAAGTGGAGTTGTGGCTCAAGTAGCAGAGCCTTAGATTTGAGCAAAAAAGCTAAGGGACAACATAAGGCCCTGAGTTCAAGCCCTAGTACCGGCAGAAAGAAATTCCACAAAACTCAAAGCAAAACAAAAGAGCCCATCCAGTAGCCCTATGGAGTCCAGAGTGGGTAAAGAGAGTGGACTATGGTGAAGGAAGAAAAATAAAGGGAGATTATGTATAAAGGCAGAGCCTGATAAGTTGTCTGTGCAAAGTGCGAGGGAGAAAGCTCATAGGAACTTCTAAGGTTTTGGCCTCATCACCAGGATGACTATGCTGAGGGTTGGACAAGCAAGTGTCTATCCTGTCTTGGGTAGAAAGTGTTCAGTATTTGCTGTTTCAGGTCAGACTCTCCTTACATGGCCTGTTGACAGGCACCAGTACTCCAGTGGTGGATGCAGGAGGATCTCCATTTCAAGGCCAGCCTAGCCTACTGGGAAAGACCCTGTCTCAAACCTCAAACAAACCAGAAACAAAAACAGTTAGGAAGAACACTCTATGTAAATTACTGCATTAATATATCTCCTTGGAAGAGGTTTCTAGGAATATAACTACTGGGCCATAGCCGTTTTTAAATCATAGGAGCAGAAGAAGTCCTAAACCATACAGGTACTACTTGATTTAGCAACTTATTCTTTAACCTAAATGTTTTAGGTGCATACAGATACGCATAGGCATATATGCATATATACATTTATATTGTAAATTTAATATGTATATTTAAAATGAAACTTTCTGGTTATGCAGGTTATCAAGACTTAGAAAATTGAGAAAGATGAAATCAATCATGCCATCCACTAATAGGCAGGAAATTCTTACTGCTAAAGCTTGTATGCAGCCTATCCTGTTTGCTTTTAGGAATTTACACATAAACACACCAGGTTTAACAAAACTAAAAAAATAAAACTAAGGAAGATGGTTTGTAAATCAAATATCACCTAGACATTTAGTCCCTAAATATATTCTGCTATTCATTATTAAATTTAGACCATTCTAAGTACAGTTTTTCACTTGTGGAAAAGTAACTTCTGTGTGTGTGTGTGTGTGTGTGTGTGTGTGTGCGCGCGTGTGCGCGTGTGTGCGTGTGACGGCGCAGTCTGGTATTAAGCTTTAACTCGGTCTGGGCTCTGTCTCTGAGCTTTTGTGCTCAAGTCTAGTTTTCTACCGCTTGAGCCACACCTCTGCTTCCAGCTTTTTTGGTGATTAGTTGGAGTTAGGAATCCCATAAACTTTCCTGCCCAGGCTGGCTTTAAGTTTTGATCCTTAATTAGCTCTTAGCTTCCTGAGTAGATAGGATTGCAGGTATAAGCCACTAGTGCCCAGAACTCGTGTTCTCTCTCTCTCTCTCAGTGATTTTTATTACCATGCATTAGTTATATGGGTGTGGGGGGGGAGGTGGTTCATTGTGACATTTCAATACATGCAGACAGTGTACACAATCTACCTCATCTCCTCTATCTCTCCTTCCTGCTTCTTAAAATACTGTTAACATGTGTTCTGTTTTTATATATATAAAATTCTTTGAGGAGCTGGGAAGGTGGCTCAGTGGTAGAGTGCTTGTCTTGCATGCATGAGGCCCTGGGTTCGATTCCTCAGCACCACATAAGAAAAAAGAAAAAAGCCGGAAGTGGCGCTGTGGCTCAAGTGGTAGAGCACTAGCCTTGCGCTGAAGAGCTGAGGGACAGCGCCCAGGCCCAGAGTTCAGGCCCCACAACTGGCCAAAAAAAAATTCTTTGACTTATTTCCCTTTTTCTCTCTCTTCCTTCCCACTAGTATGTGCCCCTAACATTTCCTATTTTACTTTCCTTTAATTTTTTCCCACCCCCTCCCCTGGAATATTAATTGTGCAAAGGAGTTTCACACTGGGAATTTACATGTGCATATATTATAATTTGGTCAGATTTTATTATGCTAGTCTATTCTATCAGTCTGGGTGTGAAGATTTATGGACCTGGAAATTGTTTTCTAGCTGGGTGTCTGTGGCTTATGCCTTGTTAGTCTTGAGTAAAAAAGCCAGCCTTGAGCAAAAAAGCTCAGGGATAGTGCCCAGACCCCAAATTCAAACCCAAGACCATCACACACATACATACACACACACACACACACACACACACACACAGACAAATGTATTGTATGTAAAGGATTAGCGAGTTAGATGTCATTTATGTCTTTTTCACTTAGCAAACCCAAGTTAAAAAAAATTGTAATTAGGGGCTGGGAAGGTGGCTCAGTGGTAGAGCGCTTGCCTTGCATGCATGAGACCCTGGGTTCGATTCCTCAGCACCACATAAGCAAAAAGAAAGAAAGCCAGAAGTGGCGCTGTGGCTCAAGTGGTAGGGTGCTAGCCTTGAGCTGAAGAGCTGAGGGACAATGCCCAGGCCCAGAGTTCAGGCCCCACGACGGGACCTCCCCCAAAAAATTGTAATTAGATTGTAGAGGCATTTTAGGGTTATTCTGCCCCCCCTCCTTTCCCCACTTGAAGTTAGTTCTCAGGTTGACCTCTAAGGCAAAGTACAAAAGGTCATTTGTACAACTTCATGAAGTTCAGTTTTGATGACTGATGTTATACTTTAACAGTCTCACCTCCAGGTCACCAGAACTCTTGTACTAGTTAACACATCTGGCAGTGAGCAGGCCTTGCTTCGCTAGACCAATACTTTTAAAACAGTCCTGTTAGCTCTGCTCAATTCTGAAATTAACTATTCAGAAATGAAATGTTAGAAATTAACTGTTTTCCATGCTTCAGCACTTTCCTTCGGGGAACATAGACCTATGACCTTGGTACTTTGTAATTCTTGAGACTTAGTTATAAGTACCAGTTTGTAATGAGTGAAGCATACTGGCTAATGGATGCCTATTACCTTTAATCCACACCCAGATCTACAGTGCCACTCAGGATATAATTTTGAAAGAAATAAAAGACCTAGAGGTTGAGTAAGTTGCTGTAGGTCCAAGAAGTTAATAAGTGGAGAAACTTAACTTTTCAAACCTGGTCCTCTGGGATGAGGGTTAAACTTCTAGGCCCTGTAAAGTGAAATATTCATGTGGTGTCTCGGAAGTGGTCTGCTGAGATAGTGTCTTAGTCTGTTTGTACAGGTGTAACAAAATGCCTAAGGCAGGAAGGCTCATAAACCAGAGAGGCTTACTTCACACAATTCTGAAGGATGCAAAGTGCCAAGGTCAAGGTGTCTGCCAGACACTTTTCTTCCACACTGTTCATGTGGCAGAGGGAAAGGGTATTGTTGCTTTTTTCTGTCTCTCTTGCTCTCTTTTAGTTTTTTTTTTTTTTTTGGTCCATTGTGGGGCTTGAACTCTGGGCCTGGATGCTGTCCCTGAGCTCTTCAGCTCAAGGGAGCCTTCTATCACTTGAGCCACAGCACCACTTCCAGTTTTCTGGTAGTTAATTGGAGATAAGAGTCGTATGGACTTTCCTGTCTGGGCTGACTTTGGATCTCGATCCTCAGATCTCAGACTCCTGAGTTGTTAGGATTATAGGCATGAGCCACTGGCACCTGGCCTACTGTTTTTTCTCTTTTGGATACATGGTCACATCATGTAACTTAGACTGGCCTTGAACTTGTGATCAGTCCTCCTGCCTCTGAAGCATTGGGATTTTAGGGGCATTTTAGTTGGAGATTGGGTTTTAGTTAGGGATTGGGATTTTAGTCATGTCTAAAAAGGTTCACCTTTTCTTACTAGTCCAATTAATTGTCAGCTTTTCAGTTCTGGAGGACAGACAGAAGCAAAGCAGATGTAGGAAAGTCATTGTGGCTTAGTTGTCTACCAGTATGCTGTGGTTCAGGAAGGTCTTTAGAATTGGCAGGTGTGATTGTGCACATACCTGTTTGTTCTGTCCTAGAAAAAAGAAAAACATTAAAAATAAATCTAAAATAGGAAGTGCTGCCCTTCCAGAGAGCTGGATCTAAGAGGTCTAAACTAGAAACCAGCTGTGGTGATAAAGAGGTCGAAGCAGCTTCTCATCTTAACAGGAGAATTCTGTAGTACAGCTTGGGCATGGTGTTCATTCCTTAGTCATTGAACTGATATCTGTGCCTACCTCAGGCCCAGTGAGGCAGGCAAATAAAACTTGTTCTCTGTCCTTGAGGACTTCCAGCCTGGGGCTCAAGTTCTAGGTTCTATTAGGTTCCCTTAAGGTGTGTAGTGAAGTGATGAGGTCTCATCCTCCTGTAAAGTCTGTTGTCTTACAAGTCACTTTCTTTTTGGAAACTTCCTTCATATCCACCTGTATCATCATCATCATCTCCCAGTGAGATTTTTTAATTTGTGTGTATGTATTGGTACTGGGGTTTGAATTCAGAGTCTTGTACACTTGCTTAGCTTTATCATTCAAGGCTGGTATTCTACCAGTTGAGCTACAGCTCCACTTCTGGCTTTTTTGGTAGTTAATTGGAGATAAGAGTCTTCTGGACTTTCCTGCCTGGGTTAGCATCTAACCATAGTATGCAGATCTCAGCCTCCTGAGTAGCCAGAATTACAAATGGGAACCCCCAACACCTGTCTATTTTTCATATATATATATATATATATATATTTCAGATATATACATTTATCTATCTGTCTATCTTCAGATGTAGTCTGTCACCATGTGAGTAGTAAACTCATCAAAGGCAGTTCAGTTCAGCAGAAAGTCTTATCCTGTTCTGTGAAGAAGGGTTACATTCTGCAAATAAGGGAAAACTATGAGACACTTTCAATCTCATGTCCTGTACATTGGATTTTGTGTGAAGAAATTAGGCTATGACAATGATGACGAATGACTGGGAAGCTACTTTATTTTGCTTATTTTTATGGTCCTGGAGATCAACCCAGAATCTAGAAGGCATTTACTCTATCTATCTTTGTGCTTCACCCTAGCCCAAGAGTAGACTAAACTATCAGTGATGGTAGGAGCCAGGTGTGTGTCCATTCAGAGGTAAAGGGATATCTTCATAGAGGTAAACTTTGAGTAAGTGGAAAAAAGAAGTTGGTTCTCCCTTGAAAGAGGATAGGAGGGCAGTTGCAAAGGTAAGGTAGGATCAGAACCTTTTGAGGCATGGCTAAGAGTTTGAGCTACATTATACCTAGATGGAAATATGTTAAAACATATGCATATTTATTTATATATAAATATAAATTATCTACTTATCTTTTTTTTTCATTTGTGGGGCTTGAACTCTGGGCCTGGGTGCTGGTCCTCAGCTCTTCAGTTCAAGGTGAGTACTCTACCACTTGAGCCACAGTTTTCTGGTGGTTTTTTATTGGAGATAGGAGTCTCATGGATTTTTCTACTCAGGCTGGCTTTGAACTGAGATCTTCAGATCTCAGACTACTGAGTAGCTAGGATTATAGGTGTGAGCCACAAGCTTATTTATTGCCTTACTGATATAAAATTTTGCTCACATGAAATTTACCCTTTAGAAGTATATAAATCAGCTGGGTGCTAGTAGTTCATACCTGTAAGTCTAGCTGCTCAGGAGGTTGGATTCTGAGGACTGCAGTTTAAAGCTAGTCTGGAAAGAAAGGCCGTGAGATTTTTATCCCCAGTTAACCACAAAAGAGCCAGAAGTAGAGCTGTGGCTCAAATGCTTTAGCCTTGAGTACAAATACTCAGGGTTAGTGCCCAGGCCCAGAGTTCAAGACTCAGGACCAGCCAAAAAAAATAGTGTATCAATTAGTTGGGTATGTTGGCACATGCTTGTAATTCCAGTATATGGAGGCTAAGGCAGGAAAATTATGGGCTATATAGCCAGACTCTCAAGAGAAGGGGAAAAAGGTGTACAGTTAACAATATCTATTTTCTGGAGTTGTTAAACTATTATTATTATTAGGTAATTTCAGAACATTTTCCTTATCCCAACAAAGAAACTCTGACCCCTGGCTGTCATTCCGCCTTCCTCTTTAGTCTCAGCCAAAATGTAACATTAAGTTCTATGTATATCGTTTGCCCATTCTGGATATTTCCTACATGTGGAGTTGCACAGTATGTTAGTTGTATTGTGTTTGTTAGTGTGATTTCAAGGGTTGTCTGTGTAATAGTAGATACCAATACTTCATTCCTTTGCTCAACAATAACCAGAAATAACCTATTGGATGGATGGATAGATGGATATACCACATATGTTTAAGCCTACATTGTTTGATAGTTGCTAGGGATTTTTAAATAAAATTTTAAATGGGTCCTAGGGCTTGAACTCTGGGCCTAGGTGCTATACCTGAGCTCCTTTGCTCCAGGCTAGTATTCTACCACTTTGAGCCACCGTGTGACTTCCAGTTTTCTGGTGGTTAATTGGAGATAAGAGTCTCAGACTACCTTCCCTAGGCTGGCTTTGAACCTTGATCCTCAGATCTCTAAGGATCTGAGTTAGCTGGGATTACAGGCACGAGCCACTGGTACCTGGCTTTGCTATGGACATTTATATACAATATTTTTTGTCAATACTGAGGTTTGAACTTGGGGACTTGCAATTGTTAGCCATTCTATCACTTGAACTATATCCCAACCCCTTTTTTGCTTTAGTTATTTTTCAGGTATTTTTTGCTTTAGTTATTTTTCAGGTATTTTTTGCTTTAGTTATTTTTCACATTTTTAGCCTAGGGAGAGATGATCCTCATCTATGGTCTCTTGAATAGGTGGGATTGCATACAAGAGAGTCTTCTAAGGTTTCATTGGGTTGTCCTTCAACCATGATCATCCTACCCTCTACTTCCTAGTCACGTATCTCATCTGGCCAGACACAAGCTGTTTATATTAATAGATATATGTTTTCCTCTTAGGTACCTATATCTGAGTAGAATAACTGGGTCATTTGGTAGCTCTGTGTTCAACACTTTGAAGAACTGCCAAACTGTTTCCCAAACCAACTGCACCATTTCCCAGATTGTTTCACATGCTAGGCAAGCATTCCATGCTAGCACCACTGAGCTATAGCCCCAGGTCTTGTCTTTTCATTTTTCTCTATAGTGTCTTTAGAAGCACAGCATTTGATTTTTAATGAAATTAGCTAATCTGTTTTTCTTTAAAACCATTTCCTGATTCTAGGTGAAGCCCCCACCCCCTTTTTCTTTTAAAGATAGGCACTTTCTGTGTTTATGTATCTCAGGCTCACCTCAAACTCTCTGTCCTTCTGTCTCTTCTGGGAATACAGGCTTGAGCCACTACCCCATCTTCAAGTCATTGTTTAGAAACGTGGGATTGCAATCTCATTCACATTTTGAATATGACAGGTCATTTGGAAATGGATAAGAGTGTCACAGAATCCACAGACATGGAAAAATGTTAAGTTTCATTATTTGTGAAATAAATGTATTTTAATAGCATCCTATTAACAGGGATAAAAATAGTCTATTTTATAAATTAAAATACACAAAGTGCTCAAAAAAGGAAAAATTATAAGAACAATAAGAGGAGTTACTTTTAAGATTTTTAAAAAATTCTTGTGTCGAATATAGTTATATATATAGTTATATATTATGTATAGTTTATATATAGAGAGAGACAGAGAGAGAAAGAGAGAGCACACACAAGCTCTGTTACCCCTTTGGATATAGAGTTTGTTTGAGGGATATGGGAAAGATGGTGTAAGAATTGAATCTTGAGAGTATGGCAAGGTCCTGGCAGTCAAAAGTAGGAGCAGGATGATTTGGTTGGAGGGATCATGTCTAGAAGTAGGTGATAAAAAGTATTTTGGTCACATGAATTATAGACAAGGAAGCTGGAAATGTTCCTTGGCCTGTATCACATTAGAGTTGAGTCTCTGCTCTTAAATTATTTTAGGATAATTGCCATTTTTTTAACAGAAAAATAAGGAGCAAGTTGTGGTAGAGAGAGAGTGGAGTCCAGCTAAGGGAGAGATGCAGTAGTAGTTCAGAGGAGGTTTAGCGATTGAGGGTAGTTGGGGATAGTGATCGTAGAAACTGATATGGCTGTATCAGAAATGGTAGGTCAGCACAGAGCCAAGTGCCCTTGTGAAGGGTTGAACTTAACTGAAGGGGAAGATGGTATTTATTTATTTATTTATTGTGCCAGTCCGGGGGCCTGAATTCAGGATCTGGGCACTGTCCCTGAGTTTTTGTACTCAAGGCTAGTGCTCTACCATTTAGAGCCGCAGTGCTATTTCTGTTTTTGCTTTTGTGTAATTAACTGGAGATTAAAGTTTTATGGACTTTCCTACCCAGGCTGGCTTTGAACCATGACCCTCAGATATTAGTCTCCTGCATAGCTAGGATTACAAGTGTGAGCCACTGGCGCCCTCGCAGGTGGTCCTACTGAACAGGAGGAATGCTCCAGATGTGGGTACTGAGGTTAGCCTGATGTGGGAAGTTCCAGGTGGAGGTATCTGATGCACTTTGGGAATGATAAGTGGTAGACACAGAGATGGCTATGGAGTATAGACAAAATATAATTGGATTTTGCTTACCTATGGCTAGTCCTCTCATTGACTTTGTAAGCTTTTTTTCCCCCTAGTGTGTTGGTCAGTTAATTAAACTTGATTTCTTCTTCCTTAGTAAGAATCTCTAAATGCTAGGGTTTCTGAAAGGGTCAGATGGGGTCATTTAGTAAGATGCTTGCTTCTCTCTTTATTCTGTAGTCCCCAGTACCCTGGTCAGGATGTTTTATTTCATTTATGATCTTCCCTAGTGAATGGTGCTTTGGACAAATCACTGGCCCAATGCAGTGGGGTTTAGCCACAATATGTATCATCCAGCAAAGGTTACAAGTTCACTGTTTTGTTAAATCCCTTGGAACTATGGTGTTTTTCCTTGAATTTCCTTTGTGTCTTAGTCTTGTCCCAACAGAAATACCCATATTAAAGTTACTTGTGTACTCTTTGAAGATGCCGGGAACCCATAATGACTTTTTTATTTTCTTTTAAAAATTGTTTACCACTAAGATGGACTGTTTTCTAAGTTTACCTGTTTATTTGATTGGATTGAGTTTTCTGCATCTTTGTTTTGGTTGGCTTGCTTTTTGGAGCTGGGAAACCTATGGCCTTGTGCATACTTGGCATGAGCTCTATCACTACACCATTCTGATTAATTTTTGACTTTTGCTTTGTTTTCATAATTCTCACTCAAAGTCTCCTGTATTTCTGTTTTTATTTTCTGCAGAATTTGATAGTAGTCAATGTAGTTTGCTACAGAGTTATAAAATATTGATTGCATATGTGAGTAATGTTTCCTGATTTTCTATTTCTTTTTCTGTTGTTTTTTGTTTTTGTTTGTTTCTCTTTTTCGTGGTACCTGAGGACTAGCACTTGCTTAACTTGCTTGCTTAGCTTTTATTCTACCACTTGAATCACACTTCCAGCCATATCTTTTTACTGGTTATTTTGTCTTCAGGCTTTTCTGCTTGCGTGGGCCTTGACCTGTAATCTTCCAGAACTCATAGTACTCATGCTGAGTAGCATGAGCCACCAGTGTCTGACTTCAATTTTCTTAAATGTAACTGCTAATATTGTCTCAGACATAAGTTGGCTTTTCAAAAAAAATTTTTTTTAAACCTTGGGTTAATTCTAGTTACCTTTTTTTTTTTTTTTAAAAAAATAACTTTCCTGCGTGTAGCAAGTGCATAATCCTCTTTCTATTGAGTTCTATTGATTTTGTTTTGGTTTTCCAGGGTTCTTAGGAACTAAACATTATGCATAACAATGAATGTGTTAAGTTTAATTATTCTGTTTCTTAATGTCTTGGGCTTGGAAGGGATTTTAGGTCATTCTGTCCAAGTGGCTATTCTATCCCGGATTCTTCTATAGAAGCTGACAGCTAACTCTGGAAGCAAGCTCTTTCACTGCTGGAGAGGTCTAATTATTGGAAGATTTTTTGTTTTTTCCTTATACTGAGAAGAACTCCAACTCCTTGAAGCTGTCATTAATAAACTACTCTCTACTTCTGCAACTTTAGCCTTCAGTGTCAGATAATGAAATCTACTAGCTCTTCCCATAATTAGAAATAGTTTCACCACTTGGCCAATGTAAGTGGTATTTTTTTCCTCCAAGAAAAATAACCCTTGTTTCCCATTCTGCTGTTCCCATGATTACATGTCTAGATTCTTTTTTAGACATCTATCATGACTCTTTTGCCCTAGCCACCACTAACTGGCTAATTGTGGCACCTCTGAAATTATGGTGATTTACTTTCCATATTCTATTCCTTCTAAATTTATTCATATATTTATTAGTATTATTTTTCTTTTACTGGTTTACTTTGTTTTTATTGTTTATTTATGTCAGTCCTGGGGCTTGAACTCAGGGCCTGGATGCTGTCCCTGAGCCTCTTTTTTTTTAAAAAAAATTATTTTATTGCAAAGATGCTGTACAGAGAGGTTACAGTTACATGAGTAAGGCAAGGAGTACATTACTTGTCAATTATTGTTACCCCTTCCTTTGTTGTTGTCCCACTATCCCTTTCCTCCTCCACCTCCCACACTCCTCTCCACCCCAACCCCCCCCCACCCCCATTTAGCTAGCACTCTACTATTTGAGCCACAGCTCCACTTCTGGCTTTTTCTGAGTAGTTTATTGGAGATAAGAGTCTCATAGACTTTACTTCCTGGGCTGGCTTGGAACCACAAGCCTTAGATCTCAGCCTCCTGCATATCTAGGATGACAGGCATGAGCCACCCAGTATGCCCAGTGTGGTTTCCTTTTTTATTAGCATATATTTGTTTTACAAAAGGCATTTCATTGTGACATTGTGGCATTGTTGATATTCCCCCAGCAACCTCAATTCCTCTACTAACTCTCCCCTACTTTTTCTAAATTTACATGTTATTTGGGGAGTTCCAAACATTATCCTGCAGTATCCACTAGCTTTATTAGCCTTTTAAAAGCTATTTGGTGTGTTTGGGTGTGAATGGCAGGCTCATCCCAGTATAGACAGGCACTTGCTACTTGAATCTATACTTCTGACTGTAGAGAGTCTGAGAACGGGAAAGCTTCTTCCTTGGCCAAAGTGAGGGTTAGGTTGGCTGTGGAATCCATAGGAGGGATAGCAGGGATGTGGTGCAGTTGTTCCTTAACTTAAATCTTGCATGACATTGACCAGCAAGGTACCAATCACTTATGCATGCATTTCTCCAATCATCTGTAGTTGTAGTTTATTTGGATATTTTTTAACATGTTACTTTCTAAAATCCAACTGTATTGGTTTATGCTAGCTCTTTTAGTGATGCAAAGCTCCCAGCAGTAGTATTTTTTTTTTTTTTTTTTGTTTCAGTATGTGGGATTGGAAGTCAGATGGCTTGATTTTTCAGGCTAACTTGGCCACCCTCAATCTATGACCTCTTAGACAAGATAGTTAATCTTTTCATGTTTACTTATAGAGGAGATTGATGGTAGAGCAATCTCCTTCCTGTGAATGTTAACAAGTGAATTTTAATATGCTATAGGGAAGACAGTAAAGCACTGCCCTACTTGGAAAAATTTCAGGGGGAAAGACAAAATCTCAGCAATCAAGATAAGTTGTAGTTTAATGAAACAAAATTTAATGACTTTTATTATTATTTTGGTGCCAGTCTTGGGGCTTGAGCACTGAGCTTCCTTTGCTCAAGGCTAGCACTCTACCACCTGAGCCATAGTGACACTTCCAGCTCTTTTGGTGGTTAATTGGAGATAAGAGTATCATGGACTTTTCCTGCCCAGGCTGGCTTTGAACCATGATCCTCAGATCTCAGCCTCCTGAGTAGCTAGGATTATAGGTGTGAGCCACTGGCACCCAGATTTATTATTGTTTAATTTAATTTTTAAAATTTAATAATATTATTATTTTTTAAACTGCAGTAGTTCACAGGCCTGAGCCCACTATTGATACTTTGTGTGGACATTGGATTAGCTTAGTTTATTGAACCTGAACTCCTGCACTCAAGAGATCCTTGTCTTAGCCCTTTAGCCTAGCTAGTGGAAATCACAGCACTAGATTCTAAATGTCAAATATTTAAGCAAGGTGTGATAGCGTGCACCTGTAATTAGGAGACTGATGCCCAGTATGGGCTATATAGGGAGATAAATCTTTTTAAAACAAAATTTAAAAAGCCAACATTTTAAATAAAGACCAGACCAAGAGATAAAGAATTTGAGTTAGGTTGAGGTAAGAGAGGACAAATTTTGAAACTTTGTCATTTTTCATTGTGGATTTTTTTGCCTTTATTTTGATTTTAAAATAACTATTTAAGCATCTAAAATACTAAATAAGTATTTAAAAACTGTTGAAATTTATTGTTGGTATGCAATGCTGTGATGGAGTTTTTAATTAACAGAAATGAATTTCTCAAGCTTTCCTAGGACTGCCCCCAGCTTAGATTTCTGTTAGGTGATTTTTGAGTATAAACCCAGATCTCATAACTCACAGTCAGCTTTAGGATGCTTGAGGATGTCATTTTTCCTCGTCTTCTACTAGAGAGAGGTACTTTGAATATCATGTTCCAGACACTGTTGGAGCACAAACTCCAGAGAATTAAAAAACCAAAAAACAAAAAAGTATGTTGGCTGATGTGGAGAGGAGTGTAGCCAAACCAGGCAGACTGAAATACCGCTCCAACTCCTCCATGGCTGGGCTTGTGAAAGACAGCCACAGATGGAGGCTGAGCCCTTGGTGGGCCAAGATTTTGTGACAGCAGACAGGAACGCACTGGGACTGGCAAACGGTGTTTCTAGAAGATACTTATGATGATAGAACCTTTCTGCAATTCTAGTTCTGTTTCCATTTGCCTTTAGTTCTCTCTCTCAGTGGTTCTGGAGATTGAACTTGGACTTGTGCTTTCTAGGTAGACACTTTACCACATGAGCTATGCCGCCAGTTCTTTTGTGTGTGTGTGTGTGTGTGTGTGTGAAAATACTGTACAGAGGGGTTACAGGGGCAAGATAATGAGTACATTTCTTATCAAGCATTGTTGCCTCCTCCTTTGTTTCCCCTTCCCATCCCTTCCCATTGCCCCCACCAAAGTTGTAAAGTTTGTTTTTTGACATAACAACTTGTACATCTCATTGTTGCAGTGGGTCTACCTGTATCCCCATTTAAATGATTTGTTTTTTCCCTTCCCTTCCACAAATTATACCGGCAACAAAGAAATAATCTTATAAATATGTTAGAAACAATCGCATGAGAGAAAAAAACATTTGAATAGTTATCTTAGGGTTCATTTCCCTAACATCAACTTATCTGACCTTTTCTGCTTGATTCAGACATATACTAGTTATTGCAAATAAGGGAAACCATGGGACCTGTGTTTCTTTGGGCCTGGCTTACTTCACTTACTTAATATAATTTTTTCCAAGTCTTTCCATTTCCTAACAAATGGGGCAATGTCATTCTTTCTGATGGAGGCATAGAATTCCATTGTGTATATATACCACATTTTCTTGATCCATTCATCTACTGAGGGGCATCTGGGTTGGTTCCATATCTTAGCTATGGTAAATAAGGCTGCAATAAATATAGTTGTGCTGGTAGTTTTAGTGTTGTCTTGTTTGTGATCATTTGGGTAAATGCCCAAAAGTGAGATTGCTGGGTCATAGGGGAGCTCTATGTGGAGTCTTTTGAGGAACCTCCATACTGCTTTCCAAAGTGGTTGAACAAGTTTACACTCCCACCAACAATGAAGTAAAATTCCCTTCTGTCCATATCCCCTCCAGCATCTGTTGTTATTAGAGTTCTTGATTATAGCCATTCTAACTGGGGTGAGGTGGTATCTCAATGTTGTTTTGATTTGCATTTCTTTTATGGCTAGAGAGGTTGAGCATTTCTTCATGTGTTTGTTGGCCATCCTTCTTTCCTCTTCAGAGAAGTTTCTCTTTAAGTCTTTAGCCCACTTATTTATTGGGCAGTTGTTTCTTTGAAGATTTGTTGTTGGGGGATTTAATTTTTTGAGTTCCAAGTATATTTTAGATATGAGACCCTTGTCCGTTGTATGGCTAGTGAAAATCTTCTCCCAATTCCTGGGCTTTCTATTGATCTTGCTAGCTATGTCCTTTGCCATGCAGAAGCTCTGCAATTTCATGCAATTCCCTTTGTCCAACCTTTCTTTGATTTGTTGTGTTTCTGGGTCTCTATTAAGAAAATTTGGACCTATGCCAAGGAGACCTAGGGTTTCTCCTATTCTATCCTGTAATGTTTTCAGAGTGTCTGCTTTGACTCTGAGGTCTTTGATCCATTTGGAGTTGATTCTGGTGCAGGGTGATATATAAGGATCTAACTTTAGTTTTCTACAAATAGTTAACCAATTTTGCCAGCACCATTTACTGAAGAGGCTGTCTTTCTTCCATTCTATTTTTTTTTTAGTGCCCTTATTGAAGATTAGATGGCTATAGGTCTTTAGGTTCATTTCTGGGTTTTCAATTCTATTCCATTGGTCCTGAGGTCTGTTCCTGTGCCAGTACCAAGCTGTTTTGATTACTATGGCTTTGTAGTAGAGTTTGAAATTTGGTATTGATATTCCTCCAGCACTGTTCTTTCTGTTAAGGATCGTTTTTGCTATTTGGGGTCTTTTATTGTTCCATATGAATTTTTGGATTGCCTCTTCTATTTCCTTGAAGAATGAGGTTGGAATATTGATAGGTATCGCATTGAATTTGTAGATAGCCTTGGGAAGTATTGCCATGTTCATGATGTTGATCCTTCCAATCAGGAGCATGGGAGGTTTCGCCACTTTCTAACTTCTGCTTTGATTTCCTTTTTCAGGTTTTTAAAGTTTTCATCATAGAGGTCCTTCACTTCTTCGGTTAAGTTAATTCCTAGGTATTTTATTTTTTTGTGGGGTTATTACAAATGGAGTTGCTTTCCTAATTTCAGCCACAGTTTTCTTATTGTTGGCATATAGAAAAGCCATTGATTTTTGAGGGTTAATTTTATACCCTGCTACTTTGCCGCCGCCAGTTCTTTTTTGCAATGGTTATTTTCTAGGTAGGGTCTCTCTGCCCAGGCTGGGCAGGACAGGGCTGCAGCCCTGCTTGTTCTTCCTCCCTGTGAGATGACAGATGTGTATTACCATGCTTAGCCATTGATTGAGGTAAAATATGAATTTATTTATTTTTGGGGTCTGGTCGTGGGGCCTGAACTCTGGGCCTGGCAACTGTCCCTCAGCTCTTCAGCTCAAGGCTAGCACTCTACCACTTGAGCCACAGCACCACTTCTGCCTTTTTTTTTTTTTGCTTATGTGGTGCTGAGAAATTGAACCCAGGGCCTCATGCATGCAAGGCAAGCGCTCTACCACTGAGCCACCTTCCCAGCCCCTATTTATTTTTATTTTTTGCCAGTCCTGGGGCTTGAACTAAGGGCCTGAGCGATGTCCCTGAGCTTTTTTTTTTTCTTCAAGGCTAGTGGTCTACCCCTTGATCCACAGTTCCTCTTCTGGCTTTTTGGTGGCTAATTGGAAAGAAAGAGTCTTGAGGATTCCCTCTGCCACCCTCCTCCCTCACCTCTGGCTGGCTTTGAACTATGACCCTCAGATCTCAGCCTCCTAAGAAGCTAGATTACAGGCCTGAGTCGCAAGCAACCAGCTGGATCTCATGAACTTTTAGGATGGGGCTGGCCTCCTAACCATGATCCTGTAATCTCTGCCTCCCATGTGACAGGGCTATTGGCTTGAGCCATTCTACCACTGCCTTTAGTTATCTCTTTTTTTTAATATATATTTTTTTATTGTAAAGATACTGTACAGAGGGGTTACAGTTACATGAGCAAGGTAATGAGTCCATTTCCTATTGAACATTGTTACACCCTCCTTTATATTTCCCCTGCCATCCTTTTCCTCCTCACTTTTCCCTTTAGTTATGTCTTAAAACAGTTTCATCATTGTGGTCTCTGAAAGGCCAAAGAAAAACAACAACAGCAAAAAACACTGCAGAGTCAAGCGTTGGGGAAGGCAAAGCAGCTGTCTAGGACTGGCAAGGCAGCCTTCTACTAGGGCGTCATCTGGTTGGCAGTGGGGCTCATTGTCTTGCCTTTCCTTCTTTAGTTTTTAAATTGTTTGCATAAAAATCGGAGGTGGTTGCTTTTAAAAGATCATGTAGGTTGGATGTTGCTGTGCCTGAAATATGCATGGTAGATTAGAGTAATAATCATCAGAGAAGTTATCATCTGAGTTGACTAGGTTTTACTTTGCCTTGAGATTTTTTTTTTTCAGTTGCAGAGTAGAGCAACCTAACTATGCACTTCAAGTAGAGTGATTTTAAACTAGAACCCAGATGTCTTCTGGTTTATAAGTCAAAAAGGAGGGTAAATTTATGTCTTGATTATATCAGATTCTCTATACCAACAGTAGGTTGGGCAGCTCTGAACTGTGAGCCTACTTTGTTTTCCTCCTTCCATTGGCTGGTGGAGTAAGTGTGAAAAATTTGAAGTTACTAAAATTAGTCTCTCTGGTGGAGCATCCAAGTTCATGAATGTGCTGTTTGGAATTACATTTGAAGAAGCAGCGGGACTTGGATACAGAATAAATTTAGGGGTTGACGTCAGGAGCCTGGTCTCCTATAGGCTGTTTGATTTCTGAGGGAAATAACCTATGATATCTAGGAAGCTACCGGAATAAAAACAACTGAGATTAGATAGTTCTACTAAACCAGCAATCCAGCAGAGTGTAATCCTTCCAGGGATCAGCTCTCCTTTAGTTAGTGAATGAAGACTTGGAGAATTGCTAGGGAAAAATCTAATGTGTTTTTTTTTTTTTGCTTGTCATCCTTACTACTGTTTCTGGGCCAAACTGGACTGGAGTTTTCAAAAGCTACTGCAGTCACACCACAGGTCCTGGTTGTGTGTTGAGTCATTGCAGTGCACATGGCGTTATATGATGCATGGTACAGTAGCTGTGTTGTGTGGGGATCGAGGTCCTTATAGTGGGGGTGATCCTGTTGGTGATGCCGGTAACAGACAGTGCCCTTCCATTTAGAAAGTTGCAGCTTTCCTTCTTTAAGTGGCCAGTAGACCACTCTCTACAACCAGGGCCTTGTAGTTGACCTTGTCACCTCTTCTTACATGTTATGCTTTCCTGGAATTCATTGGGCTTCTCAGACTTCCCTTGTCATGATCATCCTTTTTGTATGGCTCCATCCTATGTGGCATGCTGTCCTTTTTCTTCCTCTCCCAAAAGATCTCTGATAATGAAGTGGTTATACTGAAGGTTTGTGCTGATGGGGATTAGAGTCTCTCATGAGCAACACCTGGACATGACATAATGGATACCGCTGTGCTAGCAGCCAGCCAGCTTTTACCTGTGCACCCTCTGGCCATTTCTTAGAGTTCAATGTGTGGCCTTCTTGGTCTTGCTTCTGGACACATTGTTCTCTTACCCTATTCAGCGTTCAGTCCTCCTCCACCCATTACTCTTATCCAGAACAATTTCTTCTCTACCCTGATCCCCCAAGTAAACCCTAGCCCTGTCTTTTCTGATCCAAAAGCTCATTCATTGTTGTCTCTGAACAGAGGGCCTAGAACAAAGCAAGGCAAAAGCTGTGACATTTTAGTTTTCTTTACCTTGACTAGAAATTTAGATGACACTTTTGTCCCTGAATCTATTCTGTCTCCAAGAAAGTAGTATGATAGAGATTTAATTTCCTTTTGGCTAGGACAGATATTCAAGCGTCAGGGTTTATTATTTTATAGCTTGCTACATTTTATTCTTCTGCACTTCTTTATTTGCTTTGAAAAGATTGGTGGAACCTAGGCACTGTGGTATAATCCTAGCACTCAGGCAGTTAAAGCAGGAGGGTCACAGTTTGAGGATAGCCTGGCTACATATTTCTAAGCCTGCCTGGGATATAAAGAGAGCTCCCCATCCTAGAGGAAAAATATTAAATGAAACAATGCATTTACTTAATTAATTTTTTTTGTCAGTCATGGGGCTTGCACTCAGGGCCTGGGCAATGTCCCGGAGCTCTTTTGCTCAAGGTTAGTGCTATACCACCTTGAATCAGCTCCACTTCTTGTTTTCTGGTGATTAGTTGGAGCTAAGAGTCTCTTGGACTTTCCTGCCTGGGCTGGCTTGAAGCATGATCAATCCTCAGATCTCAGCCTCCTTAGTAGCTAGGATTACAGGTGCGAGCCACCAGAGCCTGACAATTTTTTTTTTTTGACACTGGGTCTTACCGTATAGCCCAAACTGCCTCAAATTCATGATTTTCCTGCTTCAGTCTCCCAAGTACTACTACACTTCTACTCTGATTTAATGTGAGTTATAGTAGAAATAGCTTTACCTTGAAATTATATATACAAATATGTAAGGTAAAGATATATTTAGCAAACACTTTCTTAGTTTTTAGTTTTGATTAAGGATGGTTTGCATGACCACTGCTTCTGTCCTTGAGTGTTGAGTGACAGGTGCCTTGTTATTGTTAAGAAATACCATATTCTTGCCAAGTGCTGAAGGAGGGCTGCAGTTTGGCCCATGCATGGTAGGTACCATCTGGGCCCCTGGCAGCTGAAGAAGCCCTGCCCAATGTGGATAGTGTGTCACTATGAGCACTTGGCCCTTTATTGGGAGGCTGGCAATAAGGGCACATTTTCGGTATTCTAGCCATGTTCTCCATCAGAGCTTTGCCAGAATGTTGAAGGGGGTGGGGGGGTGAGGGGGAGAAAAGAGGGAAGTACCAGCCCTGGGTAGAAACAGCAACCCATCCTGTCTGAGCAGATGGCTCTGGAGGACAACAGCAGCTCCTTGTGCTGGTCTTCAGCCAAGAGCCTGCTAGGGAGGCCGCCTGCCCCCGAGGTGCAGGCATACATAGTCTCTGGGTCTTTTGCAGTTGCAAAAGATAACTCTCTGCATTGCTTTAAAAGTGAAATTCCTCCCTCTTCTCTGAATGGAGCTCGTCAGTGGTCTGTGATCAGGTTATAGGGAGGTGTGTGTGTGTGTGTGTGTGTGTGTGTGTGTGTGTGTGTGTGTGTTTTGCAGAGAAAAATCTAGAGCGCCCAGGAGATTAGAAGTGCAGTGTTCTTCCTCTGGGCTGAGAGGATCAGTGCTGTGGCTACTGAGGCAGATTTGTAGGCCTGAGCCTGAAAATTCAGATGGTTAAATTCTCTGCATCTCAAGTTCTTCTTTGAGTGTTGGCAAAGCTTCCAGATTACTTGCCTTTTTCTTATTTGTTCCCTGGGCCAATGTCTGCTGCCGGCATGCCTGCATTGCCTTCTGCTCTTTTCTCCTCCGCTGCGTGGTGTGAGGCAGCCCGTGGCAGAGCGCCAGATGTTCACAGAGTGCTTCTGAGTGCACATGTTCCTGTCCTGGGCCAAGAAAATACTCCTGACATAGGACTTTGAGTGTTTCTGGCTTCTGAAACGCCAAAATCTTTTCCTCTCATGATTTATTTAGTCTTAAAATGAGGCCACTACATTATCCTTTAAATCAATGTGGTAGATGAAATAACTGATCTGCTAGTAGATGGGAAGTAAAGAATCTTCTGGATTCAGGTTGGATATTGGAATTAACCTTTTTTCTTGATCATGCTAATTCCTTCCCAATCTAAAGTCATGGCTGTTGTCTCTTGGCTATTATGGGAACATACCCACTGCCAACACATTTCTGGACTCAGAGTACAGAGTTAAAGTTGAGTGAGTCTGACCACAGAGGAGAGGGGAGGGAGGCCTAGCCAAGGACAGACTCATACTCCTCTAGGCAAAGCGTGGTAGGAAGAGCACTGACAGATAGCAGCAGGTGATTCAGGCCTGAGTTCCGGTCCTGACCTGGCTGCCTGTGAAAGTACAGTTGCTGTGGGTGTGGTGTGGGGGGGGGGGGGGGGGGGGGGGGGGGGGGGGGGGGGTGAGGGAGGGTGTGGAGAAGGGGGGGCTCTTCTTGACCTTTTTATTTGGTATGTGTATTGGTACTAGAGCTTGAACTCAGGACCTCATGCTCTCCCTGGGCTTTTTGCTCAAGGCTGGAGCTTTGCCACTTGAGCCACAACTCCACTTCTGTCTTTTTTTTGTATGTGTTTAATTGAAGATAAAGAGTCTCACAGACTTTCTGCCTGGGCTGGCTTTGAACTGAACTCAGATCCTCAGATCTCAGTCTCCTGTGTAGCTAGGATGCCTGGCTCTCCTTAGCCTTTGAAGTCCCTCAGAAGAACATCTGGATGAAAGAAAGCTGGTGCGGCTTGAGGCACATTGGAGGTCAGTCCAGACGCTTCCTTTGCACAAAGCCTCAGAGCCAGGTCCACCAAACTGAAATTACTACCTGGAAGGTAACAAGTAGCAGGGCCCAACTGTCTTATGCAGACATGGAAACCCTACGCCCTGGTAAATGAAGTCTGTCCGGTGGGCGGAGTTAGAAGTAGGATCATGTGCCTGGAGTCCTCCAGATTCTAAACTCCTTGTGTTAGCTTTACTCTTTGCCACATTACAGAACCATCTGATATTTAAGGACTTATTGTACTAATAAACTGATATGTTGACTTGAAACCCCTTTGTGAAACGACTTAGAGGTAGTTTTAAAACATAATTTTAAAAAGTGATTGCCCTTGAAAGATGCATAAATTACACATTTCTTTTGTGTTTAACCCTCCAGTTTGTGACAAAGAGATGCACATTTGGGTTTAGCATAAATTTGAGTTCAAATATACAATGGAAAAGGTTGCTTCTACCCCCAACCTAGTTTTGACCTATTGGATAAACAATTGCACAAGACATAAATCTGGATAATGCTTGAAGATTTTAGGGGATAATCAACTAAATAACTTTCTTTGGTTAAATGTCAATAATCCTTCTCCCACCACCACACCAGCCAAATATTATAGGCTAAACATACATGGCAACGAGAGGGTATTGAGGTATGTGGCCAATGATACAGGAAGCCCTTAGTCTTTCTTGTGATATCCAAAGGAACAAGAAGAGTAGGATTACAGTCTTGTTTCAGTTAAACATTACCTTATAGCCTGTGAGTCTGTCTTTGCCACCTGCTTTGGAACAAGCCTAGAAGCACTGTGCAGTCAAGGAAAGCGCAAGTAAGAGGATCCTAACTTTAAGGCCAGCCTGAGCTAAATAGCAAGACCCCATCTCCAAAAGGAAGTGGGTTTTGTTTTTGTTTTTTAAAGCTTACCAGACCTTGTTGGCTTGAGCTTACTTATGAGGAAACTCTTGGATTAAAGCTTTTTTAGATGCAGGTTCCCAGAAGGGACAGTTTGAAGACCAGTATCTGGTTTCGAGTCATCCAGTATTAACTCTCAGATAGAGTAACTGTATATTGTTTAGAAATGGTTATTTCCTAATACTAGACTTCCTACTTCATCCATTAGACAATACTTAGGAGTCATAATCAAATCCTTAAGAGTCGAATCAGACACATTTGTGGGTGTTTTAAGAATGACAGATAGCTCCAGGAAGAGCAAGCAGATACTTGTAGTTGGTGATCCTTTCTTGCTAACAGGTCAGAGTTGAGGTACAACCTGTGGAAATGAGGGCTCACATCCTTGTGAATAGACCAAAGCAGTCTCTGTGAGGACCACTGACAACAAGTGTTCAGTGGCCTTTCAGATAGTCAACAATGTGATAGATATTTGGCTCAATTCAGTAATCCATTTTCCCCAGTTATTCAAGGCTTGCCAAAAGAATTAGATTATAAAATAGCACTTAAGACACTGCTGTGCATAATGCTTGATTCTTACTCTGAAAGAGAAGGCTTTTCTGAATTTTAATTGCCTTCAGATCATGACTATCAATTGTGGAACCATACAATAGTTATAGTACAGGGTGTGGCAAGAAAAGTTTTATTTAATAACCTGGGGGTTTTCTGGATGGTAGGATGGAGTTTAAAGTTTAAGTCATCTCAAGTTGAGTGGCTTTTGGGGGGTTATGGAGGAGGCTGTACTAGAAAGCAAACCCACAGCCCTACATGCTAGGCAAACTCTCACACACTGAAATAATCCCCAGTTTCAAACTTGAGATGTTCTACTCCAGCCACCCAAGTAGCTAGGATTACAGACTTGTACTACTTCACCTGGCAAGCTGTTTTTATTGATTGTGAAAATTGTCTCTGGCCTCAGGGTGATTTATAATGTGACACGGAGGGTCGTAAACAACCCTGTTCAACAAGGACTACTGCAGGTGGTTTAAGATGCTGCCGGCATGAAGGCTTGTAGGTGAAGGGTAAGTGGGACTTGTGTGGACCAGCCGAGGTTTTGTCTACCATGCTGTGTTATTGCTGCCTAGATGAGTCTGCCTGGGGGAGTGAGCATCTTTTAGAAATGTGTGGATAGGATGGACTTGTACAGGGACTGCTTGAGTTCTAGTCCCAACCTGTCCTTCCTTCCTTCCTTCCTTTCTTCCCTCCTTCCTTCCTTCCTTCCTTCCCTCCTTCCCTTTCTTCGCTTTCTTTGCTTTCTTCCCTCTCTCCCTCCCTTTGTTTGACATTATGAGGGTTTGAACTTATAGCCTTGTGCTTCCGTGACTTGCTAACTTAATTGGTGTTCCTACCACTTGAGCCATGTTCCCAGCCTGGCTTTTTGATGTTTTTTGAGTTTTTTTTGGAGTTGGGGTCTGGTAGACTGTTCTGCCTGGGTTGCCTCCTAACTGGGATCATCCAGATCTCAACCTCCTAAGTAGCCAGGACTACAGGCATGAGTTACCAGTGCAGTGCCCAGCACTTGTTACTTACTGAGTTACTTTGGGCACTTTGCCACTTACTGAGTTGCTTATTAACTTTTCTGTGTTTCAGTTTCCTCTTCTAAAAAATTGAGAAATTGCCACCACTGACCCATGTATATACATTGCCCAGAACAAACCTTGATACTCAGGAGCAAATTCTTCTTATCTCCATGTCCTTGCACAAAATGTGTATGGAGGTACCACTCCAAAGTCCTTAATACATAATAATCATATACAATCCTAAATAGTATCATTCTTATTTTTATAGACAAGGAACTTGAGACACAACCTTGATTAAGGCAAAAACACACTCTGTGTGTTTTAAACAGTGGCCTTTAAGTGGTAGTACTGGGATTTGAACCCAGAAAGCCTGGCTCTGAACTCTATGTTATTGACCAGTACATCAAGTGAGAAATGTATTCATCAGGGAGTGAGTTAAAACTAATTTTTTTGGTATGAAGGGGAAGGCAGTTTGGCTTTGAGCAAGACTGACTGAAGGCTGGATCCTGGGTGTCTGAGATGACTCATTTAGGTTAAGTGCCAAGATGTCCTAAATTTAGGAGCTTCTTCCATAATTTCTACCTTTAAAGGACTTTGACATCTATTTTTTTTAACCAAGATAATTTTTTTAAATGTTCTTATTAGAAAGGATTTCTTAAAGTGATACCAAGGGTAAATAATTTATAGAATTATTATTATAATTTTGGAAACCAAAAAATTTTTTTCCAAGTAGCAACCTCAGTGCCAAAATATTCTAGAAGGTGAGGTGGTGAAGAACTTGGTTTTCAGTATCACAGAGCTATAGTTCATTGTTGATCAAATATCGTGTGTGTGTGTGTGTGTGTGCGCGCGCGCGCGTGCGTGTGCGCATGTGTGTGGGTAGTATGCATGTATATATTAATAGTTGGATTTGGGCACTAGTCGTTATTGTTTGTAAACCTAGTTACTCAGGAAGCTGAGAGCTGAGGATCTCAGTTTAAAGCCAGCCTGGTTGGGAAAGCCTATGAGATTCATCTCCAGTTAATTACTAAAAAGCTGGAAGTAGAGCTGTGGTTCAAGTGGTATAGCATCAGCCTTCAGGGGAAATGCTCAGGAACATCTCTCAGGCCCTGAGTTTAGACTCCAGGCATATACGCACACACGCAAAAATAGTGTTTGGAGAAGGATGATTAATAAGGTGAGTAGAGTTTTTCTTAAACTTACCTTCTCCCTTCCCCAAGGCCCCCACAGTCAGCTAGATGCTTCCAGAACTTGCAGATTGTGAGGAAATGGGCCT
The DNA here is from genome assembly GCF_000151885.1 of Dipodomys ordii. Lineage (NCBI taxonomy): Eukaryota > Metazoa > Chordata > Mammalia > Rodentia > Heteromyidae > Dipodomys > Dipodomys ordii. Next base: position 5,367,526 of record NW_012267267.1, read on the forward strand.
CTTTCCAGGGTCTGTCTCTCAGCATTTTCTAACTTGAGCAGTGCAAAGAACATTGAAGTTTTCTGTTTCTGTGACTTAGCCAGGCATCTTGGGAATTTGCTGCTCGTGAGCATTCTGGCTCTGTCTTCTGCATCCTATTTGCCATCACTTGATGAGAATAAAAAGAGGTTATGCATATGTGTATGTGTGCATATATACGCCCTTGTGTTCTAAAGGATAGTGACACTCATCACCACCTGGCCTAAGAATTATTGCTAATACTTATGAAACCCTCAAATGTTCTTACGTCACCCCTTCCCTCTAGCTTGAACCTTGTGGCAATTACAGTTTTTTCATACATACGGATCCCTCAATATCAAACTAATTTTTTCTCTGCTTTAGACTTTCATATAAACAGGCAGATACTTTAGGCAAGAAAACAGAATTAAGCCCTTGTTATTTTTGTTTGGGTGGTGCCTATAAAAGATGGGAGGGTGTTTTTTACAAGTTGACTGTTTTGAAAGCAGGCCAGGGTGTCCACTGTGTGGTGCCTGACTGAACCACCAGAAATACGTGAGAACTTCTGATGCACATTCATGGTTTCCATGATCCCCAGGAAACTTGCTTAGCCTGGTGCAGTCGTGGCTCAGTAAATATTTTTGAATGAATGACTGAGCTGCAATAGCAAGGCCCATGGATTTTACTTGTCATCACAGCATTCAAGCAAATTATTTTTTAATTTTTTGAGTTGAGTGTCTCACTGTTTATGCCTGGCTGGCTTGAAACTTACTATGTACCTAGGCAGTCCGCATACCCCTGCCTCCCAAGTGTTGGGATTACAGGCATGTGTCACTAAGTTTGTAATTGTTTAAATATCTCTTTGTCACCAGGTTTGTAATTGTTTAAATATCTCTTTGCAACAGAACAGAAGATACAAGTCCTGGATGGAAAAAGTCCCAATTTAAACCTAAGTACTGGGGTTTGAACTCAGGGCTTCTTGGCTTGCTAGGCAGGTACTCTTTCACTTGAGCCATGTTTCCAGTCCTTCTTTTCCCCTGGTTAGTTTTGAGATGGGATCTCACTTTTTGTGTGGGCTAGCCTAGACCTTTATCCTCCTGTTTATGATTCCCTTTACTGGTGAGAGTGGCCTGCCATGTCCAGCTTTTTCTATTGAGATTGGAGTCTTAAAAAGTTTTTGCTCTACCTGGCTTAGAACTGTGATCCTCTAGGTCTTAGCCTTCTAAGTAGCTAAGATTATAGGTGTGAGCCACCACACCCATCTCCACAATTTGAAACTACAATATAGGTTAGTAATTTACACATAGGTTCTGTGGTTTTGTCATGAATTTATAGCTTTAGTTGTAAAAGATCCATTATCCTTGATCCTCTGAGGGAGTAAATGAGGTTAGAAGGAAGGAATGATCAATCTCCAAATGCATGTTGGGTATCTGCATTTTCAAGAGACAATGTTTCCATAGGTAGCTCAGGCTGGCCTACAAATTTCTATGCTGTATAACCCAGACTGGTCTTGAACTTGTAGTTCTCTTCTTTCTCATTGCTCAGATTAAGGAGTGTGTCACTATACCCAGTGTGAACACCTGCTTTTTTTCAGACCCTGTTTGTTCCTTATATACCAGAGACCACGGTATCTAAGACAGACATAATTTCCTCTTGTGTGATGGAAGAGACAACATGGAGAATAAAGGGCTGGTGACAAGTGTGGGAGGGGGAAGCTGGAGGGAAAAGAGGCCCCAGGCAAGGAGAGGAGGGAGATTAGACTCTGTGGGCTGAGAGAGAAGCTATGCTATTGAGACAGGATCCACATCTCAGTGGGATGTGGCAGCAGGGGTATGGCACAATCAGAAGGGCCAGCTTTCAGCACTGCACTGGCTGCAGGCTGGTACTGTCACCCTGGTTCTTGGGGAAAGGGAGCGTTCGAAGGAAGGTACTACATTGAGTTGTCTACCTTTTGAAGCCTAACCTTAGGGAGAAATTGGTTTGAGCTTTATATCAGAGGCAGAATGATAATGAGGATGGTGAAGATGTGAGGGACAGTGGGTTTTTTATTTTTATTTTTTGGTCTATTCTACAAAACACACTTGTCATTCTTGTCCTTACATTGTCACTTTCTGGGTTTTTGGCAAAAGTATATGACAGAGAGAGACAGGACAAATGGACAAATAAAATCAACGTCTCATTTGCCTTTGAATTTATAATTGAAATTACAAATAGCCATTGATTCTAAAATACTTTTTTTTTTTTTTTTGGTGCTGGTCTTGGGGCTTGAACGCAGGGTCTTGTGTTTTTACTGGGTGTTTTCCATTCCAGGCTGGCTCTCTACCACTTGAGCCAGACCTCCAACATTTTGCTGATGAATTAGAGATAAGAATCTCATGGAATTTTCTGCTCAGGCTGGCTTCAAACCTTGATTCCCAGATCTCAGCTTCCTGATTACCTAGGATTACAGTTGTGAGCCATCAGTGTCTAGTGATATTTGCGTTGTGCGTTCTGGCTACTGTATTTTACCTGACCCAAATCAACTATCTTGACTTCTTACTCATCACTTTTCTTAAAACAAATCTTGCACTAGGTTATTTTAAATGGAGATTACATGGTTTGTGATGAGAAAAATCTAAGGTCCTCTCTTAGGGGGCAGAAGGCCACTTCATAGCTTCAGAGGCTGGTGGAGACTCCTTTGTCAGGAGGCTAAGTGAGCCTGGCTAGATGGCTGTAACTCCTGCCTGTATTGTAGGGACAACTCTGTGGTGGTCAAAGGTGAATTTGGTGGCAGATTCAATATTTGACCACCTTTGTGTGTAGTAGTGATCAATAACCTATTTCTGTTTCATAAGATATTTACATGGGAGCTGGTTGGCTTCTCTATCACTTGTAATAATTCTGACATTATTATTATTTTTGTCTGATATAAAGATTTTTCATGAATTTTTTTATCTATTGATAGTTGGTGGTAGGTTAGCACCGAATCCCAGTGTTCAGACTCAAAGCTCTGACACAGTCTTCATACTACATTGGTTGAGTTTCTGGCATAAAAGAAATACTCAATAGATAACAACTGAACGAGTGTTTCTGAGAGAATTTAAGCCCCCAAATGACCCATATCCCATAGGCTCTGGTTCTTAGGCTCTTGTTAGTGGATAATATACCATGCCCCACCCCCACCCTTACCCCTTCTTTCCCAAAGAAGTTATGGATCCTTCTGCATATGTTTCTATTTGGAGCATTCTATGCAGTGTATAAACTGCCATGTGTAATTAGGGTCATGGTAGAATGAATTTCATGCTACCTGTGCTACATGTGTATGTGAGTGTGTGTGTGTGTGTGTGTGTGTGTGTTTGCTCTCTTGCATTTTCTAAGCTGGAGTCACCTACTTATTGCCCATTTTTGTGACTTACAAGGAAGTTTTTTTTTTAAACCTGTCCTGGGGCTTGAACTTGGGGCATGGGTGTTGTCCCTGAGCCCCTTTGTACTCTAGGCTAGTGCTCTACCATCTGAACCACAATGCCACTTCTGCTTTTTTTTTTTTTTCTGAGCAGTTTATGGAAGCTGGAATTTTCAAGGCTGGGCCACTTAATAGATTATCTTAAGTTCTATGTTGTCTTACAATGTTAAGTTTTGCTAGGTAGTACATGTGTATAATGCTAGCGCAAAGGAGGCTGAGGTGAAGAATTGTGAATTTGCAGCTAGCCTGGGTTACATAGAGTTCTAGGCCAACATAAAAACAAAAGAAAGTCAAGTGCTGGTGCTCACTTCTGGAATGTATTTGCATTCTTTTTTCTTTAAGAATGTAGCTTGAACTGGATCAGGTATGTATTTTATCAAAACGTGCTAGCATTGGCTCTTGATGATCCTGCCTTCTCTTTCATGTCAACTGGTGAGGGCAGATGAAGAGCCGGTTTTCAGAATGGGCCTCTGCTTCGTGACATGGTGTTTGCTGTTCTAATGAGTTCCTTCAGAGGCAAGGATGAGCTGCCTTTGGCTGCTGATTCTGGATTTTGGTTCTGTAATTGTTTCTTTTGCCACACAGTAGCCATTTCAGTTTGATGCAGTCTATTCTTGCTTTTGTTTTATGAGCAATTGAAGTCCTTTGGGAAATAATTACCTGTGCCTGTATCTTCCTTAGTTTTCCTTATAGTAGTTTCAGAGTGTCAGATGATAGTTATATGTAGACCTTAGATATAACTCATTTTTTCCCCCTCATCAAGCCACTCTAGTTGGGGGAAGCAGAAAGTAAAGTAACATCCATATATAATATGGAAGTCCTAGAAAACAGTGCAAAGTTTGCATGATTGCTTGCCTTAGGAAATGAGGGTAGTTTGTGTCTACTTTATACTTGGATAGGGAAGACAGTCCAGATCTCTTGCGTCGACCTGATCATTGCAGTGTAAGGCAGGACAAAACCATTGATTGATTAGCTTTAGAAGGTGTATACCATACAGCATTGCCTGAAGGAACTGGGGTTCACATAACAGCTTATAAGTGAACATCTACTGGAATGTTAGCATAATAGACAGTGTAAACAGAGCCGGAGCTTGGTGGCAGAGTGCTTGTCTAGAGATAGGCCCTGGATTTGAACTCCAGCTGCTCCAAAGAGGAAAAATGAGAAATAACCCAAATGTCCATCAACTAATATATGTATAAACTCTAGTATAGCATGCATGTATATATATATAGTGTAATATTAATATTATCCAGCCATTAAAAGGATTGAAATAGGGGTAGTAATTCAGTGTGAATGAACTTTGGAAATATTATGCGAGGTAAAATAAGCCAGAAACAAAAGATCACATACATATTGTATGATTCCATTTATAGGAAATGTCCACAATAAACGGAGACAGCAAGGAGATTAGTAATGCTGAAGGAGGGCAGTGCTTGGTGGGGAAAGGGATGGGAAATGACTGCTAATGGGTACAGAGTCTTTCTGGTGTACAGACTGGTGATAGCTATACAACACTGAGAAAATGAGAATTTGGTACGTTGATTATGTCTCCACAAAGCTGTCAGCAATATCAGGTCACATCTGAAAGTATGAGGCTCTTGGGGAAAATTAAATGAATGGAAGAACACTTAAAGTACCTAGGGAGTAATGGCTGGGGTGTAGTATATACTCAGTGAATGGTTGTTACTGCTGCTCTTAGATGCAGCAATTTCAGTAAGTGATGCTTCCTTATCTATCAGTAAGGTGGAGCCTATGTCACATTATATCTCTACTAATACTTTGTGTGGGCCTGTTGGGTTTTTCTTGGCACTGATGTTTGTTGTTGCTTTTTTTTTAATGTCAGATCTTGCTGTGTGGCCTCAAAGAGGACAATCTTGCTACCTAATCCTCTTTAGCGCTGGGTTTACAGGCATGTGCACCCATCTTGAGCCTGTGTTTCGGGATCCTTGTCCAGTGGTGGAAATTGAGTGATCCAGAGCTCCTCATAGCCTGTGTACAGTGCCTTCCTTTGGGGATAGGAATGTAGACTGAGCCTGTAGAAGAAGGCCAATCCCAAATATCTGCTGATATGGTTTTGAAATGATTCTTGGGCTCCTCTTCCTCCCCCAGTTCTATAACTCTGTGTTGAGTTTCCTTGAGAACTTAACTGGCTTGTGAGACTGTGGTGCTTAATGTTTCATTATTAGCTCACTGGAGAGCTGAGGGCTTCATTGCTGAAAATATGCAGTTCTGAGAAATAGTGCAGACTTAAACTTGTTTTGTGGAGCTCACGGCAGTTTCTATGTATAAGAAATTGTTATTTTAAGTTAAGATAGAAGCAGTTTTTTCACTGAAAGTTTTTTTGTTTTGAAATAAAAATTCTTTTTATGAACTTGCCAGTCCATTAAAGAATGCTGAGCTGCTTTTTCAACTGGGTCATTGGGGGTATTATGTATTCCCATTGAAACTCATGCAAAGAAATAGTGTGTTCTTATGGCATACAAATACCAGTGATGATTACTCAGTTACAAAGAGAAATGAAGTCATGTCTTTTGGAACTGGAGATCATCATGTTGAATGAGATACGCCAAGGGTCCAAAAACCAAATAGTGAATGTTTTCAACCTTTTGCAGAATCTAAACTTTAAACACACACACACACACACACACTCACAGAATTTGACTGTAACTACAGGAATATTTGAAAGGACTAGAGGAACAAGTCTGTAAAGAGAAAAATGGAAGGATGGATAATACTGAAATGTATTATATTGGTTGGGAATGTGGCTTAGTGGTAGAGTGCTTGCCTCGCATGCATGAAGCCCTGGGTTCGACTCCTCAGCACCACATAAGCAGAAAAAGCTGAAAGTGGCACTGTGGCCCAAGTGTTAGAGTGCTAGCCTTGAGCTGAAAGGCTCAGGGACAGTGCCCAGGCCCAGAGTTCAAGCCCTATGACTGACCAAAAAAAGAAAGAAAGAAATCCAACTCAGGGACCAAAAAAGAGAGCAATAGAAAGAACTATTTTCATTAAATGTAATATGCACATGTGAATATCATGGTGAAACACCTTGGCATAATTAATATACACTAAGAGGGTGAATGAGGGTGAATATAGTTGAAGTAATTTATTGTTATTGGTTGTGGGGCTTGAACTCTGGGCCTGGGTACCGTCCCTCAGCTCTTCAGCTCAAGGTGAGTGCTCTACCATTTGAGTCACAGTGCCACTTCTAGCCTTTTTTGTTTATGTGGTGCTCAGGAATCAAACCCAGGGCCTCATGCATGCGGGGCAAGTACACTACAACTGAGCCACCTTCCCAGCCAGTTGGAGTACTTTAAAAAAATTTTTTTTGGTTGGTAATGGGTCTTGGGCTCAGGGCCTAGACCCTGTCCTTGAGCTTTTTTGCTCAAGGCTAGCGTTCTACCACTTTGAGCCACAGCTCCAATTCTGGTTTTCTGGTGGTTAACTGGAGATAAGAGTCTCACAGATACTTTCTGCCTGGTCCAGCTTCTTGAACTGCTATCTTCAGATCTCAGCCCCTTGAGTAGCTAGGATTACGGGTGTGAGCCACTGGCGCCTGGCTATGCCTCGATTTTTACAAAAGTTATATAGCTCAGGCTGACCTGAAACTTTAGTCTAGCTTATAATCATCTTACTTCAGTCTCCTGAATGGTGGGATTATATATATGTGTGTGTACTACAGTTCTTCTGAAAATCATCTTGAATGTTTCTTTTTCCTTTCCTCTAAACAGAAGTTGGTGACATGGCAAAGCAGTACTTGGAGAAAGGTCTTTTGGTTCCAGATCATGTGATCACACGCCTAATGATGTCAGAGCTGGAGAACAGGAGCGGCCAACACTGGCTGCTAGATGGTGAGTAAACTGTGGTAAGTTGGATTTCAGGGAAGAATTGGTTTCTGTCTCTCACGTCCCCTGCCTTCCCTTCCTGTCATGTTAATACTGGGGCTTGAGCTCAGGCCTCATATTTGCCTAGCTGAGTCTTCTAGAACTCAGCCTTAGCTGAGGAATTTGTATAGGTATGAGCTGCTGGCATCTAGCTACTTCCTTTTTTTCTTACAGACGAGAAACCTTTCCCCTTTAACTCTTCTGTCGTGTTTGTGTTACAATTTAACACACAGACACAAGCCTGGTGAGGCGTGTTCATTCTGAGTTTAACCAGATGTGAGCCCTTGGCTGGACACCATGGCCCAGGTTGCACGGTACTATTGGTTTTTATGACTATCACCCTACAGACAACTCATCTGAGATTAGAGGTCTTTCACTCACTGGGGGCAGCATAAATTACAGCTGTGAGTCAGCGTTTGTCACATGGGAGAGGAGTGAAGAGAGTTCTCTGAGAAGCTTTATGGAGTGCACAGGAGACAAATGTAACATGGGTAGCCCTTGGGAGCAGATGAGTGATGGGTCTACTCTTTGATATAGTGATTCCATCTTTGATATAGTGATTCCATTCTGCATTGCTGCCTGAAGATGCACTTCCAGGGATGTTGATTTCCACATCATTCCCAAATGGCAAGAATCCACTTCTGCTTTTGAAAGGCTTTCATCTCAAGAAGGGGCAGAAAATTAGATATTGACTCTAAGAGAATCCTTTTTTTTTTTTTGAATTGTGAAAATACCATACAAAGGGGTTACAATTACATGGGCAAGGTAATGAGTACATTTCTTATCAAGCATTGTTGCCTCCTCCTTTGTTTCCCCTTACTATCCCTTCCCATCACCTCCCCCCACCCTCTTACCCCCTCACCCCCCACGCCAAAGATGTATAAGCTCATTTTCGACATAAGATCTTGTACATCTCATTGGTGCAATGGGTCCACCTGTATCCCTATTTAAACAATTTGTTTTTTCCCTTCCCCTCCACAAATTATACCAATATCAAGTACAGTGAAAACAAGGGTTATACTGTGGGGGAGGGACATACAAAGCAACATAGAAATATCTTATAAATATGTTAGACACAATAGCAAGAAAGAAAAAAAAAACATTTGAGTCCTTAACTCGGGGTTCATTTCGCTTAACATCAAACTTATCTGACCATTTCTGCTTATCTCAGACATATCCTGTTTATGTGGTGCTCTGAAAACACAAAGAAAATTATCTCTTGTACTACTGATGGGAAGGAGGGTTGGATCAACTTTATGAAAGAAATGAATGGAGCTGGGTTCCTGTGGCTCACACCTGTAATCCTTGCTACGCAGGAGGCTGAGATCTAAGGGTTGTGGTTCAAAGCCAGGCTAGGCAGGAAAGTTCATGAGACTCTTATTTCCAATTAATGAGCAAAAAAGCCAGAAGTGGTACTGTGGCTCATGTGGTATAGTGCTAGCTTTGAGCAAAAAAGCTCAGGGACAGCACCTAGGCTCCTGAGTTCAAGCTCCAAGACTGGCACAAAAAAAGAGAAGAAAAAGAAAAAGTGAATGGGTGACTGCTCCTCAGGTGGATGAATAGGGGTTGGGAAGTGCTTTTGGGGGGGCAGGGCATAGTGTCTCTATGTACAGGATAATAGACACTTTGTAGTTACTTATATTTTTGGTGGTATTGGAGTTTGAATTCAGGGCCTTGCATTTATTAGTCAGGCTCTCTACACTTGGGCCACCCTTCCTATACTAGCCTAACACTTTTGCAGCTTGCAAGCAAAAGGAGGCAGGGGCAAGCTTGAGGTGATACGATTTTGATGATGTATGTTGTCATGCTGCGTTGATCATCATCTTTGAGAAACAAGGGAGGAAGTGTTGATTTGGGTTCATGATTTCAGACATTTCAGTCCATAGGGCTTATTTGCACCTTTGGTTCTGGGCCCATGGTAAGACTGAATGTTACAGTGGTAGAGAATGTGTGGAATAACAGGCTGCTTACCTCATGATGGACAGGAGAGAAAGACTGGGGGGAGTGGAACAAGAACAACAACAAGGAAGAGTGTGGAGAGGAGGAAGGAAAGAGGAGGAGGAGAAGTAGAAGGAGGAGAAGGTAGAAGGGCTGGACTAAGGGCGAGGTATAACCTTCAAAGGGTTCTTTTCGGGCTGGGAAGATGGCTCAGTGGTAGAGTGCTTACCTTGAATGCATGAAGCCCTCGGTTCGATTCCTCAGCACCACATAAGTAGAAAAAGCCAAAAGTGGCCCTCTGGCTCCAGTGGCAGAGCCTAACCTTGAGCTGAAGAGCTGAGGGACAGTGCTCAGGCCCAGAGTTCAGGCCCCACAACTGACAAAAGAAAAAAAATGTGATCTGTTTCCTCCAACTAGGTCCTAAAGCTTATAGACTCTTCCAAAATAGTGCCACTGGCAGAGGAGCATGCATTTAACCCACGGACTTGTGGGGGACATTTCACATTTAACACAGTGAAACTGGGAAAAAATTAGGAAGGATCCTAATGTGATTGGATTGAACTCTCCAAAAGACTATTCAGTACATATCACAGGAGAGACTGGGGGCTGGCATAGGGTGGAAGATGTCAACTAAAAGCCAAGTAACACTTCTTTAGACTAACTGTACTAACTAAGAGATGTCCTAGAATTATTAGAAGCTATAGCAGTGGTGTGGCAAGGAGGTCCCATCCCTGGAGAATAGCAAGAAGGGAGGTTGACAGGTCTGTGATGGAGGTCAAGTGCTGCTGCTCTAGGTAGTTAGTCTTCATTGTCATCCTCTTCAGTTTCTTGGCTGTTACCAGTTTCCTGGCACTTCTTCAGGCATGCTGATTTTCCAAACCATGCCCTGAAATCACAGAAAGTTAACTCCCTGATACTCTTTAAGGGGATACCCAATATTTGGAGGTAGCTTTAAATTCATAGTACGCCTGTGTCATCCTCTCCAGTTGAGGATTGTATATACACAATACTATGCCTTGATCCCTGATACTCCTGTTTTTCTTTTTGGTTGGTCATGGGGCTTGAACTCTGGGCCTGAGCGCTGTCCCTCAGCTCTTCAGCTCAAGGCTAGCGCTCTACCACTTGAACTACAGCACTACTTCCCCCAATACTTTAAAAAAAATCCTTTTGCAGTGACTAATACGTTTTACCACTCCCTCACAACAATTTCTTTAGTTTAAGTTCTTCAATCGTGAGGCTTCTTGAATCTTCTAAAATGAATTAGTATAGTTTTAGTGAACCTAAAGATCCATGTTAAGAAGGGTCAGCTGTGTTGAGCTTTTTTGGAGAAGGGGTTAATGTAGTCAGCACGGAGGTGTCCTGGTGTCAGAAGGCTCAGCTGACCCCCAGCCCTTGCACTTCTTGGCAGTGTGTGGCCCCGAGGGTTATACCTGATCTCTCTGAGCCTCCGGTTGCTCATGGCAAGGCACAGGAATGCATTTGTAAGGATGGAGGGAGTACTGTATGTCCAGGGATTCGAACTGAGTGTTGACTACGTACAAGAGCCAGACAATTCTGTCATTCTTTGTCTTTCCTGGTGTGCTTGTCCTGGATTTCTGGGAAGTGACTCCACAAGGTATTAAGTTCAAAATTAGTTTCTGAAGTATGCAGTCCTGCAGAATTGACAGGTCAGTCAGTGGTGGAATGTTCCATGTGTCTTTCAAGGCTAACTCTTCCTCTCAGGGTAAAGAATTTTATTTCTTTTACATCATGGGCCTGTTTTTAGTCAAGTGCGTCACTCTCCCGACTGATTTGGTTTGCACTGCTTTCTCCTTGCAAACCCATCTGGTCACTTTCAGTGTGATTTTTCTTTAAAGCTCTGGAGTCAATCCATTTGGCAGAGGTTGGATGTACGGAATGACAAATGCCTGGTGCCGGCGTTCAGCTTTAGACTCCTTATGTTACAGGGCATATGCTGATGCGCTCTGCAGAGGACGTGCCTGTGAGTGAGCTAAAGGTGACTGAATGTGGAAGGGCTGAGGAAGGAATTCTGGATGACAGATGACTCATCATCGTGGTCCATATGGCCCTGGAGAGGCATTCTGCTAATGGTGGGTGGGAATGAGCCAGCATGGTGGACTCAAGCCAAGGGAACCCAAGTGGGGGTGGGGGATGGGGAGTGCTCTGGTGTGCTCAGCTCTGTTTTTCTACACAAGTTTATTGTGTGTGTGTGTGTGTGTGTGTGTGTGTGTGTGTGTGTGTGTGTGCTCGTGCGTGTATGTGTGTAAGGGCAGGAGATTGCAGTGTACAGATATTACAGTTTAGTTATAAAATCATGTTCCCCATTGCACAGAGTGTATTCACTGTTTACTAGATCATCTGAGGTGGAACAGTAACTGTAAATAACTAGCTACTTAGCAGATAGGCTGAGGTATAGCTCAGTGGTAGGGAAGCTTGCTTGGCAGGCTCCAGGCCCTGGATTCAGTCCCAGCACTGACAAACAAACAAATTAGAAATACACATGTGGAAAGGTCTTTACTTTTAAAAAATGAGGTTAGTAGGGTGATGCCAGCAGGAGTGTATGTTGGGAAGAAGTTTTTTATTTCTAAACTTGATTGCCAACCTGTGTGGTTAAATGGGACCTCGTGGGAGCCTTCCCCTCGGCTCTAATTTTGTAGAGCTAAGTATCAAAGAAAGTTTTATATTTGGTGCACTAGTTCATTTCTGTGGCTGTCACAAAAGACCCAAAGCTGAGTAATTTGTAAAGAGAAAAGGTTTATTTAGCTCAAAGTTCGAAATGTCTTAGAGTGTGGCGAGACATTCCTTACCACAGCATTTCAGGGCTGACACCACCGGTAAGTGGTAAGAGAGCCAGAGCCAGGGGAGGGCTGCCCTGCTCTGTGACTCTTTATGAATGATACTCTTTATGAATAAACCAGCCCCACTCCCAAGTTAATCCCTTTCAAGGCCATGGCCTCCCTCTAGGCTTCACTTCTTAGAAGGTCCTATACCTCCTCCCCTCACTACATTCCCATACTGACCCTTTAGAGGAGACAAAAATCATATCCAAGTCATAGTGTCAGGGTTCCTGGAGAGCAGTTTGGGGTTCGTAAGTGCAATATAATTTAAGCCTTATAATTGGAGCTGGAGATAACTAGAATAGCTGAACAATGTAGAGCATTAAAAGCTGGCTTTGAAGGTCATTCTATGTATAAATATATATAACATGTACATATAATATATATTTTATTATACATAATTATATTATAAATTATAGTTTATTGTATAATATGATAACAATTATATGTGTGTATATACATATATGTATATAGGTACATACACACACATATAATGCTTGAATGGTGTGGTGTGTGAGGGTGTTTTCCTGAGAGTGTGTGCCTGATCTCAAATGTGTTAAGAGGAAAGAGTAGAGGTAGAAAGAGCCGCCCCCAGCCCCAGCACAAGACGGGTGGGAGATGTATACTCAGCCACCGTGGTTAGGCAAGGGTACATCTGTGTTCTGAGAGGTTAATGAGGTGAATTTTATAAGCAAGGAGTGGCATTCTCGGTCAAAATGACAGCATGAAAAATGATGGGGGTGCATTCAGTATTCAGTCTTAGTTCCACAGTTCCTGAGGCCCGACCCATGCCTCAAGACAAGGTAAGTATGTCTGATAGTCTTCCTGCACGCGATGTTCTAATATGAGGAAAGAATTTGGGCAGTGGCTCCTGGGTGAACGTTGCTTAGCTCATTTTCTCTGTCGGCACTTTTGTTGCTATTGTTGTGTTGTGTACTATGAGGTAGAATTTGACCAAGGTCTCTAATATGTGTTTGATTTTCCTGAAGAGTCAGCTACTACTTGTTGGGTTTAGTCAATTTTAAAGTTTGTTATTATTATTTGTTTTTGTTTTTCTTTTTGGGTCCGGTTGTGGGGCCTGAACTCTGGGCCTGAGCGCTATCCCTCAGCTCTTCAGCTCAAGGCTAGCACTCTACCACTTGAGCCACAGCGCCACTTCCGGCTTTTTTTCTCTTTGCTTATGTGGTGCTGAGGAATCGAACCCAGGGCCTCAGGCATGCAAGGCAAGCGCTCTACCACTGAGCCAACTTCCCAGCCCATGTTATTATTATTAATTATTATTACTAGCTATTACCCTGGTTTAAAATCAGGGCCTCATTGTTTTGCTCAGCCTGCTTATTTGGCAGATGCCCCGTGGCTACATTTCCAGCTTGATATATATCCATAGATAGATAGATAGATAGATAGATAGATAGATAGATAGATAGATAGATAGATAGATAGATAGAGATAGAGATTCTCAAGGACTTTTCTTCCCAGGTTGGTCTTGAATATCAGTCTTCTGAATCTCAGTCTCCTGAGTAACTAGGATTGCAGGTGTGAGCCACCAGCAATAATTATTTTTGTAGCTATAAGGCGTTCTCCAGAGAGGTACATTGTTAAGATACATATTTTTTGACAGCAGATTTGCAATTTTATTTTATCATCTTAGAAGAAGAAAATGTAGAAACGGAGGCTTATTTGAGTATCCCTTCTAGTATGATCACTAAGTATCTGGATAGTCTCAAATGAAACAATTAGTAGACATATAATTGATTTCCAGTTTTAAAAAGTGCTAAGGGAGAGCACAGATCTTTACCAGTTGTAGATTAACAACAAAAAGAAACAGTGGATCTACTTTCATTGATATTTCAAACAACAATAATGGCTGAATTCGCAGGAAGGACCACTGTTGAGTGGGGATATGAAGAGATATTTTGGTGACGTCCAACCTGAAATCTTAGCGTGCATAAGCTATTAAGATTTTATGTCTGCTTAAGGAAATACCTAAGATGCCCTTTGAGGTTATGGCATCCCTATTATATTCCTAATTTACGAAATGCACATGATAAATTACACAAGGCTGTAGGCATTCACGCACAGTAGGACCAAACAGTACTCTTAGGGAAGGAACACAAAGGCCTAATACCTATTAGCCTCTGATTACATAAAATAATATCAAAATGAACTCCAAAAAATGAAATGAGCCTTTCTTAGTTTTTACTTAAAAAAAAAGAAAATTCAAAGTTATGTACCATTAGTATATGAATAAAGTCCCTCTGATAACGTTTAAAAAAAAAGATTTTATGTTTAGGGCCAAGAATTATCTCAGTGGTAGAGTTCGCCTAGTATGCATAAGACCGGGGGTTCATCCTCAGCACTACAAAAATAAATGGTGTATATTTATATATATATAATATAAATAAGATATATATCTAATAATATATATCTAACAACTGATTCCTTTGAAGCTATTGTTGCTTCCTTGTTTGAGATGTTTCAAGTGCTGTGGGAATTTCTTTTGGTGCTGAATAATTGTAAATTTTTTTTAGTGCCACTGCATATTTATTGGACACCACCTGTGCCAAACAGTGTCATAACACCGCAGTAAGATAGCAGAGTGGACAGGGCCTTTTCTTGCCTGCATTCAGAATCTAGCAGGGATTCAGATGGTACTTCCTTAGGCGATGAGAGTCACCATTTATTTGATTTAAATCCAAGACCTAATAACTCAGATTTTATTCTAGTGACTACTTCACTGGTCAATTTGACATGCTGCCAACTGGTGTGTGTCTGGCTAAAACATTAGTGAAGCCTGGGGCCCCTTCCTCATATGATAAAGGTTCTGTCCTGAGATCTCATCCTTCCTATCCTCTCCCAGTGGCTTCTGTTTGCATGATCTAATTGCATTCTAGGGTAAAATAGTCTTACTACAGTGGACCATAGTGAGATAGTTTAGGGTGTGACTTCAGAGAATTGACTAGATTTTTTTTTTTGGTGCCAGTCCTGGGGTTTGAACTGAGGGTGTGGGTGCTGTCTCTTAACCTTTCTAAAAAAATGGTTATTATAAACATGATGTAAGAGGGGTGATTACATAAGTCAGGTAAGGCATCCCTAAGCTTTTGTGCCTAAGATTAGTGCTCTACCACTTGAGCCACAGCTGCTGCTGCTGCTGCT
>NW_012267267.1:5383654-5418511 GCF_000151885.1 Dipodomys ordii
TTGGGCAATGGTTGGTACGGGAGGGAGGTGCTCTGTGCACACTTGGGCAATGGTTGGTACGGGAGGGAGGTGCTCTGTGCACACTTGGGCAATGGGATCTTGGGACGTCTGGGAAAGGTGAAAGGTTACACAGAGCAGGAAGTTACCAATCTTCTTTTGGAATTGAGGAACTCAGTTATTAGGAAGACTTCTCGGACAAGGTAACACTAAGTTGTAATCTGTGAAAAAAATCTATACAGGTATAAAACAATAAAGTTTGTCCTGGAAACTCCAGTTCTAACCATGGGCTAATCCTGGAACACATGTGGCTGGTTAAGCAAGTTAGGGAAAAGTTAAATACTTCATGAAACTGAAAAGAAAATATAGCAACAACAAAAAAAGGGAGTTGAATAAGCATTGAAGTTAATATTAAAATAAATTAGAAGTTAAAAAACAAAATTTTAAACCTTAGCTTAATGACGTGAACAACTTACTTTTTAACTTGCTAACATTTAACAATTAACTGGCTTAGAAAAAAATTAAATTTAGATATTCAACTGTAAATTGTTTGTGTTTGCCACCTGAAGCTGATGTTTTGAGAACTGGATGGATTGAAATGTACTTCAGAGCTTCAATGACAAGTTTAATTATGAAATATTGTGTATAAGGGATCGTACTAAAGACACACAAGTATGGTTAAAAAAAAAGCAGAGAGGACTTACGAAGAATGAATAAATGACCAGTCTTTCATGAGTGGCACCCTCTTGGGCAAGCAAAATTAAACTTTTTTTTTTGTTTATTTTGAAATAACCTAGGGTAATGATTGAGAAGCATTACTCATCATGTGAAGGTAGGAATATATAGCACTGACATTATACTTCATGTGTTAAAAATGTTTTTCTGGGCATGGTAGTATATGCATGTAATCCCAGCACTGGGGAACTAAGGCAGGATCCAGAAAAAGCTAATAACTTCAGCCACGTAGTGAGACTATGTTTGTTTTTTTTTTAAAACAGAATAGCATAAGCATTTTATTTTCTGAGTTGACAAGAACAATGAAACTAAATTGAACCTGAAAGAACCATCGCTGAATGCCTTGTCCATTCTTTCATCTTTTTATGTTAACTTTCTCTTTCTTTATATGCCAGAATCATGTGATATCATATTTATCTGTTGGCTTTCATGTAGGCCCAGGGATGGGAAGCAGAGACAATATCTGTTTTGTACATAGTTAAGAGTATATGTCCAGTTATTTGATAATGTCTTAATTGCAGCCAATAGCCAAACTCATGTTTGGAGCATTTGTCCCCTTTTATTCCCTTGGGAAAGAAATCTGGGCCTATAGTGAAATTGTAGTCCTTTTGTTGTCATTGAGATGCAGCAGGACCTGTCTTTCCCTAATCTATTTAGGGAGAGTCAAGTTCAGAAAAACCAGTGAACAGAAATTTTAAACAGAAGAGCCCTTCCGCAGGGAGTTGGCAGATGATAGCTACTTTTTCTTTTACTTTCCTCTTTCTTTCTTTTTTTTCCTTTCTTTCTTTCCTTCTTTCCTTCTCTCCCTCTCTCTTTTTCTCTCTTTCTTTCTCTCTCTCTTTCTCTCTTTCTTTCTCTCTTTGTCTCTCTTTCCTTCCTTCCTTCTTTCTTTCTTTCTTCCTTCCTTTCTTTCTTTCTTTCGCACCAGTCCTGGTGCTTAAACTCCAGGCTCCAGGCCTGAGTGCTGTCCCTGAGCTTTTGTGCTTAAGGTTGGCTTGTGCCACAGCTCCACTTCTAGCTTGTTGCTGGTTAATTGGAGTTAAGATTCTCACAGACTTTCCTGCCCAAGCTGGCATCCTCAGATCTCACCTTCCCGAGTAGCTAGAATTACAAGTGTGAGCCACCGGTGCCCAGCCTTAACTCCTTCTTTTGTATACATCTTTCCTCAGGGGAAACAGGATGAAGGATGTCGTAAAACTTGTTTAACCACAAGGTCTTCATTTTGACTGGGCTCCATATGGAACAAAATCATTGTAATAATGCCAGGGGAATCTCAACTCTGACATGCCTCAAGAATTTCTACTTAAAAGCGCTTCATCTTTTATTTCATAAAGCCATTTCAGAGAGGCAAGCTTATGGTTTTTTGGAGTGTCTATTTCCTGTTTGAGTTTATTGCTGAGTGATAATTAGAAGCATATCAATTTTTAAGTCATTTTTACTAAAATCTAAGCTCCCTGAGGACAGGACTTCACACACAACCTTTAGGTATCCTGAAGTTTCAAAGTTCAGGGTAGCTTCTCTACATCCTAGGAAACTGAATGAACAGGAGGAGGTCCTCAGGCTCTCAGAAAAGATGGAGCTCTATCACCCACATCTGGAACACAGCTGCTGCTGATTCCTTTGGCCATCTGCTAATAAAAACAGAATGAAATGGAATCCGGAGGTCTTAGACACCTACAAGTAAACATCTTGTATCCAGATAAGATCATTGTAAGATAGGCACATGAAACAGGATTTGACTGTGATTCGTTTTACTGTGGGTTCTGGTGGTGTGAGTGGTGTGGACACTGACTAAGGAAGGCTGGTGGAAGGGGGGGGGGTGCCAACTGCCTGCTTTCAAGTGCAGTTAAGTGAATTACTGTGATGAATGGTGCTGAACATGAGCTTGCCTTTGTGACTTGCTTCTTACTTTCCCAGCAACTGGGAATCCATGTGTGGTCAGAAGCAACCTGGGTGGGCTGTAGCCTTGCATGAGGTTCGGGGACTGATGGTGCCCTCTGTTCTCACAAGGTACCAGTGTTGAAGATGCCCCCTGCAAAAGGCCTTCATTGCTTGGACTGGGAATGTGGTGGAGCACCTTGGCTTGACCTTACTCCAAATTGGAAAAAAAACAAAAAACCCATGCACATTCTGCTTCCTATTGCCCTCCTCTGCCCTCGGCTGTTTCCGTGGCATCTCCCAATTTAGCTGCCCTCCCTCAGGATCGTGGCATGGCTTGGAGGAGCAGGTGCCAAGGCCCTATGGCCAGCACTGCTGGGAACAATATGAATCAGGAATGTAGCCACATTTCCTTCTACCTAGTGAAGCTTTTGAATATCTGACACCAGAACTGTCAGTGCCATGATTAGCGATGCAACACAAGAAGTCTCAGTTACGTAAAACTTCAGCCTTCCTACCTAACTTGGCTGTTTGAACAGGACAAAGCCCCCTTTCTAGGCCAGGTTAGGGGAGGAGGAGTAAGGAAGGAGAAGCTGTGTTGATTAACAGGCCACTTGTGTAGGTTCCAGGGAGAAAAATCAAACTTTGCATCTAAGTCTTATTTTGGATCTAATGACCAAGTTTCCACACCTTGGACCATTCCTGGAATATTCACTTGGGATAGGCTGATTGAAGAAGCTACAGTATCGTTGCTCAGTCTTTTGGAAGACTTACCCTTGATGATTACTTGTAGTAAACACACACAGCAAACCACAGCTTTGTAATTCTGAATGGAAAAATTACCAATGCTGCCACCTGTTGACAAAACTCCAGTGTGCCTCTCAGCCATTTGCTCACCCACAAGGGTTCTGACGCATATGTCCCAGACACTGCAGTAATAAAAACTGCCCAGCCCTCAAGACGCTCCCTCCTCACCAGGGGCCGTTGGCCACCACCCTCGGGAATATGTGTCTGTGCTTTAGTGTGATCAGCAGTAGCTGACCCAGTCCTGTTAGCCTTCTGTTCATGTATGTGCGCTCACAGGGTGTGAACTCCAAGCCTTCATGCTTTGCTTCATATTTCCAGCCCCAGAAATGGCTATTCTTATTAGAGACAGAGTTTTCTATTACAAGGTTTTCATGGGCCATATTTTAGTATGCGATTCATATTTGGTATTTCTTTGACCAGCCATCCCATCACCAGGGTAAATCCCTAGAGGACAGCTTAGATAACTCTCTCACGTTTTAAATATTACATACATGCATGCGTTAATTGTAAAAGGGGTGGGGCCTTGTTGTGTTCATTATGACATCTCCAGATATGCACACAAATGTATCCTAATCAAACTAAATGCATTTGAAATGGAGTATATTATAGTCTTCCTCCCCAAAGCCTATATAACTACTCATGCCTGGATTATGAGGTTATTCTTGATAATGTTTATACTATGTTGTTGACAGTTTGTTCAGTTTTTAAAAAATATGTAGCCATTTGGGTGCTGGTGGCTCAACCTGTAATCCTAGCTACTCAGTGAGGCTGAAATCTAAGAGTAACAATTTGAAGCCAGCCTGAGCAGATGAATCCAAGAGAAACTTAACTCTAGTTAGCTAGCAAAAACCAGAACTGGAGGTGTGGGTCAGGTCGTAGAGAACAACTATAAAAAGACATGTAAGAGTACATGAATCTGAATTCAAACCCCAGTATGATGGGCTGGGAAAGAGGCTCAGTGGTAGAACGCTTGCCTTGCATGCATGAGGCCCTGGGTTCAATTCCTTAGCACCACATAATCAGAAAATAAAAAAGCCGGAAGTGGTTACTATGGCTCAAGTGGTAGAGTGCTAGCCTTGAGCTGAAGAGCTGAGGGACAGCACCCAGGCCCAGAGTTCATGCCCCACGACTGGACCCAAAACAAAACAAAACAAAAAACCCCAATATGAGGGAAAAATTACAATGTCTAGATAATGATGCTACAAACAGTTTAAAGTGTTAGTGTGATAGCTTTTCTGACATTCATTACATTAAATGTAATCAATTTAAAGAATGCTAAAGCTATTGTGCTGTCTTACATAAAAATCCACAATTCATGATGTTATTTGTTCTCTAGGCCTCAAAGTCAGGATCAGTAGGCTAGATAAGACTCATAGATAGAAATTAATGTCTATCTCTGAATCTCTATATCTCTGTATCTCTGAATCTGTCTCTATATCCCTGTACCTCCATATCTCTAGCTCTAGCTCTATATCTGTGTATCTCTCTCTGTATCTGTACATCTCTATCTCTGTATCTCTGTATCTATCTCTATCTCTTCACCTCTGTATCTATCTGTCTCTTATCTATTTATCTATCTATTATCTATCTGTCCATCCATCCAGTTCTGGGGCTTGAACTTAGGGTCTGGGTGCTGGCCCTGAGTTTTTGTGCTCAAGGCTAGCACTGTACCGCTTGAGCCACAGCTCTACTTGTGACTTTTTGGTGTTTCATTGGAGATAAAAGTCTCACAGACTTTTCCTGCTTGGTCTGACTTTGAATTTTGATCCTCAGAACTCAACCTCTTGAGTAGCTAGGATTACAGATAGGAGCTACTGGTGCCTGGTGAAGACTCCCATTTTAAGAATCTCAAGGAAAGAGAGCCCACGGGTTCACTGGCTCCCAAGGCAAGAGTAATCTGTATGAATGCATCCAAGAATGGAACATGTACTAATGGAAGATATTGTAAGGCTGTGGACCTTTCTGGGTTTAGCTTTTGGAAAACAACATCGTTGTTTCCCTGGGCTTCCATGTCATGCTGCTGCCTTGCCATTTACTCATACAAACCAGCTGAGTCTCACTGTTGGATCGATCAGCCTATGACCCAAATAAAAGCTCTCATAATGAAGTATTGAACTGGATCAGGGAAATAGATGAAGGAGCTTTACTGTTAAAATGAGGCAGGTGATGAAAGGCAGATTGGGATCCAGAGAGAGAAGTTTGCGAAAGTAGCTTCTAGGCCGTGCTCAGGTTCTATGTCTGCCCAAGTTGAACTCCTGGAGAGTGGATGGGCACCAGAACTGGGACTCTGCCATCCATAGTTAAAACGCTGAGCTGTGAATATATTCCAAAAGTCTGGGGTACCAGCTTTCCCCATACACTTAAGAAAAGATCTCATAAAAGGAATCAAATAAGAATCTTTTCTTCCTGCTGGTTTTGTTCCAGTTAGAGTTTCCAGAAGGTTCTATTAGGTGTTCTCAGAGTACACTACCCAGTACTCACTGTAGATCACGTGTCTACTGCCCTTTCTTGTGCTCTGGAATGGGACTTCCCTTCATTTGTATATGTCTTAATCCCCATTGACCGAATTTAGGGATATCTCTCAAGAGCTAACTAGGTCACAATGAGATCATTATAACTGATGTCCTCATGAGAAAAACTGGAAAATAGCATGCGAAGGAGAGAAGAGCATGTGAAAAAGAGAAGACAGTGTTCTGCAGAAAAGGCAGGCAGAGAGGCTTTGGAAGAAACAAACTCTTTCCCCATCCATGTCACTGCTGGCTCATGCCTGTAATCCTCACTACCCAGGCGGCTGAGATGGAAGGATTGTACTTTGAAGCCAGCATGGGCTGGAAAGTCTTCAAGACTCATCTCCAATCAACTACTCAGGAAAAGCCGAAGTGGCACTGTGGCTCAAGTGGTAAAGTGCTAGCCTTGAAGCAAAGCTGCTGAGGGACAGTACCCAAGCCCAGAGTTAAAGCTTCAGGGCCAGCATGCGTGTGCGTGCATGTGCACGCACGTGCATGCGCACACACACACAAAGTAGTATTGCTTAAGCCACCCCCCTGTGTGTGTAGCCTGTGTATGTAGCCCTTAGTTTACACCCAAAGCACACTTGATCAAGATAAAACTTGCAGTTCTTACAGTTGGGCTAGATAGAGTGGGCACTGGAATTTGCAAGTGTCTGGTCCCAAAGCCTGCACCAATAGCTAACATTGTGTGCTGAAATCTGTGTGTCTGACCTAGGGGCAGGGCTGCTTTTCTCACTTTCAAAACAGTGACAGGTGCACAGTGCCTTCTGGTAACTGTCCACATGAATATACCATGGCTTCTCCCCTCCTGTACCACTTTTGCTAGATGTAAGGAATGGCACAGACAGAACTAAGCGAGAGGTCATCTGGAAAATGCGCCTCTGCTGGGAACCTTCCTTCCCAGTACTGATTTCCCAGGATCTGAAGTAAACACAACTTGTTGTTGAGAGTGGTTTGTACCTGCTTGGAAGAGCAGGTACATGCAGGCTGATAAACAAGTATTTTAGTATATTGTTCTTCCTATTACTGTCACTGAACAGTGGGGAAAATACAAGTATTGTCTTTTATTGCAAAAATACCCAAAGCTTGGACTTACTTTTAAATGTTCCACTTTAAGTAAAGTCCTGTGATGGGCTCTGAACATCTGTGATCACTTGTTTGTTTGTGTTTAATCTTCTTGGTGATTTTTATTGTGTTCTTTCAGAGGGTGAAACCATGAAGCTGTAGAAGGACTTTGTTGTCATTGTTTCTTTTCTTTTTTTTTCAGTGAATCATTTTTTTCTTTTCTTTCTTTCTTTAGTATGTATTTTTTATTGTAAAGATACTGTTCAGAGGGGTTACAGTTACATGAGTAGGGTAATGAGTATATTTCCTATCAAGCATTGTTACCTCCTCCTTTATTTTTTCCCTTCCATCCCTTCCCTCTCCACCTCTCCAACTCCTCCCCGCAAAGTTGTAAAGTTCATTTTCAACAGTGTCTTGTACATCTCATTGTTCCAATGGGTCAACCTGTATCCTTATTTCAGCATTTTGTTATTTCCCTTCTCTTCCCCAAACTAGAAAAATGTATATACAAGATGTAAGGCACTGGAATCAAATACTGTGAAAACAGGGGCTGTATCATGGGGGAAGAACATACAAAAGAAACAAAAAAATCACATAGTACATTATAAATACATTAGAAACAACAGCAATAAAGATAAAATGAACCCCTATGTTGGGGTTCATTTTGCTTTGCATCCTCTTATATGGTCATATGTACATAGATTTTGACCTTTTCTGCTTGTCCTAGACTATACTAGTTATTTCAGATAAGGAAAACCATGGGACCTGTGTTTCTTTGGGCCTGGCTTATTTCACCTAATACAATTTTTTCCCAGTCTTTCCATTTCCTAACAAATGGGGAGGTGTCATTCTTTCTGATGGAGGCATAAAAATTCATCTATATCTATATCACATTTTCTTGATCCATTCATCTACTGAGGGGCATCTGGGTTGGTTCCATATATTAGCTACTGTAAATAATACTGTGATAAACATAGTTGTGCTGGTAGCTTTAGTATGGCCTTGTTTGTGATCTTTTGGGTAAATGCCCAAAAGTGGGATTGCTGGTTTCTTTTCTAAGTTGTAACATTGGTTTCAACTAAACAGTATTAACACCATCAGTCTTTAATGGTAGATTTCCTTATGTTCAGGCTTCTGTCTTTTTCCATGGATTTCTAAACTTAATCCTGTTCTGGCAGTGAGAGGAGAGGATGATTAGCCTTTGTCCTAACAAAGGACTTCCCAGATATTAGCTTTACTCTCTGTAATCGTTAGCAGGTCTCAATGTGAGAGCCTCCTAGAAACACATTTTTGAAATGCAAGCCTGAATGTAGGCTGAAATTCAGTTCTTTCTGTGTGCAGTCACGCTTCCTTCCTCCAGAGGGCCTCACAGGACAGAAACACTTGGAGCTGAGCAGGCCACTTTACCCCCTCCCCACACACAGAAATTAGATTGATCATTTGTTGGAGTGATTATTGTGATATTCTCTTTTACAGCTCCGATTGATCATTTGTTGGGGTGAATAATGTGACATTCTCTTTTACAGCTCCTTGTTCTTTCTTAGTTTTTTTTTTTTTTAGCTCTTACTCTCTATCCAAAGGATAGTGTTTTCCTGATAGAGCAGCAGCTAATGTTGATAAAACACAGGAGGAGACTGTATCTATCTATCTATCTATCTATCTATCTATCTATCTATCTATCTATCTATCTATCTATCTATCTATTTAAATTTATTGCTGGTTGTGGGGCTTGAACTCAGAGGCTGGGCCCTGTCCACCTTTCTGTGCTCAAGGCTAGTGCTCTACCACTTGAACCACAGCCCCATTTCCAGCTTTTTCTGCAGTTTGTTGGGGATAAGAGTCTTACAGACTGGGCTGGGAAGGTGGCTCAGCGGTAGAGCGCTTGCCTTTCATGCTCGAGGCCCTGGGTTCGATTCCTCAGCACCACATAAGCAAAAAGAAAAAAGCCGGAAGTGGCACTCTGGCTCAAGTGGTAGAGAGCCAGCCTTGAGCTGAAGAGCTGAGGGACAGTGCCCAGGCCCAGAGTTCAGGCAACAACTGGGAAAAACAAACAAACAAACCAAAAAAACCCATACTGTCTACCTTGGTTAACGTGCAAAGGTAGGTAAAAGAATTTACTTTACTTTGACTGCCTTATGCTTTAATGTATGTATATATGATTATTTGTGGAAATTTAAGAATGATATATACAAAACAACAACAATAAACTTACAGATCAATAGATTTAAAAGGACACAGAAATGATTTTCTCCTTTCTCTTCTTCAGCAGAAGAGTCAGATGATGCAGCCTAAGGTTACACAGGTAGTCAAAAGCAAAGCTGGGTCAAGAGCCCTGTGTGGCTCGGTGTACTTTCTCCTCTTATCACATGACTTCTTAGTCTTCGAACCTTCCCACAGCAGAAGCGAGGCTATCTAGCATGTTTTCTTTGAATATTTCTTCTAAGATTTGAACTGTATGTCTATTTGATTATTCTGTCACTGAAAATATTTTTGGTCACTGAAAAACTATTGGTCAGTGTCTCGCAATTGATAGTGTTCTGTTTTGGCATTTAGGTTTTCCGAGGACATTAGTACAGGCTGAAGCCCTGGACAGAATCTGTGACCTGGATTTAGTGATCAGTTTGAACATTCCATTTGAAACACTTAAAGATCGACTTAGCCGACGTTGGATTCATCCTCCTAGTGGACGAGTGTATAACCTGGATTTCAACCCACCTCATGTACATGTAAGAATAGACATACAAAGAGCTTTCACAAGCTAGACAAGAAAAACGGCAAGCATTTGAAAGTGAGGAGGGGCTATGAATAGACTGCTAAAAGTACATCTTCATTGCTTAAAGACACATTAAAAAGTATAAAACACTAGGGTCTTCACGCATTCCAATTAATTACTCTACCCAATATTAAGCTGTTAGCCTCATAAACTCCAAAATGCTGGGATTATATGCCACACATCTGGCATAGACCATTTCTGCTTCATGTTTCTTTCAAAGACTATTTAACTCCCTGATACAGATTCAACCAGAACATAAATTCTATCTCATAGTGCTTAACTGTGGCTATTCAGTGGTAGATGGCACTTTTTATTATTATTTGGAGATGAAAGGGGATTGTGTCTTAATGGATAAACTTAATGGAAAAAGGTCAGACCTGAGTATAGATGGAATATTTATTTTTGCAGAAAATTTCTTTATGGGGCTACGTTAAGCTTCACTGTTCCTAATGAGTCCAAGCACTGTCTCCTTTTGAAGATTTCTTTGAAAAAAATGCACATAGTTCTGTTCCATTATTAGATCCGTCTAAACTTTGTCATGTTGCTTGAGCTGCTGCATCCCCCCCCCTAGTAGCTGGAATATAGGGTGTGCAGCAAAGCAGGGCTAGGTCCCTATTTCATGTCTAGCCTAAGAAGTTATATCAATAGGAAAATAAAATGATTGGGGAGCAGTTCTGAAAATTCAAATTCTACTTCACTTTTGGTGTTGTCCAAATCTATTGATGGAAAAATTACTTAAAAATATGAAAAGCTTTACTGCTGAGTTAGTTACTCTCCGAAGTTATCTCTAAATGAACAGCTGCAATTATATACTACTTCCAAAGACAACAGTTGGACATGCTAAGAGGCCAAGGCAACCATGCCCCTTCCCCCCACCGGAAGGTGGTATTCCTTCCTGGGATTTTGTTCCTTCTAGAAGCCATGTGGTATTTGTTGCTACTCTGAAATCCTTAGTGAATTCTGAACATTGTGCCTCTAAGTAAAATAACGAATGGGGTACGGGACTCTTACGTGGTATACAGCCACCTCCCATCCTCATCTCTCCTGTGAAGAGTCTAACAAGCATGGAATACACGTGGGATAATTATGTGGCTCACAGTAACTCACAAGTGTAAGTCATATATACCCAAGGGCCTGACCGGTAATGGAATTTCATTGTGTTTCAAATTTATCGTCAGTTTCTGATTAGCCATTTGAGTTGTTGGAGGCTTTTGGTTCTGCTCCAGCCTGCTTCTGACAGATTTATTTCTTGTGAGTCTCCTCTGGCAGGTTAACGGCTGTGGACACAGGAGCAAAGTTCTGATGTGTCCATTTTGCTAGTGGCAAGTAGGTACATTTTCTAGATTGACCAAAGATACAGAAAAATTAAGCTGTATTCTGCCTATTTTAATATACTTTAAGCTATGTTGTTATTTGATAACAGTTCTTTGAATAATCTAAGATAAGTTTTAGAGACACTACCTGAAAACTGGCAGAAGACTGTAGCGAAATGTCTTTTCACAAAAAAAATTTCCATATTAAGGACCCAGCTTCAGAAGACAGGGTAGTTTGGGAAAAGTTTAGGGGCCAGAGTGCTATTGTCTGAAGGTCTGCTGCTGGAGGAAGTTGCCTGGCATTGAGATGTAACTGAAAGTGCCATGTATTGACAGCACCAGAGCATGTTTAGAAAGATGTAAACAGTTATTAAAGCTTAAATGTCAACTCTCAGGAAATAAGGTTAACACACTGAGATCGCAGGCCTGCCCATCATATGGTTGGAAAGGTCTGACCTATGGAAAGGCCCAAATTGTTGGTCATATTAACCAGTTTCTCTGCTACTTATAGGGGATTGATGATATCACTGGGGAACCACTAGTCCAACAGGAGGATGATAAACCTGAAGCCGTTGCTGCTAGGCTAAGACGGTACAAAGATGCAGCAAAACCAGTCATCGAACTATACAAGTGAGTGTGCTTCCATAATCTCATGGCAGAGGACCAACTTGGGAGTCTGTTGGGAAAGTCATTGGGCTGAGATGAACAGTGTTTCTTCAAGCAAGATAAATCTTAGAGGCCCATTACCCCTCCATCCCAAAGGCAGATGAAATGTTAGGGTTAATATGTGGGAGATAAAATGTAGTGTTTTATTCAGGAACTTTTAGAACATAAGGTCTTCAACTCAATCATCTCTGTCTGTTCTGGATATAAAATTGCAGCTACGAATGACTATTTCTTTTTCTTCCAGTTCTGGGCTTTGAATGCAGGATCTTAGATGAATATGAGGCACATCCCAGAGCTATTATATACCCACCATCTCTCTTACTTCTCTAATTAATTAACTGAGATAATCTATATTTTGAACTCTTCCATTTAAAAAATGTGGTTTTGCTGGGCGCTGGTGGCTCACACCTAGCTACTCAGGAGGCTGAGATCTGAGGATCGCGGTTCAAAGCCACCCCGGGCAGGAGAGACCGTGAGACTCCTATCTCCAATAAACCACCAGAAAACCAGAAGTGACGCTGTAGCTCAAGTGGTAGAGCGCTCGCCTTGAGCTGAAGAGCTGAGGGACAGTGCCCAGGCCCAGAGTTCAAGCCCCACGACCGACAAAAAAAAAAATAAATAAAAAATAAATAAAAAATGTGGTTTTGATGTGTTTGTAAGGAGTTTAACAGAGAAAAATTAAAATGGTAAACTTGAGATTATAAAGTAAAATGGTTACAAGGACTGAGCAGTTCTTAGAAATGAGTCTTAGGGCTGAATATGTGCTTACCCCCAGCTCTGCCTTAAAAGGGAGGAAAGTTTTAGGCCAGATGGGGACTGTGGGACTCTAGGCAGCTCTGACCTGGGTGGCTTCTAGACTGATCTATCTAGTTACAAACCCAAGGCCATGTAGGCCCAGTGGCAAAAAATTCCTGCTGTTTGTTTGTTTGTTTGTTATTGTTGTTGAGAGGCAGAAATCTGGTGCTCTGGGGGATGGAGAGGAATCTCGATTTTTCTTTTTTGCATTGTCAACAAACTTAAAGTTTCTAAGCAGCATGCAGCTTAGAAAATTATGCTGGTGACATCCAGAACAGCAGTTTATAGATTGTTCCATAATCAATTTCTTGACTATTAGACCCCCCACCCCACCATTTAGCCAACCTTTAGCTCAGATATTCAGATCTTATTGTGATGCATCCTGGGTTCCATGATTGTTGCAAGGAGAGAGGATTTCTGAGGAGCAAAATTTGCCAATTATTTGAAAAGTAGTTATTAAGGCTGATTACGGGGTCACTCCTACGAAGGGGAGACCGTAAGGCACATCCTGGCAAATACATGTTTCCATGTACCCAACAGAAGCACTTAAACATTAGAAGTGGGTATTGGGCACTTGAAGAGATGTGGAACAGACACTATGAGATCTTCCTGGAGCTTCATCTAACCTACTACCTGTTAAAAAGAAACTGACATAATTTGTGGATGGACTGTTTTTCAGGAGCAGAGGAGTTCTCCACCAGTTTTCCGGGACCGAGACTAACAAGATCTGGCCTTACGTTTACTCACTTTTCTCCAACAAGATCACACCTATTCAGTCCAAACAAGCATACTGAGCTTGCCCAGTGGAAGAATCAGAAAGACGTGATCATTCATACAATCATGTGTGTAGTATCGGTGCTGTGTCCACATTAGAAGCTAGCTGAGAGAGCTTGTAGCATCTGTTCTAATCCAAATGGTGAGGTGATAGGAAAACTATCCAGTGTGAGGAGTTCATGAAGAGGACCTTCCAAAAGAAAGTGACTTTGTACATGTGTCAAGCCCTTCATAAGAAAGCAAATACAGGCTGGATTTCAAATGTCTACCCTGTTGAGACCAAGGCCTTTCTGCATGTGAGGGTGGTTGCCTGCGGTTCTCCCCTTCCTCCAAAAGCTGCCGAACCATATCACCAGCAAACCTGAGGACACCCAGGGTTCCAGCCCCAGCTTGTCTCAGTTCTCTGCTGTGTAACCCTGCGGTAATTATTGAATTGAAGCTAATTATACCCAGTGGCTGCTTCTGCCTTGACTGACTGTGCCCTCATGTCCTTTTTCCCCCCTGCCTAGTAGAGTAACACCATCTCTGCATCCCTGCTTTATGTCCCTGCTCTATCTTTTGGCTTACTAGGCTACTAAATAATACAGATGATTATTGCATTACCTTCCCTCCTCCCTGCAATTTCCTCGTTTTATGTACTGAGAACAAGCGGATTCTATTGAATTTCTTCATACACCAGAAACTGAGCCACATGGAAGGTCTTACTTTAAATAGCTAGTCATACTCATGGGCTCACTGTTTATTATATGAAAGAGTCCCAAAAGTCTTGGGGAATCCTCAGGAAATCCTCACTGATGGAAATGTTGAGTAATAATCATATATACAAAAAGAGTAATAAGACTCCATGGAATTACTGGACTTATGGAATCGTTAAGCTTTTCTTTTTTTTTTTTTTTTACTCAAGACAAAATGAATTTTGAACATGCTGCTAGATACAGATGCCAATGGTGTTTTTCTTCTGTGAGTGACTCAGAGAGATGATAGTGAGGAGGATAGAGCCTGTGGGGTAGAGGAAAATGTTGCACTAGGTATATGTAGGTTGAGTAGGATTAAGGGAATATAAAAATTCCCCTATTCTTGCCCAAAGATGTAGTCTATAGGGTGACCATAAAGTCTAGAAATAAAGGTATCGTTACTTTGTCTTTCATTGCATCGATAAACCATTTGTTGAAAGATGTTCCCGGTTTCCAGACTTGGTGGCCTCCTTAAATAATTCTTGCTTTCCTCTGGGAAGAACAGTGAAGGTTTTTCTTGCTGCCTTACGAATTTATATCCCTTTTTCAGACATGATTCTTGTTTCCAAGGGAGCATCTTTGAATGGTTGGTGTCTTCTGTCAAAATGTTCAAATGGGTAAAGGAAAATGGAAACTATTTCAGCACTTTAGTGGTATTAAAACACAACACAACTTTTGGAAGATGCCCCCAAGGGGCTTGAGTCTTTTCACTGCCATGCATATTCTATACAGTAAAGAATCTTTCTATATTATAATAGTGCCCAAATTTTTTCTGGTTCTGCTTTATTTGTCTCTTTATACAAGTGGTTCCTTAGCTTTCATGGGGGAAATGCAGACCAGTGTTCATCCCATCCCCTTAACCCCAGAGAAATGCAGTTGTTTACTTTTTAGTGTTCTTGACTGCACACATCCAGTTCAGGTCTAAAACACCAGTGCATTAGTATATCAAACTCTGAGCACTTTAGATGAATTGCATTTGGGTGCCAACTGACAGGGACTAGGTGAAATCAAGTAGATGAAGTTTGGGTTTCCTGGGTAACTAAGTATATTTCCTGCATATAATTCTGACAGGGAAGGAGAATTTGTACAATTTAGAGTAATATTGTCATAGACACAACTGCAAACTGGGAAAAGTAGACTTGAAGTTATTACAGATGACTCAAAAGAGGAGAATATGTGCTTTTTTTTTGAATCTTCAGATGACGTTCTTCACTTCCTCTGGGGGCATTGCTTTTGGAATTTCTGAGAGAAGAATGGGAAAGGACCAGATCCCTGATTTCGTCCTCTACTCCTGCATCCTTCTCTCTCTCTTCCCTTTGCCAAGCCAAGCAGATGATCATCAACATGGGGTTACTCAGTGAGTTTCAGCAGAAGTTGCTTTGCTGAGATCTCCCAGTGGTTGAGAGTCTTCTGTTAGGCAAGACCAGGAAGAAACAAACATCTTTCCCTTTGGCTTTGAAAGATTATGCTTGTTTTGTGTTCAATGGTCTTAAAAAAATCTGATTTTCTTCAACAAACTTGTTAATTTTTTCCTAAGTGATTTTATAAAAATAAAAGTTAACTTGATACTGTTTGGGCAGAAGTAAAATTAAAGGAATATCTTTTCTTGCTTTTATTTTTTTCTTCTGGTGTCATACATGTAGTTCTTTCACAGTTAAGCAAAGTGAATACCTTGGATGGGCTTTTCACAGTCCAACTAGACCTTGTACTACTTGGTTCTTTCCACTTCCTAATTTAAGTTGCTTCCCACAATCTAAACATCTGTCCTGTTTTACTGGGAACTTGGAAACACTACTGTATTTATTTACAACTGATGATAGGTGCCATTTAAAAAAATTGTTATTGTATAGTTGATATACAGAGGGGTTACAACTACACGAAGCTGATAGAATCAGTACAATTCTTTTTGAACCATGTCTTGAAGGCCTGTTGAATTAAATGTATACTTTCAGGATCATTACACATACCTCAAGGAATCTTTAGGATCCTTCTCTTCTAAACAGAGAAGACAGGCCCAGGTTGTGCGTGTCTTGGCTGGACCCTGCTGCCTATCCCCAATATCACTTGGACTCATGTTCCAGTTTGATTTACCTGAGCTTTTTCCTGGCTGCTTACTGCTTGTGTCTTGCTCCAGGCAACTCAAGCCTCTGAAGTTGCTCAGTTCTGCTTGTGGCCACATAAGAATGGCCAAGTTCACTGAAGGGACTTGTGAGATTGTTCCTTTCTCTCCCCTTTGTTAAGCAAAGGAAGCTGCTAAGAGGTTCAGAGGCCTTCTTAAGTCTTCATCTATCAATAAAAGGCTGGTCAGGCCAGGCTGGGTCCAGGCTAATGTGTCTTGCATGCCCTTTTGTGTCTGTTGTGCTGCGAGCCTGCAGAGCCTTTACCCTTCAGCCCTTCCTACCGTGCTTCCCCACAGAGAGGTCTAGGCTCTGTGGAGCTGCTCATAAACTGGTCACTCCCTCACTTTTACTCCTCAAACAAGGCCCTGATGATAAACTCATCTTTCGGAATATGGAACATGTGGTAACCACTGACTTTTGTAACACTGTCCTTGTAATATTCCCTACCACATTAACATGGTTCCAAGGGCCACCCTATCTGTTACCCTAGCCCCCCACTTCTCATGCAACAACGATGGCTGTAACCAGGGGAGATTTGCTTCCTGTCTTCTTCAGGGTGCTCTTCCCTGAATGTTCTTTCTCATAGCTTGCCTCGGATGAACTCCAGTGTCATCAAAATCATAGTTGGGTCTTCTGTTGAGAAGCAAAGGCAAGTGGTAAGAAATGCCAGGTGGAGTGGAGAAGAACTCAAGGTCCTGCTGCAAGGGCTTTCTCCACAATTAAAAATACTGAGACAGAACAATTCTTAACAGATGCTGTATAGGCTGGGTGCTCATGCCTATCATCGCGGCTGTGGTGGAGTCAGAGCTTAAAGTGAGCCTCAGCATGAAATTAGTGAGGCCCCATCTAAATAACCAAGCAAGTAAACTCAGCTAGATGGAAAGTATAGGTAGAAGGATTACAGTTTGGTATCTGGCCCAGGTTAAAACATGAGACTGGACAAAAAACACCATAAAAACTAAAGCAAAAATGGAATGGGGGATTAAGAAGAGGGGCAGATATGGCTCAAGTGGAAATGAACCTGCTTAGCAAGTGAAAGGCCCTTTGTTCAAATCCCAGTGCTACCAACAAAAAATAAAAGACTCATAAATAAGTTTTTTTTTTTCAAATTAGTTCCAGAACCTGAGTCCCATCTTTGACTTCAGCTAAGAGTTTGCTGAAGCTTGCTGGAGCCCTTTGTTTAACCTCAAAGAATACACATTTCTGGATGTATTGAGTTGTTGGCACTTTGGGTATTTCTTCTGTGTTAAACACACATTTCATGCATCACCTAAATTGTCAACCATTTCCTGCTGTAATAGATAACTTGATTATCTTGTCTCCTTGTCTTTAAACATGGAAACAATCTTATTTATTTAAACACATGTTTTCCTGTAGCTATAGGGATTCCTCAGGAAATCCCACAGACCATTTCTCTGCCTTTCCCTGGACTGGGTTTTCCAGTCATGAATTGGTAAAACAGTGTGTTTGCTTCAGCTTGGATTCTTGGGTCACAGAGCTCTGGTGACGAAATGGCAGTTGGTGGGTGGTGGCAGTAGTTGCATATAGTGTAAGAGGAACCATGTGTCTTATCTGTATTGGGGATTCACAGGCTTTCTAGTCTAGTGGATACGTTAAATTTCTTCAGCTCCCATTTGACAATGTCTTTCTGTAACTCAGCTTGCTGGCAAGGCGGTTGGTAGGAGACTTCTACTCATAGTGTGAGTTGCTTTCTTTCTATCCTCTTCCAGTTGAAGTTAATTCCCAGTCTGCCTGGGGTCACAAGAGAAGAACACAGCAACAGTTTCTTCTTTTAATATGAGATTATCATCTGGTCTTAAGTTGTTACTAATCTTTATGTATAACCCGCCTAGCCTGGTTTCTAGCTGAGGAACATGTGCCAGTACTGGAAAACCATGAAGCCATATTTCAACTATGAAGGCAAACCTGCTTCCTGCCTGTGTTGAAACATAACAAATTAAAATTGCCCATAAATGCCATACGTTATCTTTGTGGCAGCAAATTGCACCTTTCTTGCCAGAATAAATGCTATTATCTGTGTGCTCCAGGGTGTTTCTCAATTTGATCTTTGTGTGTGTGGTATGAGACAGATAGGGTAGCGCATGTGTGTCAAGGGGGCCACTGTCTGCATGTGTCCGCTCCTGGTGATTAGGCCTTAAGTATCTTCTTTAAACAAAAGGTCTTTTCTTTCCAAAGAACTGACCTATGTCATAGATTTTTCCCTGGGGTACAAATGATTTTGTATTTTTAGAGAAAAGGGAAGACACGATGTAAAGTGCCATAGAATATGAACTTCTCAGAGGGCTTTTCTAGTGTTTAGAGAATTTGTACTACTGATTTTTACACATTCATGGTTTTTAGATGAGCAGATCTCTGGGGGAATTGTTGAGTTATAGTAGCATTTCACTGTGATTGCTCCTGAGTTCAAGCCGGTCTCCTAACCCAGTGCCACCTGGTTTTCGGTTTACTGTCTTGTGAAATGTCAGCTCCAGTTTCCCAAGAGACTTGTGTTTACGATGAGTCAGAGCTTTCCCTCTGTGCCACAGCTGTCAGCCCTCTTGATTTGGGTCTGTGTGCTTAATTCAAAATATCAAAACCAGTTATCTGTTTTGTGTGTGTGTCCTACCCTAGCTGATAATTAATTGTATTATTGGTTATTTTGCTTATCTTGCCTGAAGACTGATTTGTACTTCTCCATTTGATAGAAATAAAGTTTTTCTGCTTCTTACTAGTCAATTCCTTTACTATTTGTGTAGTGGTTCACATTTGACAGGAAACATTTCACAAATGCTCTCCTTTCATGCCATTCAGCAGCTACTACAGTATGTGCCCTCATCTCCAATTTTCAGATGAGGAAAATAAAAACACAGTGTTACATGGATAAGGTGAGAATTCATGACAAAACCAGGTTCTGAAACAAGAGCCTTGATTCCCAGCTGGGCACTGCAGGCTCATACCTGTAAGTCTAGCTACTTGGAAGGTTGAGAGTGGGAGAATCATCATTTAAGGCCAGTCTGGCAGAAAAGTTTATTAGATTTCTTCCCATCTCATATCTGGGTACAGTGGGGTGCACCTGCCATTGCAAATTATGTGGGAGGCTGAGATTGAGGGGATCACAGTGTTAGGCCAACCTAGGTGAAAAGTCCATGAGATTCCATCTCCACAAAAGGAACTGGGACATGATGGTATGCACCTGTGATCTCAGCAACAATCAGAAGCCTCTATCTAGTAGGCAGATGGGGACACAGGCACGCGTGAAGTGAGACTCCTAAAAACAACCAATGAAAAACAGCTGGAGGCATGGCTCAGTGGTATGACACCAGAGTAGCAACCAGGAGTTCAAACCATCCAGTATGGTCCCCCCAAATGTTATCATTCCCAGTCCCATTGTTTTCCTACTATATCAGATCACTTATTTGCATATCCTTAAATTACTTGTTTGTCTAGCACCTCAGCCATTGTAAATTTTAATTACTTTCTTTGATGTTATTCTAGTTTTTCTCTTCTTTAATTTCATTCTTGAACCAACTGTATGATGTGAGCAGGTTCTGTCTCCATTACAGTTTAGGAAACTAGATCAGTTTACATGATTCTCAGGGCAGAAGCTGTGTGGTTACTCAGCAAAAGGAGAAGCCCCCCGGAGGGTGATGAGCCATGGAAGAAATGCAGCCTCCAGGGATTAACCTCCTGAGATGAAAGGAGAGGAAAAAGACCCTGGCCTTTCTCATGTGCACAACGAAAGACATATCCATAGTCACAAAACACTCCTGCAGACCAACAAAAGAGAAAGTCAGTACAACAATGGATAAAAGATAGGAACCTGAACAGATCATTCACAAATGAAAAGCAAATGGTAAGTATGTGAAAAAATACTAGAAGGCCTCACAATTAGCAAAATAAATAGTGCAAAAGCATTTATTAACTATCCAACTCTCAAAAGTTAAAAATACTGGCCTGGGATTAGAACACCTGTCTAGCAAGCACAAAGCCTTGAGATCAAGCCCCAGCATCACAACATAAAAAGTTAAAATATATATTCATAATGCCGGGTGTTGGTGGCTTATGCCTATAATCCTAGCTACTCAGAAACTGATATCTGAGCATTGCAGTTAGAAGCCAGCCAAGGTAGGAAAGTCTGTGAGACTCTTATCTCCAACTAAACATACACATACTACACACACACACACACACACACACACACAGAAGTGGAGCTGTGGTCTAAGTGGTAGGCTGCTAGTCTGCTAGCCTTGAGCACAAAAGTTCAGGAATAGCATCCACACCCTGAGTTCAAGACCCTCATGTATGTCTATGCTCTGTTTTTCACTGGTTATTTTTAGGATAGAGTCTCACTTCACACATGCCTGTGTCCCCATCTGCCTACTTGGGGCTTCTGATTGTTGCTGAGATCACATATATGTGTGTGTGTGTGTGTGTGTGTGTGTGTGTGTATATACATATATATATATATACATTTATAAAACTCATGATTGGGAGATTAATATAATATCATATGCTGGCTTAAGGCATGAACTGTCAGTCATTTTAGAGGACAAATTGCCAGTGTACCATAAATTTTAATTATGGATCCTTTGATCCTATTATTTTGTTTCAAGGAAGTTATCCTACAGAATTGCACCTGCACACAAACTCGTATACATTCCACAGAACCCACCCTCTAGGGCCCTTCACATCAGGATTGCCCTCAGTCCTTCGGTCTCCCTGCTCTCTATGCTTTCCCTCCCCCTGGGAGGTAGCCAAGGGTAGGGAAAATGACAACTGAGGCTGCTCTGTTTTCCAGTCCTCCTTTCCTTATTTATTATTTTTCTCTGAAGAATTTGTGTCTGCCAAGATTCATCTCATTCCAATGATTTTAGATTGTGAAAAACCCAAAAACAAAGGAAGACCTGTACGATCCTCTGTGCGTGTCTTATTTTCTTTCTTTCACGTAGCACGAGCACAAAAAAGCTAACCTTGAATTAGAGGATTAAGACCAAGTTGGAGTTTGGTTAGTATTTCTAAAAATTTTCCTGGCTGTATTCAGGTTTGTTTGTTTGGTTGGTTGGTTTTGGTTTGGTTGGTTTGGTTTTCATTTTGAGGTAGAGTCCCACTGTGTGTCCCAGGCTGGCCTTGGCCTCTTGATCCTCCTGCTCCAGCCATCCAAGTGCTGGAATTACAGGTATGTGTTACCACATCCAACTCTCTCACTGTATCTTTTACACACATTTATTTATGTATGGAAAGATCTAGAAGACCTGGGTGGGTGAAAAGTCTACGACTTGCTTGAAAGCAGAAGGAACTTGGAATTTGGGAATTCCATTCATGATGCCATACCCTCCAAAGTAAAGGTGTGGAAATGAAAGACAAAGGGACACATAGAAGAGAGATCTTAAGAAGGAGTCAGGTGCATCGATTCCATTCATCCTGACTCTGGGCATGATTAGTAAGTGGGCTCATTAAATGAGTTTCTGATTGATACTTTTCATTTGGACTCTCAGGGACCTCCATGTGCTATTTAATCTCTCTTGTTTCAAACTCTTTCTGTCCTTGGGTTACTGTCATAGTGCTGCAGCAGCTGAAGAAAAATATTAGGATTTGTCCACCTTGAATTTTAGTTTTATCAACAAAATCAATCTTGACCATCTTGTAATTTATCTAAACAGAAAGACCTAAAAAAGAAGAGGCAAGGGTGCAAAGGCTGGGGTCCCAAGGAACACATTTCCAGAGTAGGACTTCTGCAAGCCGGAAAGAAGGGGAAGCAGATGGGGTTGGGAAGGTGGCTCAGTGGTAGAGCGTTTGCCTTGCATGCCTGGGGCCCTGGGTTCGATTCCTCAGCACCACATAAGCAAAAAGAAAAAAGCCGGAAATGGTGTTGTGGCTCAAGTGGTAGAGCGCTAGCCTTGAGCTGAAGAGCTGAGGGACAGAATCCAGGCCCAGAGTTCAGGCCCCACGACCAGACCCCCCAAAAAAAAGAAGGGGAAGCAGATGTATGTATGTGTTGGAGCAAGTGCACACTTTTTTTCATCCTTCAGACTCTGAACACCTTGCTCTTTTTGGGGTTGGTTGTTCTGGTGAACTAAATGGGAGTAAAATCATATTGGTTAGAATTGCAGCCTAAAAGTTCACTATTTGGATTAAAGAATAAAGATTTCAACAGATCTGAAGTCTAGATGAAAGCAATGAAATACAGTTCAATGGAAATATAACTCCTATGCTGAGGTATCAAAAATGCAGTCACAGAAATTGAGTGGGAAGAACTTGGCTTGATCACAGTTTACATGGGAAAAACTTAGATGATTCTTTCCATCCTAATGCACTTAATTGTAAAACAAAACAGCAACAACAGATAAACTCTACTGCCTCCCTGAAACGGCTGATGTATTCTTAGCTCTTATAATAAAAATATGAATATTGTACCCAGATTACTTGAAGCAGTCAAATCATATAAAGCTTTGGAAATATTGCCAGATATATTGTGAATGAAAATATGAACAATACATGGATAAGGATACTAGTGTATATAAAAATATTGTGTATGTGTATGTGCTGGATAGGAAGTTAGCCCTATATTTAGGAGAAATTGCAGAAGAATAACTTTCATAAGTGATTCTTTTAAAACAATGCTTTGAGTCTTGATAGTTATTGACGATAGAAGTTGGGCGATATCTGAAGTTCTTGGGAAGGTTGTAGATTTTAGGTTGTAGAAGAAGGAAATATTTTGAAGAGAGTGTAACAGATTTGAGTATTGCAGAAGGCATGTGTGAAGGGAAGGGGACAAGTGTTAATCTCTTTCAGCTACTTGAGAGCTGTAATGGACAGGGACAGCCTAAGGCAGAACAATGATCCATGATTCAGTGCTCCAAGAGGAAAGGTCAGTGATAAATCCAAGTTCCTTTCCCTCCATAACACCTGTGGATGGGGTAAGGATAACATGAACAATCATTACCGTTTTTATTTTTTGTCTTTTTCGTTATCTTAGATGTTTATTTAAATTTTTTATTGTAAAGGTGGTGTACAGTTACATAGGTCAGGTAATGATTTTTTTTTTAACAGTGTTAACCACTTCCCTCATTTACCCCCAGTTCCCCCCTCCTCGGCCTCCTTCCCCCACAAGTTGTATAGTTCATTTTTATCACTGTGTCTGGTGAGTATGACTGCTGAATTAGTTCATTTGTCCCACCATTTCTGTGCTTCCCCTTACTTTCCCCAAATCGTTAAATGTAGATACAAGACGAAAGGTACAGAAATCAAAAAACAGTGACAAAAGGGGAAAAACAGAAAACACACACACAAGAAGTAAAATAAAAACAAACCTGTTGTTTCCATTTCTGTATAATGAAGTTTGGAATTCACTGCATTACAGGATTTTATTCAATGTGGTATTTATTTGAGACATTAACCAAACGTGAATGTGAAACAGTTGTGAAAATACACAGTGAGAATAGAAGTAATGCTGCTATCCAATATTGAAAGTGCAGTTAATGACAGAGGACAGTGCTCTGTCTTAAGTCTTTTTTTTTTTTTATTAGTCATGGGACTTGAACTCTGGGCCTGAACATTGTCTCTCAGCTCTTCAACTCAAGGCTACCACTTGAGCCACTGTGCTACTGCTGGTTTTCTGAGTGATTTATTGGAGATAAGAATCTCATGGACTCCATAGTAATCAAAACAGCTTGGTATTGGCATAAGAACAGACCTCAGGACCAATGGAATAGAATTGAAAACCCAGAAATGAACCTACAGACTTATAGCCATCTAATCTTCGATAAGGGAGCTAAAACAATAGAATGGAACAAAGACAGCCTCTTCAGTAAATGGTGCTGGCAAAATTGGTTAAATACCAGTAGAAAACTAAAGCTAGATCCTTATATATCACTCTGCACCAGAATCAACTCCAAATGGATCAAAGACCTCGAAGTCAAAGCAGACACTCTGAAAACATTACAGGATGGAATAGGAGAAACCCTAGGTCTCCTTGGCTCAGGCCAAAATTTTCTGAATAGAGACCCGGAAACACAACAAATCAAAGAAAGGTTGGACAAATAGGATTGCATAAAGTTGCAGAGCTTCTGCATAGCAAAGGACATAGCTAGCAAGATCAATAGAAAGCCCACAGATTGGGAGAAGATCTTCACTAGCCGTACAATGGACAAGGGTCTCATATCTAAAATATACTTGGAATTCAAAAAATTAAATCCCCCAACAACAAATCCTCAAAGAAACAACTGCCCAATAAACAAGTGGGCGAAAGACTTAAAGAGAAACTTCTCTGAAGAAGAAAGAAGGATGGCCAATAGACACATGAAGAAATGTTCAACATCCCTACCCATAAAAGAAATGCAAATCAAAACAACATTGAGATACCACCTCACTCCAGTTAGAATGGCAAAAATCAAGAACTCTAACAACAACAGATGCTGGAGGGGATGTGGACAGAAGGGAACCTTACTTCATTATTGGTGGGAATGTAAACTTGTTCAACCACTTTGGAAAGCAGTATGGAGATTCCTCAAAATACTCCACATAGAACTCCCCTATGACCCAGCAATCCCACTTTTGGGCATTTACCCAAATTACAAACAAGACCACACTAAAGCTACCAGCACAACTATGTTTATTGCAGCATTATTTACCATAGCTAAGATCTGGAACCAACCCAGATGCCCCTCAGTAGATGAATGGATCAAGAAAATGTGGTATATATACACAATGGAATTCTATGCCTCCATCAGAAAGAATGACATTGCCCCATTTGTTAGGAAATGGAAAGACTTGGAAAAAATTATATTAAGTGAAGTAAGCCAGGCCCAAAGAAACATAGGCCCCATGGTTTCCCTTATTTGAAATATCTAGTATATCTATGAGTCAAGCGGAAAAGGTCAGATAATGTGATGTTAGGAAAATGAACCCTTAGATATGTATTTTAATGTTTTTTTCTTTCATGCATGTGTTTCTAATGCATTTATAAGATTATTTCTTTGTTGCTTTGTATGTCCCTCCCCCACAGTATAACCCCTGCTTTCACTATATTTGATGTCAGTATAACTTGTGGAGGAGATGGGGAAAAACAAGTCGTTTAAGGATACAGGTGGACCTGTTGCAACAATGAGAAGTACAAGTTGTCATGTCCAAAACGAGCTTTACAACATCGGTGGGGGGGGAGGGTAGGGGGGGAAGGATTGAGACTGGGGGAAGGGGGGAGGCTGGGAAGGGATGTGAAGGGTAAACAAAGGAGGAGGCTGCAATGCTTGGTAAGAAATGTATGCATTATCCTGCCCATGTAATTATAACCCCTCTGTACAGTATGTTCACAAATAAAATAAAATTAAATTAAAAAAAATCTCATGGACTTTCCTGCCTAGGCTGGCTTTGAACCTCGATCCTCAGATCTCAGCCTCCTGAGTGGCTAGGATTACAGGCATGAGCCACTGGTGCCCGGCTCTGTCCTAAGTCTTAATGTCAGGTTTGAAATATAGATGTATACCTTCTTATGAATCTGGTTGTCAACCTAGATAGGATCCAAGATCATCTTTAAAAGAAACAATAATTAGAATGCACCTATAAACAAGTAAACCCAATGGATAGTAAAAGACAAAAAATATTACACTTGGACATGATTAGTTAAACATGACTCTAAAGATTTACACAGTGAGACCAAAGGAGGATATTCCTAGGAGAGGATCATAAAGGCCCAATAGCTATGTGCATAGTTTCCATTTATTGAATGTTTACTAATTGGTTCTCACACATGAATTAATCTAATCTTCACAACAATGCTACAAGGGTCAGAGAGGTTAAGTAACTTGTCCGAAATTTTACTGACTATCCACAGACCCACCAAAGAGTAAATGGATAATTATATTTCAGACTCTTTTTTAGCAACATGATAATGCAACCAGTTTGAGTATCTGTCACAAGGTCTGATACAGAGAAAGAATAATCTGTGGATGAAAGTAAAGCACAGTGAAATAAGAACCTCTAGATAAAATACATATATTTGTTTGGGTGCTAAAGATCTTAACTGAGCTGACAGGTCATAAAGCATGTTTCTAGAACAGTACTTGTTTGATGGAGCTTTCTTCAGAGTTCTGAAATAGTTTACTAGGCAGCTATGAGCCACACGTAGCTATTGAACATCAAAAGGTGGCTAATTTGGCTGAGGCATTGGGTATTAATTAGTTACATTTCATTTATTGTTTTAATTTCAATAGTCATGTGTTGCCTAGTGGGGAGCATATTGAACAACATAGTTTTGGTTTTCCTTGCCTTGTCTACACAGGACTGCAGGGAGAGAGCAGGCTGGTGAGCTGTCAAGGAGGAGACCAAGGGCAATGATTGCCCTGATTTAGATACAGTCAGTACAGTTCATCCAGAGGTGTGTCATGCTGGCTTAATGGTCAGCAAAACTCACTATAGAGGACAGCAGGAAACACTACCAGGATTTCAGTCAACCAGAAGGGAACTGCAGAACTCCTTAGGGATGACAGGCTGTGTGAACTGCTAATGGCGAGGACCACTTCCACATCTCCTGACCAGCTGTGGCTCCTGCAGATCACCAAGTTTGTGTTGACAAAACAGACACTAACAATAATGAGAGTTTAACCTCATAATACATGTCACAATGACCCCTAGCCCTGTCCATGAGGAATTCCAAAATCAAATTTGTATTTTCCTTTCTTTCTTCCTGTGCCACCTACCCCCATTGCCCACCAAGCTTTAACCACTTAGATATTCTCTGATCTTACCTGGTCCCAGAAGACTGTCTTGCCTAAAGAATATGAACTCTGGAGCCAGACCACAAAAATTCAAGTTCTTCCTTTGCCCTTTCTTAACATTTCTGGGCCTCAGCATTTTTTTTAATTTGTAAACTCAGAATTATACTAATATTTACCCCATGATTAAATTCATTTATATATGTCAGATACTTTTT
The DNA here is from genome assembly GCF_000151885.1 of Dipodomys ordii. NCBI lineage: Eukaryota > Metazoa > Chordata > Mammalia > Rodentia > Heteromyidae > Dipodomys > Dipodomys ordii. The sequence continues at coordinate 5,410,749 of NW_012267267.1, forward strand.
GATCATTACCCAATACATAATAAGTCTTCTAAAAGTATTGGTGATGGGTGGGTATGGTGGCTTGTGCCTGCAGTCCAAGAACTCAGGAATTTAAGAAGAGAATCTCAGGTTCAAGGCCAGCCAATCTAATCTCCATAGGGAGATCCCATCTAAACCTCTACACTGATGAGAATATTGGTAATGATGAGTAGTAATAGCAGTATTCTGCCCCCTCCCAACAACTCTGATCAGTTTAGCAGTTCTAAAAGTAAATGTCATTTTCGTAAGGAGCCTTTCATTGATTCTCCATGAGCTTATTCACTTTTCCCCTTCACTACCCATTGTCTGCTATATATTCTCCAACAGGACCAGCACTCTGTGCTTTTCCTTCCTACACCACTTACCTCATATATTTATATAATTGCTGGATTACTGGTTGTCTACTATCTTTCTCTTCTATTAGACAACAAATTCTTCGAGTGAAGAAGCCAGGTTTTATAGTTGTTTAAAGTTGTATCTGAGGGACCAATGCAGGATCACTTCAAAGTAGGTTTGTATGTGTGTGTGTGTGTGTGAGAGAGAGAGAGAGAGAGAGAGAGAGAGAGAGAAAGAGAGATTACTGAGTCTTGAATTTAGGACCATGCATTCTTGCTTGGCTTTTTCTGCTCGAAGTTGGCATTTTACCAGTTGAGCCATACTTCCATTTCTGGCTTTTTGGAAATTCATTGGAAATAAAAGTCTCTCAGATTTTTCTGCCTAGGCTAGCATTGAACAGCAATTCTCAGATTTCAGTCTCCTGGGTAGCTTAGGCTTATACATATGAGCCACTGGTGCCTAGCTATGATCATTTTTATGGAAAAGAAAGAATGCCCTTGTTTGAGTTACTGTCACAGGATAAAGGCAATTCAATATTTCAAGCTGAGCTTTCTTGGGTATTCATATGTTCCAATCCTTCCCCACTTGATACTTCCTTTCTCTCTGCTCTCCCAGTTTACCTCTCACCATCATCAACAACTCACGACTGGATGGACTTACAGTGGTGGGAAGTGTGAAACAGTAAGCATAACTCAGAGAAACTTGTCCTCTGGAGTGCTGTCAAATGATCTCAGTTGCTCTTTGTGGCCCTTAGGAGATGTTGATATACAGCTCAGCTAACCTTCCCTTGAAAGTTTTCATATGATATCATGTTGCCCAGGCCATCTCCTAGAATCAGATATTTCTTCTTCTCTGGCTGCATAGATATATTACTAAGTCTATTCAAACTGCTGTTACCAAACAACTGCAAAATCTCAGTGCTGGGTATGGCAAATGTGTTAAGAAACACATTCATACTGCAGTCAAATGTGATGGGTGGAGAAGTGGGAGGGCTCTGTGTCATGCAAACATTCAGGGTCCCTGGATCCACCATCCTACAGCCCTCAGAGCTTCTCCTGGATTTCTATCCAACCAGCTAAACTAGTAGAAAGAGAGTGTGAAGGGTTGTGTGAAAGGCTTCAGAGGTCAGATCTTATTACATGGACTGCATCATTTCTCTTCCAATTCTTTAGCCAGACTCCAAAAAATTATGTATTTGTATTAAGACATTAAAATGACAAGTAAGTGGGGTTCCATATATGTTTTGCATGCTAAGCCTTGTGCCCTTTGCCCTTTATTCAGCTAGGAAGAGATGAGCAAGGCTCAGTTGGAGCATAGTAGGGCTCCAAAAAGATTTCTATATTTCTTTTCTTTCTTACATTAATTTAATTTTATTGTCAAGGTTCATAGTAAGGTAGTGAGTACATTTCTTGTCAAACATTGTTACCCCCTTCCTCGTTTTTCTCCTGCTTGTCCTCCCCCTACAACTCCCCCCTCCAAGTTATAAAGTTCATTGCCAACATTGTCTTGTGAGTATCACTGTTGTATTGGTTCACCCTTTGTCCCTTGTCTCACCATTTTGTTGTTCCCTTTCACTTTACCAAATCAGATAAACATATACAGGACACAGGGTACCAAAATCAAATACAGTGACAACAGGAGATAAATCAAAGGGAAAAAGCAAAAGAAAAAAAAAGAAATTACTTCACACAGTACATTCAAAACAAAAACAAAGAAAAACCTCTTGTTTCTATATCTTGGAGTTCACTTCAAATATATGGGCATATGTACCTAGTTATTGAGCTATTGTGATCCTCTGCTAGGACTATCCTAGACATATAGTAATTATTACAAATGAGGGAAACCATGGAGCCTATGTTTCTTTGGGTCTGGCTTTTTAAGTTGAGATATCATTTTGCCTTAGAATGATGGCCCCTTAATATGCTGTTTCACCATCTAGTGGGCCTCTTGTAGAATCCCTCTTCTCTCATAATGAGGGGTATTCAATACATTGTCCTCAATGTATTCAGTACATTGCATCCAAACTCTAATGATGAGAATCTGGATGGGCATTTTTCTCTGTCCACTAGACCTGTACTAGGTAGTCTCTAGACATGACCTTAAACAATTGCTTGTTTCTTGTGTGTGCATGCCCCTCCCTTCACCAAGAAATGAAGCATGTGGCTCCTCTTCTGAACAACTGGGCTTGTGATTGATTTGACCAATAGAATGTACAGGAAACAGTTTGGGAAGACTTTTTGAGCCAAGACCTAAAGAAAGCCCAACAGCTCTGGCTTCCTTCCTTTTGGCTCCCACCAACTATATTCAAGAATGCCAGTGGTAAACCATGTGGAGAAGAATCAAGGTACTTTGCTGATCTCCTGGCTAACAGCCAGCACCATCTTGATGCTCGTGAGGGGAGAGAGCCATCATCCATGTGGGAGAGCCACCGTATATGTGGGAGGGACTTTGAGCCTAAGCAACCCCAGCTGACTGCTGCGTTCCTTCTGAGCCCTGCCCCCATTGCAAAAAACATTAGCAAGTCAGAAATGGTAGGTGTTTTATACTACTATGTTATAGGTGGTGTTACTGCAGTGAAATGCCTGATCTAGATGGGTTGAGGGAGGAAAGATTTATTTTGGTGTCAGTCCACCATGGCGGGGAGGGCATGGAGGAGCAGGAGTAACTCACATTATGGGAGCCAGAGAAAGAGAAGATTGGAAGGGGACAGGAAAAGCTACAGCCCCCCAGGGACCTGGACTCAGAGTCCTAATGTCTCTATCTAGGTCCCACTACCTACTTTCCATGCTCCCAAATGATGTCATCATGTTATGAATCCATTCAGGCATGAATCTATCAGTTAGTTCATGACCTAATCAACTAATACATGAGCCTTTGGGGGACATTTCCTAAGTAAACTATAACAGCTGCTTTACTATACAGCAACAGATAATCAAAACAAATGACTTACCTGCCCTAAAACTTCTTACCTGAGCTGCTTTCTCTCCTCTCACACCTTGTATCACTGCTTTCAATGTCATGGTTGGGGACTTTATGTACATACTGCTTTTTAATCCTGTGAGCTTGGAAAATTCAGGTTGAAAAATAAATTTGAAGTAGAGACTACCCTAATTGTTTCCCACACTAGTGATAGTAATAGCAATGCCCAAGGCATTACTACCAACACTGTTGGTCCCAGTGGCTCTAGAGGCTCCTCAATGCTTTCTACATGTAATTCTTATCCTGGAAGTTTCTGTAAGTGGGGGCGGCCGCGGCGGCGGCGGTGATAATGAAACTCCTTGAATTTAATAGAGTAATTACGTTATGAAGTTTGAAGGATGTGACCTCTGTCAAAATTCCAGACCTTTGCATTTCTTTCTTACAGGGTTGGGGAACGTTTTTCTCTCCAGGGCCATTTGGATATTTATAACATCATTCAAAGGCCATACCAAAGCATCAACACTGGCTGATGGCTTCAGGCTTCCAATGAGAAGCATCATTGCCATCTGGTCATGTGCCAAATGATTTTAAGGGCCTTCTATGGCAGGATGGAGGTTGCCTACCCTGGCTACGTACGTGCATGCACACACATACATGCACACACCCATGTACAAACACATAGATATACACATACACACACATACACACATACACACATATACACACATCTTACATCTCATTGACTTTGAAGACTGTCATTTTCACATTTCTGAATTTACCTTTGTAAACATGTTGACATGAATGCAATTCAAAGGTTTTTCTTTTCTTTTTCTCTTTGCCCAATGAGTCAGATGTACACTGTACAAATCAGAAGGTTCTGGGTTTGCATTTTTGACATTTGAGAAGAAATTCTGTTGTGTGTGCTCACAAATGTGCCTCAGGGCACTGGGATGTTTCCACTCAGTGCAACATCTCCCTGGCTGCATTCTTTTCGCTTGGTCTCCAGTGACTATGGGTTCCCCTCCCCCACGCCTCCCACCCCCAGGATCTGCCTGAAGCACACTGTAACTGTGGGAGCCAGGGCCTTCTGGCCTTATTCCAGCTCAGAACTGGAGGAATGCCATGAAATCACATGATGTTTGGACAGCAAGGGCAAGTCAGAGTATCCCTCTCAACTTTCCCTGATCAGTGAAATCTAAAGGGTGAACAACGGGGTTCCTCCAAGAGCTGATCTAATCCTCTGGATGTGTCAGGACAGTGGAAGGAAAGGTAAGTCCAAACTGGGCCCCTTGTGGTTATGACCATGTTGAAGATTTCAGAACCAGTTAGTGAAACCTAGGACATACAGGGAAGTACGGTGGCAGGCTCTGGAAGGGATCTTTTAAGGCTGTGAGGTTAAATCCTCTTTACTAATGTGAGCAGTGTATGGTTAAAATATGAAGTCAGGAGGGGAAAGGGCACAAACATATTTCATGGATGGTATGGAAAATCAGAACCAGACACTAAATGATCTAACTCAGAGGTAAGAGCAGAGGAATCCCTTGGTTGTGAGATGGTAGCATGTGACTGCTGTTCCTGTGATGCTTTGTTAAATAGATTGTTTGTTCTACGGGTCAATTTCTCCAGTGTGGATGCCATGAAGAATGAAGGTTATTGTAGAAGAAAACTCAGCTATTTCAGAGAGAGAGAGAGAGAGAGAGAAAGAGAGAGAGAGAGAGAGAGGAAGATCATCCCTCAGTTCTCTCTTACATTTTTCAAGATACTTATACCCTTTATTCTGAATTGCAAAAAGAGTAAGACAGGAATATCTCATAATTGCATTTACAATGTCCCTTACCTAGACCATGAAGGGCCGTGTTCTAAAGCAGGAAAAGAATTCGGATTGAGGGCCGACACACCTCTGAGGCCTCCACCCCTCCACCCTAATACTTAGCACATGATACTTGGCCTCCTGAGAGTCATGAAGAAATCAAATATGACAATGAAAACACAAGTCTAGGGAGTCAAGCACATTGCAAGTGTTTTATTGAATTATATGAAACTGCAGGTATGCAACTTAAAAGTGTGTTTTATTTCAAGATATGTGCAGATTCATGTACAAGAGTTGAAACAATACAGGGATCTGGGAATGGTGGTACATGCTTGCAATCCCAACACTTAAGAAGCGAAGGCAAGAAGATGGAGAGTGCAAGTGAAACAAAGCACCCCCACCTCCCCTGCACCAAAAAAGGTGCTGTTTAGCTACTCAGAGGTAGAAATCAGGAGGATTGCTCTTTGAGGCTAGGCAGGATAAAAGCCCAACAAATAAGCCAGGCATGGTGGCCCACATCTGCAATCCCAGCTATGCAGGAGATATAGGTAGGAGAATCTTGGTTCAAGTTTGGCCTGGGCAAAATGCAGAGACTCTGGAGATGGAAGCTGCAGTGGGAGAGCACTTGCCTGACCTCCAGCTCTTTATGTTTAACGTTAGCTTTTTTTCCCCCAGTGAACATAATTCTCTGGAGATTCTTTTAAATGGTTGCATATATCAATATAGTACATTGCTTTTTATTGCTCAGTGTATACAATCATATGACTGTGGTTTGAATGTGGTTTGTCTGCTTTGAAACTCATGGTGGATCTTAATTACCATCATGACACCTTGACAGGGTGGAATCTTAATCTGAATGTGGTATGTGGATTATCGGTGCCAGGCTATTGGGAGCTCATGAGGAGTTCACAAGGTGGTCAGAGTAGAGCACCATGATTGAATCCCAGTGACTTGGTAAGAGACCACAGGACACACTCACATACACAGAGTACGCTTATCCCTTGCCCTGCAAGGCTGTGCTACCTCTAGACTCTGCTGGCAAGAAAGTCATCACCAGATGTAGCCCCTTGTGTTTGGATAACCTTGAGCTAAAACAAGTCTCTTTTCTTAATAACTTATCCAGGGTATGGTATTGTGTGTTAGCAACAGAAACTGGACTAATAGAACCATTGACACACTAAACAATATTGATGTTGTTTCCCATTTGGGGCTATTACGAATAAAGCTGCACATAGGTTTTTGTGTGAATAGGTTTTTGTTTGGAGGATTAAGTGTCCCAGAGAGCAGTTGCTAGATCACGTGCTGCTTGTGGGCCTAGCTTTGTAGATCACGTGCTGCTTGTGGGCCTAGCTTTGTAGGAGACCGCTAAACATTTCCAGAGTGTCAGTGCTGGTTTACATGCCTGTCAGCAATGTATAATCCATGAAATTTCTCCTCTGAGCCTTTTGCCAGCGTTTGGTGCTGTCACCGTTTCCCATTGTGACCATTCTCAGAGCTGTGTCGTGATAGCCCATTGTGGCTGAAATTTGTATTTACTAATTTATTGGTGCTGCGTTTCTTTTCCTATGTCCTCATTTGGGGTTTATGCATTATGATTAGATGGAGGTTGTTTTGGGCTAGAATATAGTTGTTTCTCTCTGCTGCCACACACACACTGTATCACTCCTGAAAACATTCATGTTTCATTGGCCTCCACTTGAAATTTTCCTTTTGGTCACTTGGAGAAACTCTTTTCTGATATTCAATTGGACCCATAAAATTGGTAATTTTATGATTCTACCCAATATGTAACTTATACTAAGTTCTCTCTCTGTCCCTCCCTCCTTCCCTCCCCCCCCCTCTCTGTGAGTACTGAGGTTTGAACTCAGGGCCTTGGTACTGTCCCTGAGCTTTTTCACTCAAGATTGGTGCTCTACCACTTGAGCCATAGCACCATTTCTGGCTTTTTGGTCTTTGAAGATAAGAGTCTTGGTGGACTTTCCTGCAGGGGCTGGATTTGGATCTTGATCCTTAGGTCTCAGCCTCCTGAGTACTGGAATTTACAGGTATATAATCTGCCCTCTCTGATTCTCAATTTCTGCACCTATTAAGGTCAGACATAAATTGTTGCTAACTAGTGAGTACCATTGGGACCCATCCATAAGATGTATATAAAATCTAGTACACGAAAAGTCACCCTGTAAGTATTAACTATTGTTGTTATTACTATTATTATCAGTGAGAGGGTTGAGGGGAGCTCCAGGCTCTGTGATTTCAGTTTCTCCATCTGGAAAATGGGAGAATGCAGGAGGTTTAACAAGTGTGAAACGTAGGCAGCCTAGTTTAAATTAACTTCAGAGATAATTCATAATCGATTGTATAAGGAAAATGGAAACCACTGTTAGATTTTTCACTAATTTTTTTTAACACGTTGATTCATTGGGGGCAGCCGCAGGAAATGCAGGAAAAAAAAAAAGAGCCCAGGACTTGGGAGGGTCCTCCTTGGCCCTGTGTGGTCTCCGGGCAAACTGCTCAACCTCTCGGGACTTGGGTTTTCTCCTTTGTGACCTGGCAGTAAAACCAGTGCTCGGCCCTGGCCGCTCGTTTGCGATGCCCGGCTGCGTCTGAGCGCCGCGCTGGCGACTCCAGCGCGCACCTGTTCGGCGCCGGCTGCCCGCGCTCGGCCGGTCCGGGCAGGGCC
>NW_012267267.1:5418761-5447118 GCF_000151885.1 Dipodomys ordii
CCTGGAAGGCCACGCGGCGGCTGTGGAGGACGCGCTCAGCTCGCCGGGCGGCGCGGGGTGAGTGTGGGCGCGGCCGGCCCGGGGACCTGTTACCCAGCGGCCGGGCGCCTGGCGGCGTCCTCGTGGAAGGGTGGGGGTGGGGGAATCCCCTGGACCCAAAGACTGGCAGCGCCGCTTGGATGCCTGCAGAGCCCTCGCCTAGGCGATCCCCAAGCCCGGGCAGGGACACCTCGGCCAGGAGCCCGGGCTGTCCCGGCACAGGCCGCCCTTCCCCCCGCCCATCTGTCTGTCTGGCTTTGCACCAGGGCGAATCCAGGGTGACCCCGGGACGAGGTGACAGGCTTCCTCGGGTTCGCAGCCCTGGCGTAGTACTCTCACATCCAGGCCAGCGCCTGCAATGCAGCACCTTGGGTGGAATTAATCACAACCCCCACCCCCCCATTCCTCTTTGCAACCTGTTTGTGGAGACTTCAGGGCATCCTCTGAGCTCCAACCACCGGAAACTCTCCCACGCCACACCTACCCTGTCCTCACAAGAACTCACATCCACCCATCCATCCATCCATCCAGCCATCCATCCATCCATCCATTCCGTAATTTGTAAGGAGCCCCTGTTGCTACCAAGGCCTGAAGGGACTAGGTGGGTAAGACCCCTAGAGAGGGAGGCATTACAGTCCCAAAAGAGACCCATCTCTCTTTAGAGGAATACTGGGAAAGGAAGAGTTCGGAAGGCCTCGCTAAGGCAATATTAATTAGCAAGACTTAATTTTAACTTAGGTAACCTGTTTAATTGCATGTAGAAACCGAGAAAGAAAAAAGCTACTAAAATAGAAAGCAATTTTTCTTTGTGCCTAAAGAAAAATAAATAAATAAAAATCAAGACAGGGAGGAGAAGAAAGAGAAAGAAGGGAAGAAGGAGGAGGAAGAAGAAGAAGAAGAGGAGGAGGAGGAAGAACTACCTGAGCACCTCCAACATGCAGCTGGGGAATGCTTCCTGCTCAAGGGGAAAACATGTGGAATGGTTCCCCTAAGCTGAGCAAGGGGAAAGTGAGAGGTCCTGGGTGTGGATCATGACCTGCTCGGGCTAGGTAGCTGCTAATGGAGGATATGACACTGTCTGACAGCAATGGCTTGCCCTCATTTCTCAGCCTGTTCATTTCCTACCCATTTGCTGAAAGTAGTGCAAATGCCAGCTCTCCCCTGAAGCCTTTCTGGTATTCCTGCTACCTGTAAACTTTCCTTTAGTACTTCACCTGTAGGGTATTTGTACGTGTCACTATTCGTTTGCTATTATAGATTTCATTGACACATTCACTTCATCATTCTAAAGTGCAGGGTTTGTACTTTGCAGACACCTCCATGTGTCTGTCTTGTCTTTCCTTCTGTTTGTCTTTCTAGGATCCTTCCTCTGAGAGGATGACAGGTCTTTATTTCTAAAATGGCTGATCTGAATCAGGGCCAAAGCTAGGTTACATCAGGGCCAGTCTCTATTGCTTGAGGAATAAATAAATTAAGGAATTAAAAGAACTAGTTATATGGTATTAGGGCATAATGAGCATTTTAAAGATAACTTTGACAATGACCAATCATTTTTACCTTTCCAGTATTTATTTATTGCACTAGAAACAAAGTTTGCTATTGGTGGTAGTCAGGGAGATTCTACAGTTTATCATTGTCATCTTGCTGGCTTTCAAAGTATGTGTTCCTTCAGTGTGCCAATAAAATTTCCTCCCTACTGTCCTCAAGAAGGGCTGCTGAAACCTAATGGATATGAAGTCTAGTCACTTCTTCCTTTTGCTTGAATGAGGTTGCTGATCAGACAGGAATTCTCTGAGTGACAATACCCTGTGAGTGTTTACAAAAGAAAAATGAATGGATATTGCCACTATAGTAAGTCAAGTTACAATGCATGTTCTATTTTATAATTTTAAAACCAGGTTGGTACTGCATGTACAACATCCTCTGATTTCTGCTTTTTCCTGTCCTGGAGTTCACCCAGCAGAGCTCATTCTTAGGTGGGATTGTAGCTTCTTTTTACATTTCTCTACTTAATATTTCTCTTACCTTCCCCTAAACACCCTGGGCATATGGTTGTTCTTAGGTATTTTCTGTTGAATGATACTTTATAGAGTAGTACAGCTACAAGATCTTGCTCAAATATTAGATAATGCATCTGGAAGGAGGAAGACAGATGTCACATATTTCCCTCATTTTATAACTGAGAGAGGGAAATCTAGAGGTACTAAGTGACTTGTAGGAGTTCACATGACTGGCCAATGCCAGATTGAAGTCCGACTACCCATGGAGCATCTTATGTCCACATCTCCCAGTATAAAACAAGAATGTTCCAATATTCATGGAGAGGAAAGACAAAAATGAATACATATCATATCCCACTTTTATTTGAGGTTTTAAAGGGTGGCCTGAATTTCTCATGATGTACTTTGGGCATCTAGAATCATGTGCTTTGATGGTAATCTGGCTATGGTTCAGTCTGCCAGTAGTACATATCACACAATTATACAATTATGTGTTCTTGCCAGGGAAGTTAATCTTTCCAAAACTGAAGTATATATCATTTTCAAAATGGAGATGATAAGTTCTATGCTACCATGTTGCTGTGATGCTTAAAAGAGTTCCTGGTACATAAAACCTCACAAAGACCTGGTTGTTATTTTTATGGGTCATTGTCCAGATCTTCCACCGGGAAATTACTCCCCAAATATGGTTAGATATGGGTCTGGAAAATTCAATGGGCACAGTAAAGGATCATAGCTTCCAGGCATCTATATCTTCGGGCCAACCATGAGCTCTTCTGTAGTAGCATCCTTCTTCCTTCTAACAAGAGACTGGGGATTGGTAGATATTCCACAGGTAGATTATCTTCATCTGGCCTGGTAGCTTGGCATCATGGGAGCTTATTCAGCTTTTCTGGTAGCTATATGGCTCCTTTCTGTAGTTGGCCCCCTGATTATACAGCTTTATCCCCAATCTCTCCCCATCTTTGTCTTGCCTCTTTCATGGTAAATCAAATAGAGGCTTGTCAGGATGAGGAAGGCCCAATGTGGTGATGGAATGGAAGCCGCTTCGTTTTACCCCATGCTACATTTTTGGGGAGCAAGTGACTTAAGGCAGAAGAGGCTCCAGCCAAGTAATCGGGATCAGTCAGTGTACATCACTAAGGAGTACCTTCTGAGTCTTGCTGCTTACATATAACCATCCACCAATCAAGGAATAAAAGCCCCTTCAAAGTTCCAAAGGAATATAGAAGCTTTTTGTTTGCTCATCTTTTTTTTTTTTTTTGGAAGTAAAAAATGGCTGCTTGTAAGTTCACCCTCACTATTACAGCAGTCGATTTTTTTAAAACATCTTTCATTTTTGTTTTGCTAGAACAAATCAAATGCCTATTTGCCTTCAGTTGTTCTTGCCTCATAAAATTTTCCTGAAGATTCTCTCCAGTTTTGCTTGCAAGATGGCCTTGCTTGCTAGGCATGACTCACCAATCTAGTGACTCAGAAGTGGCATCTAACAAGACAAGGACTGTGCAGAGCTGTGGAAGGACTTCATGGCCAGTGGAGCTTGTCTGGAAATGTTCTCTAAATCCAGTTATTGAAACGGAGCATCATGCCTATTAATAGTTGTTTATAATGGTCTTTGGTACCAATGTATTTGAAGCTTGGGGTCTGTCTCATTGTGGGATGCTCCAAAGCTTGAATCTGTCTTTGTCTCTCAATGAAGTGTGGTCTTGAGGTTTGCAGAATAAGACTTTTGAGATTCACCTGACCCTGCTTGAAAGGGCCAAAAAATCAGGGAGTCTAAAGCTTTGGTAAACGTTGTGTCAAGAGGGAAAATAAAGGCTCTTTATAAAGGCTCTTGCAGATTTATTCTGGTACTGTGGCTTGAACTCAGGGCTTTGTGATCCTGCTTGGCTTTTTCCTTCGTTGGTGCTCTACCACTTGAGCCATACCTCCACTTTATTTTTTCCTATTTCTGGGACTCGATCTCTGGGCTTGGACACTGTTCCTGAGCTCCTTTTTGCACAAGGCTAGCTCTCTACCATTTGAGTCACAGCTCTACTGCCAGCTTTTTCTGTGATTAATTGGAGAGAAGAGTCTCCTAGACTTTCCTGGCCAGGTTGGCTTTGAACTGCAATCCATAGATCTCAGCCTCCTGAGTAGCTAGAATTTCAGGCATGAGCCACCAGGGCCTGGCTACCTCCACTTTTTATTTGCTTATGTAAACATAAGGAACCTGTAATTTTAGTACATGGGAGGCTGAGGTGAACGAATCACTTGAGTCCAGAATTTCAGAGATCAGTCTGGAGAGCAATATGAGACATGCCATTTCAGAGGAGTATAGGACAGGGGAAGAAATCAATTAAGGACAAATAAAGAGATTGACATAAAAGTGCACAGATACGGGACTTACTTTATAGTTCTTTAGATTTTTGCATGCTTGACTTTTCATTAGAAGTTAAGCACTGGTGGCTCAAGCCTATCTTTTTTTTAAAATTTTTAAAAAAATTTTTTAAATTAAAAAATTTTTAAATACTGTACAGAGGTGTTACTATTACATGGGCAAAGTAATGAGTGCATTTCTTATCAAGCATTGTTGCCTCCTCCTTTGTTTCCCCTTCCCATCCCATCCTCCCCCCAGCCCCGCCTTCCTCCTCCCCCTCCCCCACTCCCTGCACCAAAGTTGTAAAGTTCATTTCAATATAACATCTTGTACATCTCATTGGAGCAATGGTTCCACCTGTATCCCTATTTAAACAAGCTGTCTCTTAGCTACTCAGTAGGCTGAAATCTGAGGATTGTGATTTGAAGCCAGCCTGGGAAAGAAAGTCTATGAGACTCTTTTTTTTTTTTTTGGTCATGGGGCTTGAACTCTGGGTCTGATGGCTGTCCCTCAGCTCTTCAGCTCAAGGCTAGTGCTCTACCACTTGAGCTACAGCGCCACTTCCAGCTTTCTGAGTGGTTTATTGGAGATAAGAATTTCGTGGACTTTCCTGCCCTGGCTGGCTTTGAACCGCAATCCTCAGATCTCAGCCTCCTAAGTAGCTAGGATTACAGGAGATTCTTATCTCCAATTAATCACCAAAAGGGTGCAAGTGAAGCATGGATCAAGTGGTGGAGTGCTAGCTATGACCAAAAAAGCCCAGGGACCGAATCTAGACCCCAAGTTCAAGCCCCAGGACAAGCATACACATATACAAAAAAGAAATATTAGATAAAATTTCAGTTGTCCTAGAATTGACTGTGCTTTCCATTTATTACCCATTTACTTATAGTTTCTAGCCTTAGTCTCTCTACCCCTATATCTCTCTGGCAGGGGTGTAGCTTGCTTGATTAAAAACAGTGGGTGGTTATTCCTTAATGCCAAGGGCTTTATATTGTTCCTGATATATAAGTATCACAAGAATCCTACAAATTAGTTATTTGTTTTCCACATTTTATGAGGGAACTAAAGTTCGGAGGATTCAACTTGACCTAGGTCATAGGCAATAATAAAAATCTTACAGCATTTATAGACTGTTTTATGTGTTAGGCTTTGTGCCATGTACTTTACATGTTTTTATTCATTTTAGCCTCACCCAACTATAGGAGATAAGTACTATCAGCACTTAGAAAGGGGAAGAAACTTGTCCTAGCTTACTCTATAGACTAATAAATGGCAGAGCTCATATTTGTATTTGTTCTCTTCCACTTCACCACCCTATATGACTGAACCCCTGGCCTTGGCGTCCCTTTGCCCAGGTTACTAAGTCTTGGAAACCTTTTGGCTGGGAACCACAAGTTCCTGAGGATAGAGAATGTTTTGTTCTGCAGGGCATCATCTTCACTGTTAAAAGCATTAAGAGTAGTACTTGGCATAATGAATGTTATTGAATGAAAGGGTATATGACTCCATTATTCTCTCAGCCCCCAAAGAGCTCCTACTGGTTACCTTTTGGCTCTCTTGGACTTAGGCCTTAGAGATAGAGATGTCCATTTCTTTGATGTGATTTCTTTGATATGGCTAGTTTAATGTAGTTAGTAGGAGGTTGAAATGAAGGCATATGTGTTATTTAGCTTTCCAACACTTTAACAAAACAGCATTTCTTGGGGGATTGAGCCTTTAACCCATGGGCTGTTGGGAGACATTTGAGATACAAACTATAGCAGCTTATATTCCTTACTGGTTGTAAGTTGTTAAAGAAGAGTAGAAGATAAATGGAAATCAATACCAAATACCTTAAAAAATAAAAGTCCAAATTTTAAGGGAGTTGTCAGGTTTTAGCATCTGGAAATCAACTCAGAGACCTCTAGTGGCCATATGTGACTCCTGGCTACAGCAATGAGCAAGTAAACACTGGCAATTAGTCCTCTTCAATGTGCTCAGTCAGTTGGTAATTACACCTTACATTTATAGAGCAGTTGGTTTACAAATACCACATCTCTTTTCCCCTTTGATCTTCTAAACAGCCTGGCACATATCCAGGGCAGGTAGGATTAGCTCCATTTAACAGCTGAGAAACTGATGTTAGAGAGGTTAAGTCATCTGCCCTAAACCACTCAGCTACCACGTGGTAGAGAGGCCCTTGAACTCTCTTTTCTCTGCTCCTGGTTCAGGATATTTTCCAACAGTAATTTCTGAGGATGAGAGTTAAATGTAGATATATTTGCTGTTGTTTCTCCTAATTTATTTAGATCCTGGACTGGAACAGTGAATCTTTCTGATGATCAGCTTTTCAATGGATATAATGGGGAAGGAACACTTTTGAATGAGGAGAAGAAGCAGGTTCTAAGTGAAGGTGTTTGCAAGACTGCGCTGACCCTGCCCCATTTAAATGTCACCCATTTAAGGGCCACTTTAATCTAAAATGACATCTTTTATTTTATTACCATGTTTAATTTTCCTTTTCAGCATTGCTATCCTTTTTAATATGCTCATTTTTAAAAATTGCTGTATGACTGGAATGTAATAGCACAGGAACAGAAACTTGGTCTTAGTTTTTGTACTCTGAAACCCTAATTTGTGCTTTGCACAAATAACCACTGGTTGAATGAATGACTGAAGGAAGGAATGAATGAATCTGAGCTGTGTAATAATATAAAGTAAACATGACTGTAAGGATTCAAAGATTTGCTTGATGCTTCCTTGCTCTCCAATAGAAGGGTCTCCTGATCTGGCTTTCTCATACCTATTCCTGGCTGAGCCACTCTCTGCCTTACAATCAATCATTAAAGCCTCTTACGTGTCAACTTACACCTGGGTGAAGTGAGTTCAGTAACCTGTGTCCATGCAGCAGACATAGGTCATTGTACTGCACTGAACATTTTTCTATTGTAACAGATGTGAGTAGCTTGAACACTGGGAGCTGGTCCTACATATTGTTGTATTCCCAGTTCTTAGCACATTACCTAGCCACAGAAGTAAAAGAAACCTTTGTTGAATGAATGATTAAAGCAATGAGAGACTTATGTATATATGGGGAAACAAAGCACAGCACTCTGAATCTCCAGCAAAGTTGGGGCTATCATTTGAAAACAAGCCTAGGACACTTAGCACAGAGATTCCCCTTTCCACTTGAACCACATTTTTCCAGAGGCAAGGAGGCGCTATACAGTCTGTTCCTTACCCAAAGGGTAGAAAGGCAAGCCGAGGCTCCAGATCCGATTCCATGCCATGTTTTGGAGGTTGTGTTTACGTCTGCCTTCATCTCCATCCTTTCCGTTCTAGCATAAGCAAAATTATAACCCGCACACCCGAGTTGCATGCAATTATCAGAGCCTGGGTGCTCCTGCGTTGAGGGACTTCGCCCCTGAGACCGCTGACTGTCTGTGAATGACAAATCAGAAGTCAGGGTTACAGAATCGACTGGACTTTTCCTGCTCATTTGCAGCAAAAGGAAGAAGCAGAGAATGAAAGATTCTGAAAATAAAGGTAAGGGGCTGGCTGCGAGAGGCGGCGGCTAGAAGATGCTAGGGATGAAATGTCATCCCAAGGACCCCGGACATGTTTCATTTGCATTAATGGGTGATTTAAAATTACTGTGCGTATATTATTCAAAAATTCACAAAACAGTTATATAATATATGTATTGTTACTGGCTTCTGGTTTCCAAATATTGTGTTATTCAATTTTTCAGTTTTTGGTAGTACTAAACGTATTTTTATATTCTTTATTTAATCTTGGCTGAGATGTCTATTTCCATTTCACAGGTTTCCTTCTAACAGCTTTTGATCATTTTGAAGGGGGGGGGATGACAGTAGTTCATCATTAAAATGTAGGTTTCCAGTGTATTATTGGAGTATGTGAAACACTCGGGTCTTAAACAGTTTGTGTTCTCAAGAGAAACGCTGGCTGAGAGTCTCTTAATGAGCATTAATCTTTTACAGGACTGTTCAATGGGGAGTGAACACTGACCTTCAGAACTGTTTATCTGGCAGAGGGATATTGGAACGTAAAGTCTCTCGGCTCTCCTCCTTCCTCCCCTCCCCCCTTCCCCTTCACCCTCCCAAGGGGATCAAACCCACCCACCCACACTAGTTCTGTCGGGAGAGATGCGCGAGGAGAAAAAAATCATTTAAGTGAGAACTCAGGAAGGGAATGAAAATGAACCATCCAAATTTTAAGTCCGACAGCATGGATTCTAGAGGATTCTGGGGGTTTAATTTCTCCAAAATTTAACATTTCTGGCGCAGATGGGGAGGGGGGGGTAATGGGCATTGGACCCCTGAGGGAATCTTAAAAGGCCACCTGTGGTCCCGAGTCCAATCCCGCCCCTCCAGCCCCCCCCCCCGTTTCCTTGCTCTGCATTGGTGATGGGGAGGGGAGGGAGGGGTGCCGAGGGGTGGCTGGCGCGCAGGGCGCAGCGCAGCGGGCCGCCATCTCCTCGCGGTGGTGGTGCGCGGCCCCTGCTTGCTGAGCGCTAATTTTAGGGTTCGCCAGTCCCTGAACTGCGTGGCGCCGCACCCTCTTCTAGGCTTCTTCTGCTTTAAGGGGGCGCCAGCTCTTTGCCCTTGGGCTTTGGAGGATTGTGGGAATGCAGGCAAAGGGCTGGTCAGGGCGCCCGGGGCAGCTCCCACGGTGCACCCCCCTCTTCCGCCGCACCCCGCACTCTCCCGCGTTCCTGTTAGGTGGTCTGCACGATGGGTGCCAACCACACAGGGCCTAAACCTTTCTGTGGCGATGGGTGGTGGGGTTTGGCCTTCAAGTCCCTAGGAGTTGGCTACAAGCTGGCTGGTTAAAAGATTTCTGTGTCGTGATGGGTTATAGGTATTTATATATCGATGAGATACAAGAAAAAGAAGGAGGGGGGGTAGCCTGCACCCAATCTGATGCAATGGGGGACACTGGCGTTTTAAGCTATCAAACTCTCTTAAGCAATCCCATTTCTATAACTGAGGCTTTAAAAGCGCTGGGGGCGGCGGTGCTGGAGCGGAGCGGGTAGCATCGCAGAGGCTGTCGATCATTCGCATCCATTTATTGATCTCTGTGTGGTTTTGACGTTTAAATTTTAATTAAGCAGTCTTGGTGGGGCTGAAAACAGCAATAAGGAGCACCCAGGATCTGTTTACTCTGTTTCTAAGCCAATCTCTCATGGACAAATACTACCTCTGTTTGTAATCAAAGTATTTAAAATCGGTTCTGAGGAGAAGGTTGGCTTCTTCCGTGTTGTTTGCAGTGTCTGGAGGAAGAGTTAATGGAAAGAGAAGAATTTGCTTATTTGCCAAGTCATGCTAGGCCAGGGATGTGATTTAGAAAACATTGAAGCTTCCCGAATTGGAAGCTTAGGATGAGGTCAGTGTTCATTATTGTTCAGAATGGAAACAGTGTCTTTCTCAGGGTAAATCAACATGCTGGAAACTGCGGATCCTCAACCCTTTTTATAAAGCACTGGCATCTAAATTTTTTTGTTTCACTTTGTATTGGAAAGAGCTTTGGGCTGGGGTTCAGGAGAATCAGGTTCTGGGTTGTTCAGCCATCACTATTAGTGGTCTGTGACAAGGCCTCTTATTTCTGTGACTCTCAGTTTGTTTATCTCTGAAGTAGAGAGATGGTAGATTACATTATGGTTTTTCATATTGTGGGAGGTGGGAATACAACTTGATGAGCCTTAAGTAACATTTCATATGGAACAGACTAGAAAATGTCAGAAACCATTGTACATGGTAAGGGTAACTTGTTTCTTGAAAGTTCTATGTATTCATGTTTATGTATGCACATTGGAAAGGTACATTAAAATAGCATGTATTAATTGTATAGAATAATGGGTTACGTTATTCACACTTATATGTACACTTTATGTACTTTGATCCTGTTCATTCCTCTCTCTGCCTCCTCCTTCCTCTTTCCAAATAGTCCCCTTCTACGTTCATGTCCTTTCATTTTGGTCTAGATTCCACCTATGATGTTTGTCTTTCTGAGTCTGGCTTATTTCCCTTAATGTGATACTCTCCAGCTCCATCCATTTTCTTGCAAATGCCGTAATTTTGTTCTCCTTCGTGGCTGAGAAGCTCCAGTGTGTATTTTATGACATTTTCTTTATTGGCTCAGGGGACCTAAACTGATTTTATATCTTGTCTATTGTGAATAGTCTCACAGTAAGCATGGGTGTGAGCTATCTTTGATTCCTTTGAATAGACTGAGAAGTGGTAGAGCTGGATTATCACTTTATTTTGTGTTTTTGGCAGTACTAAAGGCTTAACTCTGGGCCTTATGCTAGACAAGTCCTCTACCCTTTGAGTTATACACTCCAGCCCTTTATGTATTAGTTGATTTTTTCAGGTAGGGTCTTGTACTTTTGTCTAGGGCAGACCAGAGACCAAGATCTTCCCTAGCTCCAATTTTTACATAGTTGGATTCCAGGTGTGTGTCATGGCACTTGATACTTGGGAAGCTCCATAGTACTTTCCATTATGAGTGCACTAATTTATATTCTCAGCAACATTGTATAAGGGTTCCTGCTTTCCCTCATCCTCATCAGCAATTCTCATGGATGGTTTCCTTTCTTTCTTTTTTTTAAATTTTATTGTTACTGGGGCTTGAACTTGGGGCCTGAGTGCTGTCCCTAAGCTTTTTTGAACAAGGCTAGTACTCAACCACTTGAGCCACAGCTCTGCTTCTGGCTTTTTTGGTTAATTGGAGATAAGAGTCTCTTGGACTTTTCCTGCCCAGGCTGGCTTTGAATTGTGATCCTCAGATCTCAGCCTCTTGAGTAATGAGAATTATTGTCATGAAACACTGGCACCTGGCTGATTATTTTCTTGGCAACAACCAATCTTACAGTGGTGAGATGGAATCTCAATGTCCTTTTGATTTCATTTCCATGATGACCACAGATGTTGGACATTTACAAAGTATTTATTGACCATTTGTATTGCTGTTTAATGTTTTCTCATTTATTAACTAGATTATTTTGCTATTTGGTCATAGTTTTTTGAGCTCTTTATAGTCTGTATATTAATTCCCCATCAAATGCATAGCTGGCAAAGATTTTCTCCCATTTTTTATTTAGTCTGTGGCTTCACTCTGTTAATTGATTCTTTTGCTGTGCCAAGGTTAATTTGATAAAATACCATTTGTTAATTCTTGCTTTTATTTCCTGAGTTATTGGAGACATGTTCAGGAAGTTGTTGCCTATACTTGTATATTTAATGAAAGTGACATTTTGATACCAGACCTATTAACTATGAGTCCTAGTCAACACTGAAATAAATCATAGCTTGTTAATTTTATTGTGAAGGAGTCTGTGAAATGCAATGTTATATGTTACTTGCTTATGCATATGTGTGTATCTATCCATCTGTCTAGAGTACATGTGAAGGGAGGCAGTTTTCCTTGGGTTTGCAAAATTTACAATCTCAAGTAAGTTAAGAATTATTATGTTTCTGATGGTCTTCAATATTCTTTCAAGCCTGTTTCTTAAGATGGTAGGATCCCTTCAAGGCTAGGAGATGGATATGTGTTGACAGACAGCTGATTGTGTGACATAAAGTGTGTGTGTGTGTGTGTGTGTGTGTGTGTATTGAGGAGGAGGTCTTGGGAAGGTCACCAGACCATGAGAGCTATTTGTGGGTACCAAAATACCAGATGTTGACCTGAATATGAAACAAATACATTAAAATTTAGAGTCATTATGCTGAAAAAGACCACAGAAAAACTACCAAACTGTATGAATTGTTTAGATGTCAATTCTTCTTATAAAGACTGAAAAGAGAACCAGGAAAATTAAAAGGAGTTTACAGGACAAATAACCGAGCAGGATGTTGGTAGGCAGAACTTGAGTATTTATAATCTACTGGCACATGACTGGTGTTCAGTAAATGTTGAATTGTGGTTTAATTAATGTCTTCCTTCCATTCCCCTCTTTTTATTACATCTTAGGACAGCCCAGTTCAGTTATAAAATAAAAAAGACATTGTAATAATACATGTGCAGCATATCTCAAAATGCTTTTGCATGCAAAAATATTATATATGAAACAACTAAAGGAAAATTGAAAAAAAAGGAAAATTAGAAGGGGTTACTAATTAGATACTGGCTAATGTAATAGCTAATTTTAACAGTGACTGCCATAACTCCAATTTAATTAACAACTAACATGTGAAAAGCTGTCTATGAGATAACTAACATTGCTACCATCCTGCAAGGTAGTTTACATAAAGAGAAATGGATTAAGAATTTTTGTTCATTGGTACATAGCAAGTGGCAATCAAGATTCAAATCCAGGTCCTTTTAACTCTAAAACCATTTCCCTGTTAAGTAAGGATTGTAAAATTGCGGTTTTAAAATAAAATTGTCAGCATCATTCATTATTAGAGTTAAATTATCTTCTATAAAAAGAAAAATGTAGTCTGGTGTCGGTGGCTCATGTCTGTAATCCTAGCTACTTAGGAGGCTGAGATCTGAGGATCTCGGTTCACAGCCAGCCTGGGCAGGAAAGTCCGTGAGACTCTTATCTCCAATAAACCACTAGAAAACTGGAAGTGAAGCTGTGGCTCAAGCGGTAGAGTGCTTGCCTTGAACTGAAGAGCACAGTTACAGCGCCCAGTTCAAGCCCCATGACTGACAAATAAAAAATAAAAAAAAAGAAAAGTGTGAACCTTAGAAAAAAGATGACTTTTGATTAATTTTCTAAATTGTGTTGTTTGGAAATTTAGTAATAGAAATTCAGCTCTAAGTTTCCTTTTCAATATGTTGAGTATTTCACAAAATCTTATAAGAAGATTTTTTTAAAGGAGAATTGGAAAATTTGGGTACATTTAAAAATATAAGGTCAGAGAAAACATTTTTATTCCTCTCAATGTTTCAGTTCTTTTCCTAGACTTTACTTCAAAATAGCAAACATGACAGTTTGTGAGCAAATGAGGGATATGCCTCACATTTTAATGTGGTAAAACTAGGATTTGAGTGCTGTCTATGAAAGTACATTCTGAAAGAACTTTTCACTTGAAAGTTACAGAATCTAATCATCAGAATCTAGGTTAGACCCAAACTTTTAAGCTCTACTTAAAAAAAATATTGTGTCCATCTGTCACCCTGTGAAAACAAAATAAAGGTAAGAGCATAAAAATGTAATTTGGGGCTGGGATTGTGGCTCAGTGGTAGAGTGCTTGCCTAGCATGCATGAAGCCCTGTGCTCAATTCCTCAGTACCACATACACAGAAAAAGCCAGACGTGGCACTGGAGGTCACGTGGTACAGTGCAAAAAGTAGTGAGCAAAAGAAGCTTAGGGACAGTGCCCACGCCCTGAGTTCAAGCCCCAGGACTGCAAAAATAAAATAACATAAAATAAATGTAATTTTTTTCCGTAACCATCATAACATCTTGATAGTTTTAGAGAAAATGTGATTTTTTTTGAGGATTTTTGTCATTGCTGCTGTGAATGGGTAGGCTTGGGAAATGGTACCTTAGAAGAGGTGATCAGTGAATGACTGGGATTTCTCACTGCTTCAGGATTAACATATGGTAAAACTGGCATTAGAAATTTGTCTGCCATTCTCAGCGGGAATGGTACAGTCTCCTGAGGACAGTAGGGATACTGGCAAGTATGTTTTGAAATTGTCACATGGTTGAGGGGCCCTACAGTGTTTTGGGCTGAAATGGACAGAAGCAATGCTAGAAGTCCTGAGATTTCCTCCAGTTTTCATTGAATAACTAGTTAACTTGTGTTCTTTCCAATTCTTAGATGATTTGCTTAAGAGATAGGTGAAAACCATCTATACTTTTCTGAGCTTAAAATATGTGTTGGTTATGCATATCTATAGAGATGTCCTGGATTAAAAAATGCTGTGCAAAGCTGGTGGCTCACACCTGTAATCCTAGCTACTCAGGAGGCTGAGATCTAAGGATCATGGTTCACAGCCAGCTCAGGCAGAAAGTCTGTGAGACTCTTATCTCCAAATAATCACCAGAAAACTGGAAGTGGTGCTGTGGTTCAGGTTGTAGAGTGCAGAGCACTAGCCTTAAGCTGAAGAGTTAGGGACAGCGCCCAAGCCCAGAGTTCAAATATCCCTACCAACAAAAAAGAAAATGCTGTGCAAATCTAAGGAATACTATACTTAATTCTTGTTCAGAAAAATCGCTTATTCAAAGCCATACTGTTTGTGTTTGGGGGCCCAATTCATCTGATCATTCAGTTGGCATACATGTACAAGTATGTGTCTATTTCAGTGTCTTCTAATATGGCTCAGACTGAGAACTTACAAGTTGAAATACATGTTGTTTTAATTATAAATAACTTATTTCAGTTATCCTCTATATTGCAGTTGAAATATAATATGCATATAATTATTTGTCTACTATTTATGTTAGGTAGGTTTGAATTTTTCTCAAAATATTAACTGTTTTTCTGTTCATATTTTACATGAATAAAATTTTATTTATCATTTATTATATCATTTTTATTTATTTTATTATTTTACTTATTTTGTTACCTATTGTTTTAATGTTCTATTTATATATTACATACATTTGTATTGCTTACAAATGCATATAAATGTGTTGTTTATATAGTTATATATTTTATATTCATATGCATTTGAGATGTAAACTGAGTAGCAAAATGACTGGATTTTTACCCCCTTCCTGTTTTGAAAGGGCTTGATCTATTATTAAAACTTTTGGGTATTATATATTCAATTCTGGCCCCTTTAAGAAAGATTACCACAGTCCTGAACAATAGGATTACCCTGAGCATGAACTACTCTCATTAAATACCAGAGATACTGGGACATATGGGTTATAATTCTGCTAAAAAAGTGATATCATGCATCAATTTTTTAATGCTACTGGAACTGGCACTTTAAAATTTCAGTTTGGAACTGTTCCTGGGGAAATAGAAATCCATTTTTGCCCTTTTGGTCTTTTTTTTTTTCCTATTCTTGTAGTTCAGAATGAACTGCAACTCTCTGCTAAGTCTAGCCTCCTTGTGATTTCCCTACCTCTGCTCTGGAATGCTGAGAGAAGAGGTTTATACTACCATACACAGCTTACAATTCAATTTTATATGCTGACTGTATTTCAGTGCTCTTGCTAAACTGAATTTATTTACTTAATTAATTTATTTAAATAAACGGATTTATTTTAATAGTTTTTACATTAAGGGCTTACTATGTAGACAATTAATTTTCTGTAAGAAAATCAGTTCCTTTCCAGTCTGTATCTTTTTCTCCCTTCTCATATGAACTAGCTAAGATCTCTCTTAAAATGTTGAATACGGGTGGTGATGGTGAGTATCTTTATCTTGTTCCTTACCTAAGGGAAAAGGCTATCATTATTATTAGCATTCGATACAATATTTCACATGGGAATCATATAAATACTTTTTTATTAGACTAAGTTATCTTATATTCTTTGCGTACTAAATCACAGCATTTACTAATGTTGAGCTTTTGTCAAATATTTTTCTGATCATATCATTCTATTTTATCCTATTAATAATATGACAAATAGTATGGCCACTTACAGTTTATTTTTTGAGTTTTGAGTGTTCTGGTATAAACTCAAGGAGGTATGACTTGTTATTCTTTTCATGTATTACTGTATTTGACTTGTATATTTTGCTTATAGTAGTGTGTGTGTGTGTGTGTGTGTGTGTGTGTGTGTGTACTTTAAAAGAATGTGGACATTAAGGCTGTTTGGTTCCATGTTTTGTCAGTTATTTCAGTTTTAACAGTTTTATAGTACAGATGATTTCCCCCTGCACCTAATTTCATTGGTTCCTAAAAGTAGTAAAACTCTAAACAGTATGATTTTGTATTTCTCTATTTTTCTTTTTGTTTGCCAATTTTTCCTTTAACTTTAAAGATATGTTATTAAATGTATGTCATATAAATTTACAGTTGTTATACCATATTTGTGAAATTTCTTTCATGATCTCTTTGGCCTTAAGGTCTATCTTGTTGATAGTAAAGAAGCAATGCTAGCTTTCTTTGGGATGGTAGATGATTGGTTTTCCCAGTTTTAGATTTTAATTTTCTGTGTCCTTATTTTTAATATATATATATATATCTTTTATAAGCAGCACATAAATGAAATTTTAAAAATTCAGTATGACTAGGTGCTGGTAGCTCATGCCTAAAATCCTAGCTACTCAGGAAGCTGAGATCTGAGGATTGTGGTTCAAAGCCAACTTGGGCAGGCAAGTCCATGAGACTTTTATTTCCACTTAACCAACAAAGAGCCAGAAGTAGTGCAGTGGCTCAAATTGTAGAGCACTAGCCTTGAATGAAAAAGCTCAGGGACAGTACCCGGGCCTTGAGTTCAAATCCCAAGATCAGCCCCCCATCCCTACAAAAAAAATCAACCTGGCAATTTGGCCCTTAGTTTGAGTGTAGATATATTGAGGTTTACAATTACAATATTGGTTACTACTTGTTTCCTGTTTTGGGTTTGTATCCCATCTATCTGTCTTCCATAATGCTTCCATTGTTTTCTTTCTTTTGGATTAATCAAGAAATATTTTTAACTTTCTATTTTCGCTCTACTAATGTATTAGTTACAAGGTTTCCATTTTACTTTGTGTGAGTGTGTGCGTGCATGCATGCATGCCTACATGCCTGTGTGTGTGTATGTGCGATTACCCTAATGTTATTTTTATTTCATCATATTTCAGACAGTGTTAAGATCTTAACTTCATTTTCTGTTTTCTTTTCTACCTCCACCTTCTGTCTTTATTTTATTTATTTATTTATTTTTTCAGCCATAGGGCTTGAACTATGAATCTGTGTGGCTTGAATTTTTTCTTTTCTTTTACTTTTTTTGCAATTATTGTAATTCTCTACAGTTATCCCCTTGAATATAATTTTGCTCATTTTTCTCTTACTGAGATTCCAGTTACTTTTACACTACATTTATTATCACATTTTACCTTTCCTTTTATCACTTATTTTACTTTCTGTGCTCTTAGTCATGTTTTTCTGCTATTTATTTTTTTACCTGGTTTTCTTTAGTGCCCTATAGTTCCCTTTCTATGTTAAATTCATTCATATACAACCTTTAATTTTTAAATTTCATTTTGTATTAAATTTCAGAACTTTATTCGATTATTTTTAAAATGAAATCTTCACATTTGTCATTTACTTTCTCTCTTTCATTCCTTCCTCCCTTTTCCCTCCCTTCCTTCTTTCCTTCCTTCTTTCCTCCATTCCTCCCCTCCATTTTCCCTTTCTTTCTTTCTTTCTTTTGTTCTTTCTTTCTTCCTTATCTTTCTTTCCTTCCTTCCCTCCCTCCCTCGCTCTTTCCCTCCCTCCCTCCCACCATCCCTCCCTCTCTTCCTTCCTTCCTTCCATATTTCTTTCTTTCTTTCTCTCTCTCTTTCTTTTTTCTCTTCTCCTTCCTGAATTTTTCCTTTTCCTTTTGACTAAGGATTAAACTCAGGGGTTGGCCCTTGCTAACTTAAACCTCATCCCCAGACAACTTGCTTTTATACCATATTTCAGGTAAGATAGTGAATTTTTGTTGAGTTGGTCTCCACCTGGGATACTCTAGCCTCCTGAATAACTTACTCTCCCCTTATTTTAAGCAGATGTTTCTGATCTGGCTTTTCTAGTTGCCTGCAGCAGAACTGTAGGTCTGCTACTATTCATTCCATTATGACTGCATGCTTGACCTGCCTAAGCTATTTAAAAATGTGAACTTTGGTTTTTAAAAACTGGGCCACCATATTAGTTTTGTCATCTCTTTTGCACAAACATCACAGTAGTTTTGAAAACCACATTTAGTAACTGCAAGTATAGGTACTTTTGAGTATGTTTGTCTTTTCTGTTTTTCTTGTTGGTGCTCCTCACATGTAGAAGACTTTAATTAAATGTTCCATATTTTGTATTGATGGCTCTGGATGATGTCATCTTTCTTCTGCGAATACAGAATGCAGCTAGCACTGAGCCTAATTAAGACTGCTTTGCAGTTGGTTGAAGTTTGGTCTACTTATGTTTTCTCCTGAGAGCCACAGCCCCTTCCTCTGGTAGGCCCCAATGTTATTTCCCTCAGACAATGAGTCTGCTAAAAATGGAAAATGTTGATTTTGCTTGTCAGCTTTCTTCTCCTGGCCTTGTGCAGATGAGTCAGTGATACAAGAGAAAAATTGGTATCTGGCTCACTTCTCTCAGTTATTCTAGGATGTAGCTTTTCAGTCTTGATGTCCACTTTTTGTCTCTGAAGCACCGTAAGACCATATGATGTTCTTCAGACTTTTCTACCTCTTGACATTTGTCCTTTTCCTGGTTTCTTAGCTCCTTGACTTAGGTCAAAAATCTGCAAATACCCTAAGTGGGAAAATGGGCTTACAAAAAGTTGGGTTTCCTTTTTCTAAAATTTGGCTTTTCAATCCTAGCCAATTAGTAGCTCTCCTTATTTTAAGCAGATGTTTCTGATTTGGCTTTTCTAGTTGTCCTCAGCAGAACTGTAGGTCTGCTACTATTCATTCCATTGTGACTGCATGCTTGACCTGCATAAGCTATTTAAAAATATGAACTTTAGTTTATAAAACTGAAAGCTGTAAGCAAAAATACTCCAAGATAACATCTTAAATAACAAAGGATATGTATAGTTGATTCTTGTTACTTTTTCTTGCATATTAAAGGCTTATCCATTTCTTTTCCCACATGTTCTTTGAAATGCTTACACATTTGTGTAGTTCTTCTGGAGAGTATGTGTGCTAAAAGAACTTTTTAGTTTGTGATGTCTGATCTTCCATTCAGATGTTTAATACTTTTGTTATTATATGATTCAGAATGGTCAGTTTTCACCATTTGAACTTCAGTATGACCCTAAAACTTACAAAATAATATGATCAAGTTACGAAAATGTTTATGATAACTTGGCCCAAACCTGATATTGTAGTTGAGCTGATATTTTTTTTCAGATTTTAGGGTTGTCTGTTGTGTTAGTGTATTATTAGCTTTATATGACTGCCTATGTACGTGGCCTCTAAAGTTCAAGTTTTAGTCATTTACTCAATCATTTCAGCATTGAGCATTAGTGTGCTTGGCTCTCCTCTTCCCAGATACACATTACAGTAGTTCTAGGAGTTTGGTCAGGACAGTAAAGGACGGCTACTCATGTGTGATGTGGTGCTGATGGTGACGAAAAGATGGGTGCAGTTGTGAATGTTATGGCAAGGTCTCTCATGTTTCTCAACTTAAAAAAATTAACGTCAGACCTGTTAAATGTGAAGAAAATACTAAGGGAAAAATAAAAGATTGAGCACCATTAGTCAAGTTCAACCTTCTTATTTTTATAGACCAGGAATCAGAAGCTCAGAGAGGGGACATGACCTGGGGCTGGGGATGGCCCACAACTAGGACAGATGCTTTGACTTCTGACTCCTACCTCTGTCTCACTCTTTCTGCTTGTTGATCAGAAAAGATGGGGAGGAAAATTCCAGCATTCACGAATGTTGGAGATGGGTGACGTTCTCAACATCCAAGTGTACCTTCCATGAGTCAGCGTGTCACTTTCCTCTTTTTCTCCTCTTCCCCACCCTCTTGGCAATTTAAAAACAGACACTTTGGTCTCATGCAGACTTGGAAGTTTTTTTTTCTTTTTTCTTCTTATCACCTAAGAATCATTTGATCACATATGCTTAAAAAAAGAGAGAGATTTGTGCCTGTGAAATCTAACAAGAGCCCAACACAAGGTATGTTTGTTCTTCTTTCTAAGCCTTTTTTTAGTTGGGTACTGTGTGGTTTAAATTTAGAATACTTTTGCCAAGTTGAGGGGGTGGTGACACTGTGCAGAAATTAAACCCAGCTGTGACTCCTGCTGTGGTGAGGTAGATGGGAAAATCTGGGAACCAGTCTTAAAGGAGAGGGCTTTCAGGAGGGCTTGTCTTAAATGGATGGAGGTGGGGTGAGGAGAAAGGAACAACAGTCCTGTGGGACTCAGCCTATCCAGGATGTATTTCTGGTCTGGGAATCTAGAATTTAAGTATTAAAAGATACATGTTAAAACTTTATTTTAATGAACAAATATTAATAAACATTAAAATGTTGCTAATATTGATATCACTATTTAATGTTAAAATATACATGTAAATATATACCACATGTACATACATCATGTACTATGTTAGTTATCCTACCAGACAAAATCAGCTTAAAGGAGGAAAGATTTATTTTGGCTCAGGGTTTCAAGGTTTCAGCCACAGTTACTTGGCCTTGTTTGCTGTGAGCCTTTGGTGGTACCAGCTTGATTTGTTTATCATGGTGACAATGTGTGGTGGGTAAGGCCTCTTCTTCTCATGGCAGCCAGGGAAGCAAAAAGAAAGAGAGGAGGAACTAAGGTCCTAACTTCTACTAGACTCTAGTCCCAAAGGTTCACTTCTTCCCACAACCTTTGGCTGTGACCAAGCTTTCTGACATAGGGGCCCTGTGGTGACACTTAAAATCCAAACCATAGGATTTCTATATACACATACACAGAGACATGGATATCTGGAAATTGGTAGTAAGTCATCTGGATTTGTTTTGCTTCCTCAGATGCTAAATAGTAAGTTTTCCAATACTTTCCCATCTATCTGGAGTATTTTACTCTCTTGTTTTCCCTGTTCATGCTACTTCTTTTACCAGTTTTCTGGTAAAAGAAGTAGGTTGGCTTTCCTGGACTTCAGGTTTCCTCCACTTGCCTTGGCCCATAACACACTCCCAGAATATCCTGTGTATTCTTTTTCCTGTCTTTTCAGTATATGCTGGAAGGAAAAGAGAAGTAAAGCAGGGAGGAATAGTCCTGGGGATGTGGCTCAGGGGTAGAGTACTTGACTAGCAGGCAAGAAGCCCTGAGTTCAAAAGGTCAGTACCCTCAAAAAAGAAAGAAAAAAAGGAAGGAAAGAAAGAAAGAATATGTTTTATTCTTGGTTGTGCCCAGAGAGGAAAGGGAAACAAAGAAAGGACAATGTTTATGAGTTAGGGAGCTCATTCAAATTTCTGGGTAAAAAAATGGTACAAATTGGCCCATCTTAAGTCAGATAGTGACTCATACTTGTAATCATAGTTAGTCAGGAGTTTGAGACCTGGAAGATCCCAGTTTTGTTTTTTAATGAGTTTTTGTTGGTTGTAGGCTTCAACTCGGGGCCTGGGTGCTGTCCCTGAGCCTTTTTGTGCTGAAGGCCACAGTTCTACTTCTGGTTTTTGAGTGGTTAATTGGAGAAAAGAATCTCATGAGGACTTCCCTTCCTGGGTTGACTTCAAACAGCCATCCTCAGATCTCAACCCCCTGAGTAGCTAGGATTATAGGCATGAGCCACCTGCGCCAGGCTAGGAGGATCAGTTTGAAGTCTGTCAGGCAAAAAGTTTGAGTCCAATGAAAATCTATGCATGATGCTGTGGACCTGTTATTCCAGCTACGTAGGATATATAATGGGAGGATCTCAGTCTAGGCATTCTTGGAGGAAAAAGCAAGATTCTATTAGAAAAATAAAAAAAAGCAAAAATACCTTGTGGGTGGCTCAAGTGTTAGAGTGCCTACCTAGCAAGCACAAGGACCTGTGTTTAAATTCTAGTACCAAGCCCCTTCCCCCCAATTGGCCAAGTTTTCTTTCCTTCCTTTTTTTCCTTGCCTTTTTTTGAGGATAATTTTTCAGTGTTTATTTCAGTGGATAAAAGGATTATTTTTTATTTTAAAAGTTTATTTATTATATGCTTATTTATTTTTGCTATCTTTAAGTGGTTGTACAAAGGAGTAACCATTTAACAAAGCAGTTTATGAGTATAAGGCATCTTGATCAATGTCACCCTTCACTCTTCTTAATTTTGTAGGATATACACTGAATTCTTGACTACCTATTCCTTCCTCCTCTCTTTTCCTCTTTGTTTCTGCCTTTCTCCTTGACCCCACTCCACCCCTTTCAAGTACATGCTTCCTGGTGTTATTTTGTTGAATATTTAATATTTTGTTGAATATTGCCTTTCTAAGGAATTATACTATTTGAGTTCTCTCTTGAGTCTACCATATTTCAGTTAATATATTTGTATAAACTTGCATAGCACCAAACACGTTTACTTATAAGCCTTTAAGCTAAATCTAGCTTCCATATATAAAGGAAAATGTGTCAGAACTACCCTGTGATCCAGCAATTCCACTCATAGACATTTATCCCCCCAAATTCCAAACCAAGGTACAGTAAAACCACTGGCAAAACCATGCTTACTGCAGTACTATTCACCATAGTCATGCTGTGGAATCAGCCCAGATGCCCCTCAGTGGATGCATGGATCCAGAAAATGTGGTATGTATACACAATGGAATTTTACTCATGCATTACAAAGAAAGACCTGGAAACTTTTATGTTAAGTAAAGTAAAGCTGTCCCATGAGACAAAGGAGACACGTTTTCCCTTATATTTTTTACTTTTAAAAACATGATACATCCAGATAGAAAAGAAACCCACTGGCGTACTTGTTTAGTTACTGATTCAGTCATTTCATATTCTGGACCCCTTCCTATCTATCAAAAAAAGCAGAATAGTTTTATTATAGAGATTCTTCAAACTGGTCTTTTCTGAGTAGTATAGATTTTAGACTTACACAACCACAGAACTGACTCAGTTTTGCCATATATATACATATTCATTTATGTGTGTGTGTGTGTGTATGTGTGTGTGTGTGTGAGAGAGAGAGAGAGAAAGAGAGAGAGAGTATATGTGTGTAGTTCTGTTCAGTGCTCTCATGTGGAATCTTGAACAACCACCATGATAATTATGGTATCAATTAACTTATCACCCTTGTACCCTAGTCTACAACCCCTGGCAGTTTAATAGCTCTCCATCTATCTAATTATGCTATTTCATGATTATTCAAAAAATAAAATCATACAGTATGCATCACTTTGAGATTGAGGCTTTTTAAAACTCACTTGAGAAGAATCCAAATTGTGTGCACCAATATTTCATTCCTTTGTATTACTGATTCATATTCTGTAGTGTGTATGATCCATAGTTTGTTTATTAATCCATTCAAAGACATTTGCGTGGTTTCCAGTTCTTAGATATTAGGAATACAGTTGTATGAACATCTGTATATAACTTCTTGTGTGTATGTACCTTGTCATTTACTGGAATATTTTTTTATTTTTCAAAGGAATTGCCAAGTTATGTTTCACAGTGGTATACATTTTTACATTTCTACCAGTATTGTCTGAGTGATCCAGTTTCTCTGTAGGCTGTTTGATGTGTACTGTTTACTGTAGTCTTTATGGTGAATGGTGATATGTGGTGATATGTAGGTGACTTTTTGCCCCTTCTCCCACCAAACCAATTATGTTGCTTCTATGATCAGCTTTCCAAATGTGATTTCCACATTTCTTGATGACTCTCCTAACTCCATGACCTTGACCTGACTTCTATTTCCTCTCCCCCAGCCTGGGTCTCAGGGCCAATCACAAACTACCATTGTTTCAGTTTTCAATTTCTCCCACTCCTACTGGGCCTCCAGTGTCCCAACTCCTGTATGGTCCATTCCATTACTTTGGTGACTCCCTCTCATTCTGATAGGTATGGCTCCAAATGTGTTTCACCATTATTGAGGCCTCTTCCGTATGAGATGACATTGCTGTCTCTCAGCTAGATTGAGACTATCTAGCTTGAAAGTCTCAGCATCTTTCCTCGCATCCAGTCCCTCCTCATCTTTCTTCTCTCTTATGTACTACTGTTGCTTGTGAGAGCCAACTGTTTACAGTGCCTGTGCTTTCAGAAAGTCTGTTCACACCTACAGAGGGATCACTCTTTTCTGCAATCTCCTTTTCCTAAAAGAACATGCTCACCTGTCATCCCTACTGTTGTGTCTATTAGACCAGCAGCTCGGGCGATTCCCAGGGCAAACTTCTAGACTGTGTTGTTAGTAAGCTCCTCAAGGACTTCAAGTGGGCCATCAGATTGTCCTGATGCCATCTCCAGAAAATGAACACCTGGTCTTATATGGTGATTGGGGAATGGCCCCTGCTTAGATGCACTTGCTGAGGAAACAGGATCTGGGGCTTTCACTGTTTCTCAGGCAAATCTTCATCCAGACCCACTTACTGGTTTTAGACTTGCCTTGACTGTTCACTCACTACATTGCTCAGATGCAAGGGTACTGTCAAATCCCAGGTCTTTAGCAGATTTCATATTGTAGTTCAGCTTCCATGTTAGGTTCTAGCTTTTGTACCCCCCCTCCTTCCCTCCTTCTCCTTTCTTCCCCTCTCCCTCTTTCCTCTACTTTCTCCCTCTCTTGACAGAATCATACTGTATAGTCCAGATTGATTTTGAGCTTGCAATTGTATCCCAGGCTGGCCTGGAACTTGTGACCCTCCTGCCTCAGTATGCCAAGTACTGGGATTACAAATATGCACCATCATGCCCAGTCAACTTTCTGGATTATTTTTTTGTCTTTCAAAATCTGTGGCTGATTTTACTTGAATATATAAGAAAGGGTTTTTAAAAGTTTATAAGAAGAGCAAAGTCAAGAAGCTCAATTCTAATATGAGACGTTTATCCCGAACAACAGCAGTAGAAAGCAAAACTGGCAGCGTATAAAAAAGTAAGAACATTGCTCAAATGGGAACATCTAGAGCCTTCTCAGGAGATAAATTGCAGAACTTTGACTTCATACTTCTTTGATGTGTGTGTGTGTGTGTGTGTGTATGTGTGTGTGTTTATGCTTAATGAACTCTGAATTTTGAACAAACTTTTAAGTATGCAGAAAATATGTATAGCTTCTAAGTGTATAAGATAGATGAACTTCTATAAAGCAAAGGCCCTGTGTAACTAGCACCAAAATCAAGCAACAAGACATTGCATCCCTGAAGCCCCTCCTTAGTTTCTGTCATCCAAGCCAAGGACTTAAATTGTTTAGTTCTTTTTGACTTTTATTTAAATATAGTCATTCACTTTGTGGCATTTGCTCCAGTTTCTTTTGCACACTTTATGTTTGTGAGATCCATCTTCAATATGTGGTAGTTATTCATTCTCATCCTTGTATAGTATTCCATTAAGTGAATACATCGTTGTATTTTCCATGAAACTACTAGGTCATAGGATGTGTTGGCCTTAGTTGATAATACAAATACTTTGACAAAGTGGTTGGACCAGGTTTTATTCTGTCAGCACTGAATGAGCATGTCATTGCTCCACACTTGTTAACATTTGTTGCTGGAAATCTTCTAAATTTTAATCATTCTCATTGGTATCTAATAGTAATAAATCATTGTGATTTAGATTCAAATTTTAATTATGACTCAGTGATTGGGCACTTAGTCCTAAGTGTATTGGTCTTTTGTGAAAAACATGATTATCATTTGCCAAAATTTTGATTTTGTTAATTTCTATTTCCCCATTTTTCTTATTGATATCCATTTTTATATGAGTCCTTGCATATATATATATATATATATATATATTCTCTACAACATACTTTTAAATTTTACTCTCTTAGTGTTGCCTTTTTTTTTTAGAGGAAGCTCTATGTGTAACCCAGGCTGGTCTTGAACTCACCAGCCCAGGTTGGTTTTGAACTCAAGATCTTCCTTCCTTAGCCCTCTAAGGGCTGAGATTACAAACATTTGCCATCAAATTCAGCTTCTTAATGATGTCTTTTTGTTATTAGAAATTTATTACCCTTAAGTAGTTATACAAAGGGTTTTCAATTCAACATGTCAGTTTATGAATACTGTACATATTGATCAATGTCATGCCTTTCATAATAATGTCTTTTGGTGAAAAAAAATTTTATTTTCGGGGATTGAGCTAGGGATTATGTAACTAAGCATGCCCTCTATCCATGTGATGTACCCCCAGTTTCACAAAATTCTTTATTATAGTCTATTTTACTTTCACATTATGGTTATATCTATGTGGATTCTATTTAACAAAGTTTTGTTTCCTCAGTGTCACGGAAATATTATTTTATGTTTTTCTCTAAAAGCTTTGTTGTGTTAGAGTGTGTTGATTTAAAAAATTAAATGTGTTTGTCCATAGATCAGCCTGATCTCTCTAAAAGAATCTTAACATTAAAATAAATGTGATGACTTTTGCCACTAATGTGTTTAAAGTTTTCATGTTCATGTTAGGAATTGAACCTAGCTAGGGCTTTGCACATACTAAGCATGTGCTCTACCACTTAGCAAATATCTGTATATCCCCTTTGATGGTGGACAAAATTTTATGTATTTATTATATCCAATTTGATATTTTAAAGTATATATACACATGTCATGGAATGTAAAATCTAGATAATTAATAAGTATATAATCTCACATAATTATTGGTTGGTAAGAACACAACATACATTCTTCATAAAATATACCATTATTAACTATAGTCACAATGCTGTATAATAGATCCCTTAAACATACTCTTCTAATCAACTATAATTATGTGTACCTGGACCTAGATTGCTCCTGATGATCTCAGCCTCTGGTAAGCACCATTCTACTTCTGTAAGATTAACATTTTTTGTTTGTCTATATGCCAGTACTGGGGCTTAAATGTAGGGACTTCTGTTCTTGGTTGGTTTTCTTGCTCACAGCTAGTGCTTTGCCACTTGAATCATGTTTCCAGCCTGACTTCTTGCTGATTAATTGGTGATGGAGTCTGGCATACTTTTCTGCCTGAGCTGGCTTTGAACTGTGATCTTCTAATCTCCATTTCCTGAGCAGCTAGTATTTATAGGCATGAGCCATCAGTGTAATACATACTTTTAAAATAACACATATGAGAGAGATCATGTCGTAATTGTTTTTCAGTGCTTATTTCTCTTAAATTAATGACTTCCAGCTTCATCTATGTTGTCTCAGACAACAAGATTTCTATTTTTTCATAGCTGAATAATATGTATACCACATTTTCTTTACCCATTCATCTAGCGATGGGCACTTAGGTTGAGTCTGTATCTTGGCTACTGGGAATAGTACTTCAATAAACATGGAATGCAAATGTCTCTTTGTGACATTGCTTTCACTTCCTTGTCCTATATACCCAGTAGTAAGTTTGCTGGGTCATATGATAGCTATATATTAATTTTTTTGAGAACTCCATGATCTTTTCCATAATGGCTGTATTAATTTACATTTCCATCAATAATATGTAACAACAACAATCCTAACAACAATAAAGGGTTCCTTTTCTCCACAGCCTTGTCACATGTATCTTTTGTCTTTTTATTAACTAGTCTAACAAGAATGAGGTGACATCATTGTGATTTTTATTTATAGTTACCTGTTGATTGGTGGTCATGACCACTTGTTCCTATACATTTTGGCCATTTGTGTGTCTTCTTTTGAGAAATGTCTATTCTAGGGCTAGGCTGTAGCTCAGTGGCAAAGCGCTTGCCTAGCAAGTACAACGTCTTGGGTTCGATCCCCAGTACCAAAAAAGAAAAGACAAAAAAAAAGAAATGTCTATTCTGGTCTTTTGCCTAATTGTTATTTGGGTTAATTGTTTCCTTATGATAGAGTTGTTTGAGTTCCTTATGTGTGTTGGCTGTTAGTACTATATCAGATGCATTAATTTGCAAACATTTGTCTTTTTACTGTTCCTTTCTTTTGCTGTGCAGGAGCTTCTTAGATTGAGACAGTTTCATGTGTCTACTTTTGCTTCTTTTTGTCTGCCCTCTTGAAGTCACACCCAAAAAGTCAATGTCATGAAACTTCCACTGTATTTTCTTCTAGAGGTTTCATTGTTGTACATCTTACATCTAAGTGTTTATTTCTTTTTGAGTTGATTTTGTCTCCATGTATGGAAGAGACTCTTCTTTTCTTGTGTATTTTCCTGGCATCCTTGTTGAAGGTCAGGTGGGTATATGTGTGTAAGTTTCTGTTTTCTGCTCTGTTCCACTGGCCTCAGTATGTGTGTGTGTGTGTGTGTGTGTGTGTGTGTGTGTGTGTGTGTGTGTGTGT
>NW_012267267.1:5449588-5490963 GCF_000151885.1 Dipodomys ordii
CTCTACCACTGAGCCAACTTCCCAGCCCCTGCTGGCTTGTTTTATGTGTGTATATGCACACACATATATACACAAAAATATATACACATACATATATATCCCCATATATATACACACATCTATCTATCTGTCTGTCTGTCTGTTGTCTGTCTGTCTGTCTATCTGTATCTGTCACTGGGGTTTGAATTTAGAGTCTTATACTTGCTAGGCAGATATTATATTGCTGGGCATGCCTCCAGCCCTTTTTAGCACTGGTTAGTTTTGAGATAGGGTCTTGCTTCCTGCCTAAGCATGTGCTGGGACCACAATCCACTTATTTTAGATTTCCCACACTCATTGGGATGACATGCATGTGTGGCCACATCCAGGTTCTTTCCAGTGAGATGGAATCTCAGTGCAGTCCTCTCAATGCAGTCTTCAGCTGTGGACTGAGAAGGAGGTCTCATAAAATCTTCTCCCTGGGCTGGTCCTCAACTCTGATCCTCCCATTCTTAGCCTCCTGAGTAGCTAGGATTACAAGCCTGGATCACTGGAACCTGGCTGTTACGTGTATTTTAAATGCTACAAATGTTTGTCCAGATAAAGAAGTAGAGAGCTAGAAGGGCCTAGGGGTTGCTGCAACAAAAAATGTGTTCTTCTCATGTTAAAGTTTCCCCAAATCATGTACTTTTGGTTTTGTGGAAATTTCATGACTTAGGTATGGACAACTGTATAGCTGGAAATGTGACAACAAAAGTTTGTGACTAAATGTTAATAGGCTGAAGGGTAAGAAAGGCCTGTCTGTTCAGATTCTTCTTGGCCTCTCTACAGCATTCTTCTCTTCTGGGTGTAGGGCAGGGCCCCTTCTGAGATGAGACTGTTATGATCACTGTAAGACAAGGTAGGTAGGCCAGAGACTTGCTTTATGGCCAACTTCAAGAAAGAAAGATGGGGTAAGAGTATAATGTATTTTTAGTTTTAGTTATCTGCCTATGCGAAGAGAGATTCTAGCTCTTATGGCTTTACTTTGGGAAAAAAAGAAACAGATAAAAGAAGGGTAGATAGACAGGGAGAGATTTTCTTTTGAGGGCTAAAGTTCTCCAATATGATTACAAAGATATTCCTTAATCTTTATGGCCCTGGAGCTGCTTTGCAATCCCTGGACACAAGGCTAAATTCTTTAACAAATGCTATGTTCATTGTTCAAGTCATTTAGAAATAGCTAGGGAAGTTACCAACCAGAAACTACACACACGTACACACACACACGTACACATGCGCGCACACACACATACACAAACACATATACACACAACTTTATATATACATCTGGATGATTTTGTGAATGCAGTGATAGCTTGTTAGAGAATAAGTAAGCGATGGAAGGAACACATCAGTTTATAATGTCCAGTGATTATTTATGGTTATGAATGAGGAAATATAGAGACATATGTAGTTGGGATTTTTTCTTTTATTAAAATCCTCTGTCCCACTGGCAGGTAACTTGACCTGGGTGATTAATCAGAAAATAAGTCCTGTCCCTATGGATTACCTGCCCAGCCTTCTTACTCTATGGACCAGGACAGGTGTATTTACTTATTTGATGATGTCATTCTCACAATGCAGGCAACACTGAGGTGAAGAGAATGAAACATGGAGTTCAGGAGCCATGGGTTAGGGTTGGCTATGCACTTAGCTTTGACTGTGAAAAACTTAAGTACTTTGAATTTCAGTTTTCTCATCATTAGTTATAAGAGCTTCAATCTTCTGAAAGGAGTTGTGAAGATGGAAATATTTTCTGTCTGTGCTGGAACACATGGTAGCCAGTTGCTGTAAGTAGTTACAGAGCATTTGAGAGGTGGTTCGTCCTGCTAGAAATGTGAAACGGGCAATGGACTCCAAGTCCATAGTTTGAAAAAAATATTTTATTAATTCCATGTCGAAATGGTGATATGTAATACCTATTGAGTTAAGTCCAATGTATTATAAAAGCCCTAATTCACTTGTTTCATTGTATTTGTTTTTAATGTGGCTATGAGAAATTTAGAAATCAAGCTTATGGTTCATGTTTGTGGCTTGCAGCATCTTCCTACTAGAAAATGTCAGGTTTTGTGGGACATCTCTGTAGACCGTATAGTGTACAAGTGATAGTCTGAAAATGTATAGATGACTTAGTTTAACAGATAGAGATAGTAAGTGACAACACACAGAAGATTTATCATGGGCTCCTGAATCCTAGACTGCAAGTACTGACTTTTCTGTATCCTGATCTTCCTCTCCCAAATTTACTCCCTCCTCTTTGACAACATTGTTTCATGTCATGGTGTCTGTAACTTGACATGTCATCTTTGCTCTATAGAAAAACTCAGGTTTATTCTCTGAAGTTTTGTCTTGTTTGTTATCATTAGCTTTGTGCTAATGAGCTTACAGACTACTTGCCACTGCTAGGATGTCTCATTTGTATAATTTTCAATTTTCTACCTTCCTCTGTAAATGTGTGTCTATGTGTGTGTGTGTGTGTGTGTGTGTGTGTGTGTGTGTGTGTGTGCACGCACACCAGCATTGGAGCTTAAGTTCAGGGCCTGGGTATTGTCTCTTACCTTTTTTTTATTTTTTATTTTTTGTCGGTCGTGGGGCTTGAACTCTCGGCCTGGGCGCTCTCCCTCAGCTCTTCAGCTCAAGGTGAGTGCTCTACCACTTGAGCTACAGCGCCACGTCCTCTTACCTTTTTTTTTTTAACTCAAGGATAGTGCTCTACCACTTGAGCCAAAGCTCTATTTCCAGCTTTTTTGGTAGTTCATTGGAGACAAGAATCTCACAGACTTTCCTGTCTGAGCTAGCTTTGAACCATGGTCTTCAGATCTCAGCCTCCTGAGTAGCTAGAATTACAACTGTGGTTCCTATAGCACATACCACATGAGTCTAGTGATTACAGAGGCAAAGATGAAGGGCATCTTCTACCATTCATAAATCATATATAGCCTAAGAGGGAAATATCTATATATTTTTAACCTGGGGTTTTGACTTAGGGCCTTGTGCTTGCCAGTCAGGTGCTCTTTGCTTATGTCATTCCGAAAAAAAATGATGTAGATGGTATAAATCTTCTAGTCAGGTAAAAAATAAAGTAAAAAATTAAAACTTGGGTGATTTCAAAAGGCTAAAAATCTAGTAAAAACAGAATATGGTAGGACAAGACAGTTTAATTGGCTGAATTCACAGGAAGCATTGTGATGGCAGGTTGTGAGATCTGGCCTGAACTTGTCAGAATAGCAGCCCCCCCAAATCTAGCTCTTTGGCCTTAGTCAATAATAAATGCAATGGCTACCCTTCAATGGGAGCAAAATGTACAGAGGCCTTTCCTTGGTGGCTCACAAACTCTTCTCAGGGGCAGTAGACATTCATTTGTTTACCACATCTTTGTTAGATGTCTGCCCTATGCCAGGCATGGAGTCCCAAACATGACCAGGCAGTCATGGAGCTTAGAATCTGGTGTGGGAAAATGTACGCATAGATACAGTTTCAGTGTAGGTCATTAGAAGATGTATAATGTTCTATGGGACCTCGTGGAGGAAGTTTAGAGTGTTAAATGTAAAAATGTTCTTTAAGACCATAACATTTGGGGAAAGTGTTAATGATCCAGGCAGGGATTTGAAGGGCAGGCTGGACTAGGCAGGCAGAAGATCCAGAGAAACCCTGTGTGTAAATGTGAAGGGATTGGGGATAGAATCAGTGGCAAGGGATGAATCTGGAAGAGGAAGGAACTGGTACTAGAATGTGAGGGTACATTATATTAAGACCTGTGAAGGTTTCTAGTAGCTGGCTCTCATAATTGCATTTGCATTTTATGAAATTCAGATGGGAATCAATTTATCCACTTTTTGGTCTCAATTTTTTAATCTGTAAATCAAAAGGCATAGTCTTCTGTTTCTAACGCCTTCCTTCTTTAACACTCCATGAATTCTCCCACTATGTCAGGCTTCATTCCATGCTGATTTCTAGATCTCTTAGGCACAAGGCCTAAGATTACAACTAGTGTTTGAAGAAGTGAGGTTTGTGGGGATGCAATGAATAATGATGTGTCTTTCCCTTTGGAAATAAACAAGTGGAAAGGTGTGCAGGTTCCTCTGATGGTCTGTTGAAAAGGAACTGGTGGCTAGCTTTAGCCTCTCAGCAGGTGGAATGCATCAGTTTGTCTCTGGTATTGGTCAACGCCATAATTATTTCCCTCAAATTAAAGTGTTGCATAAAGTGCTGCATATTGAGATATTTATGGATGATATGTAGCTGGTAATTTTCTTGAAAGTAATTATGGAGGGCTGGGAGTCTAGCTCAATGATACAATACTTGCCTAGGATGTGTAAGGCCTTGGGTTCCATCTCTATAACTGCAAGCAAAGAAGCAAACAAAGTATAAGGATCTATACACATGAAACAAGGTGGACCCATTTAGAAAACCTCATTTACTTTTGTGTAGTTTTGAAATTTTCCATTATAGAAAAGAAAAAAATAAATTCCTCCACTTCTACCCTGATTTTCTTACTTGCTTTTAGCACAAATGGAGAATCAGTAAAGCTTGCTCACAGGTCATATGGCAGTCTTAGCATCATTGTTTCACAAACACTGACAATTTGCTTTAAGTTATGTATCAACTTTGATGGTTCAATATGTCCTAGGTTTTATTAAAATTGTAAAAAGTTGATCAGAGAAAGAGTTATACACAAAGGAAGGGGCATCTCTACTATCATATTCACTGATGACATATGGAAGGTTCCCTACCTCTGAGCAGGGTCTGTCTTGGGAGAATCTCTAGGTAGCAGGCTGAGAAGGAGAGATTGCTGTTTTTAGAGTCAGACATAATAGACTAGACTAGCAATTGACAAGAAGTAATGAAATAGCTAACACTTATTGGATCCTCACTATATGTCATGCTAAACTCCCTGGTGGCAATGTTAGCTCCCTATTAGTTAGATTCAAGTATTTATGGATGAGGAAACAGAAGTGTAGATACTTGTCAATGGTCACATGTAATTCCTAGTAAATGTTGTGGTAAATAAATAATTGAAATTCAGTGGTTATGTTGGAGATGGTATTCATTTAGGATTATTGTATTTGCACATATCAGAAATAAGCAAAATAACCATGGTGTACAACAGAGTAGATGTTTTTCCATTTCCCTCTATTTAGAGTTAATCAGTTCTGAGCAGTCATGGACTTCTGGTGCACAAAGTTCTTCAGTCATTTGCTTCATTATGAAAGTCTTTCATTCTCAAGGTCACCTCATAATCTACGGTACCTGCTGGAGCTCCATATTCCAGCCAGAAGAAAGGGAAAATGATTGGAAGAAGGGGCTATCACCCACCTTCCTTTTCAAGAATGCACACTGGAAATTGCTTATAGCATGTCTGCTTATATTACAATGGCCACAGAATTATTCCAGGTTCATTGGGTAGCCGATTATAGAAAATATGCATGTGTGGCAGGTCCAAGATATAAGAGAATAAAATGTGTATCCCTAACTCTAAATGGCTATGTGCCCAGGTAAATGGGTTCTGTTGACCCTGTATGTGGAGAGGAGTATTTAGGATCACTTGTGATCTCTGTTTAGTTTAATGTCAGCTGCGATGCTGAGTTCTGGTCTCTCTAAGTAAGTAATGAGCATGGCAATCTTTTCCATGGGTTTTTCACATCTGACGGGA
Source organism: Dipodomys ordii (assembly GCF_000151885.1). Lineage (NCBI taxonomy): Eukaryota > Metazoa > Chordata > Mammalia > Rodentia > Heteromyidae > Dipodomys > Dipodomys ordii. The sequence continues at coordinate 5,455,263 of NW_012267267.1, forward strand.
TAGGGCCACGAAAAACCCAGGAATTTAGTTTGGTCATGAGGAAATTCTGGTTCCTTCCTTCCAGTTGTATGTGGTCCATGGCTGTAGTGGCTGAGTGCTTTGGAGACTCTGCTTAGAGGCTCAACAACCAAAGACTTGGCTCTACCTATGTGTGGGGTGCTTATTGTCTTTTGAGTCATCGACCTTAAATCTGATACATGTGCAACATTCTTTATGTCTCAACACCTTGTTAGGTATAATAGGGTTATGGAGAGCGAGATTTGTATTTTATTTAATGTCTTGAACATAAAATCATACATAATGAAGGCACAGCCAAGCATAGGAATATCCAGGGTATAAAAGAAATTTGTACCTCTATATTAGTTTGCAGTTGACTTTGGAAACTGTTTTCCACAAAAAGCAAAAAAAACAGAGCAAGTGAGCACAGAGCCAACCCATGAGAGTCTATCCATGTTCTGTGCATCTGAATCACTGAAGTGTCCCTGCTTACAAGATGAGATGATATATGAACCTGAAAAGTGCTTCCCTGACTTACTCTTGAAATAGTAATAGTAATAGTAAGTATGAAACTGTTATGCCTGATCAGGACCTTGAAAAGTCAAAGTTAAGTCAAACATTAGCAAGGCAAACTATATCACCTCTGTCTTAAGTGAGTTCACTAAAGAAACCCAGGGTGAATTTTTCCATAAGCTGCAGACAACCCTCTACAGTTTAACAATAGTTTGCATTCAACTAGCAGATAATTTTCTTTTTTTAATTTTTAGTTTTTATTGTGAAAATACTGTACAGAGGGGTTACAATTACATGGGCAAGGTAATGAGTACATTTCTTATCAAGCATTGTAGCCTCCTCCTTTGTTTCCCCTTCCCATCCTCCACCCTCCCCCCCCACTGAATCCTCCCCCCCCAACCAAAGTTCTAAAGTTCATTTTTTGACATAACGACTTGTACATCTCATTGTTGCAATGGGTCAACCTGTATAGCAGATAATTTTCTAAGTACCAAGTACTTATTAACACAGTGTCAGGCCTGGCAAAACACAATGAACATTGTTTTTACTAATGAGATTTGCTCAAAATACGTGAATGGTAAATTGACAAATGTATTCTCAGGTTAGTTCATAAACAATTTAAAAATGAGTCTAAAACAGATTTGTGGCATATGAACATTTACATTTACTTTTTCGCTTCTACCCGAGAGGGAGGCCAGGTGGCTACCTATACTGTATAGAAAGAGAATGTGGCTAGGAGTAGTTACCAGATGATAGGAAACTTGCATAGGGAAGATTTAGCACCCAAACATGTTACTGTTTTTTCTCCAAAAATAGTTTTTTTTTACCATGTTTCTTTAAATCTGCATACATGCAGATTTGAACATACACTCATGTATAAATGCAAGAGTTCAAACTTCTTGCAATGTTAGGAGTTTGCTTTTATTTATTAATTTTTTGGTGCCAGTTTAGGGGCTTGAAGTCAGGGCCTGGGCACTGTCTGTGAGCTTCTTTAACTTAAAGCTAGTGTTCTACCACTTGAGCCACAGCTCTACTTCTGGCTTTTGATAGTTTATGGGAGATAAGAGTTTCATGGACTTTCCTGCCTGGGCTGGCTTTGAACATCAGACCTCAGACTCTTGAATAATTTTTAAAATTTTTATTCATTTGTTTTGGAACAGGGTCTCATTGTGAAGCTCAGACTAGCCTTGAATTCAGGATCCTTCTGCCTCAGCCTCCTGATTACAAGGCATGCACTATCATGAAAATAATAATGCTTTCTTCTTGTGATTTTTAACTGGAATCAAGAATAACCAATTACTGTGATATATATATATATATATATATATATATATATATTCTTTGCTTAAAAATCAAGATTGCCAAGTGGGAAGCTACATTAATTGAAAACTTTCAGGATTCACTAAGCAGCAGACCCTGCCACATGGGGGATTGAAGCAAGGCAATTCCCCAGCCACTTTTCTCTGATCACATGTAATAAGGAGGCCAGATCTAAAAGATGACCCAATTGTTTCCAAGCTTTCTCTCTCATCAGTGAAATTGCTTTGTTGGCCTAAGGGTGATCAAGAATGTAGGAGTTAAATCCTAACTGACAGTTCGGGCAAGCACTTAACTTCTCCAAGTTTGCCTAAAAATAAGAACACTTTTACAGGGTTGTGGAAAATGATAAGTTCTCAGTCATTGACAACTATTTTTTATTATGTTTTGAGCTTCAAGGAAGCATAGGTTTCAGGATGAGTTGTTTAAGAAAAAGTCTTACCTGGAAAATTATTCTCATCTTCAAAGAGAACTAGCATTCATTCTACCAGTCACCAAGAGCAGAAAGCCTCCCTCCTAAATAGCTTTATAGGACTATTTCTGATTCCCCCCCTCTACTAAATGTTACCAACACACTCCTGTGTTTGCTCTAAGTGTAACTTTTGACAGCTGTTAACTACTTATGCATGCATATCTTCAGTAAAATCTTGATTAACTGAGAAGTATCAAACTAGAGCACATGGATGATTGTTTTTTTTTCCCATCAGGCATTATTTGGAGGCCAAGCGGGAAATGATGACTAAAGTTTGAAGAAGAGAGGAAATTTGAGAACTAAAACAAGTCATGCAATTCAGTGTTTTCATTTTTACTGTTTAGTGGAGGTGAATGAATCAAGTACACCTTGCTACTTAAGAGCAGGGTCAATTCTGAGTACCGTGATTCATTCCTGCAACCCTAACTTCTCAGGGGGCTAACATCAGGAAGATTGTAGCTTGAGGCTAGCCTGGGCATAAAGTTCATGAGATGTTGTCTTAACAAATAGCTGGGTGTGATGATGTGAGCTAGTGACCTTGTGTATGTGGGAGGCTGAGATTAGGAAGATCAAGGCTCTAGGCCAACTGGGGTGAAAAAGTTCATGAGACTCCATCTTGATAGGAGAAGCTATGCATGGTAATGTATGTTTGTTGTACCAGTTATAGACAGAAATATAAAATAGGAGGATCATGATCCAGGCAATAAGGGCAATGCTATGTCAAAAATAGCCAGTGCTGGGCTGGGAAGGTGGCTCAGTAGTGGTAGAGCGCTTGCCTTGCATGCATGAGGCCCTGGGTTTGATTCCTCAGCACTACATAAGCAGAAAAGGCTGGAAGTGGCGCTGTGGCTCAAGTGGTAGAGCGCTAGCCTTGAGCCTTGAGCTGAGGGACAGTGCCCAGGCCCAGAGTTCAGGATCCATGATAGACAAAATAAAATACTAGCCAGTACTAAAGAAGGAGGGAGAAATGGCCCAGCAGTAGAGTGCCTACCTAGCAAGTGTGAGAGCCCTCAGTTTAAACCATAGCATCGTCAAAAACATAAAACAAAACAGCAGAGTCAGAGGATTTCCAGCGTGTTTCCCTCCTCTTTTGGACTATGGCCTGCAGATCTATCTGTTTCGTTATCTGTCTTGTTCATGTCTCCTCTTCAACTTTTATATCTTCTACTTCAAGTGAGACCTCGACACTACAGGTCTCAAATATAAAAGCCTGCAAGGGCTGACTGACAGCAAGAACAAGTGCAGTAAGCTGGGTACCACATTGGAAAAGTGATGGTGAATGATGGTAATCTTAACTGGAGCCAGTATACCTTCAGAAAAGGTGTTGAAACTTTTAAGTATAGGACAACCAAACTTATCTGGGGGCCAGGTAGAATCTATTGCTCCCCAATTCTAATGTCTTGCACTATCATATCCATAGGTCTTGTGTAACACAGATAACCTAAATCATGACTCATGTTGCTAAGGAGTTTCCATACTAGTCATCGATTTCTATTAGATCAAGCAGAAAAATGGAAGGAACACATTTTAGATACCTGATCATAAGGCATTTTGCAACAGAGAAAGCACTGTAGGAGCTCTCTCCCCTCTTTTAGTGTCTGATTAGGCTAAACTCTTTGTTGTCTAAGTGTCCAAATGAATTTAGATAACACAGCATGTAGGAAACATTAGGACCTCTCAGTAGCAGAGATTCTGCCCAGACATAGACATAAAAACATTTATTATAAGAACTCACAGAGAGAAATGAATTTATATCTCATTGAACAGAAACACACACCTGCACACATACCCCCCATAACCACCAAACACTATTTTAAGAAACAATATTTTATCATATTCCAAAAACTTTTCCAATTATTTTAGTTTCATTTATATATGGTCATTAACTGCTAAGTTTACTTTGAATGCTTTTGTTTTTAAATGAATTTTACTTACTTGTTTTTCAGTTCTGGATATTGAACTATGCTGCTGGCAATTCTTTGCCATTTTAACCATGCCTCCTTATGTCGTGTGTGTGTGTGTGTGTGTGTGTGTGTGTGTGTGTGTGTGTGTGTGTGTGTGTGTGCATGCGCTCACTTGCATGCATGTTCATGTGCCAGTTCTGGGGCTTGAACTCAGGGTTTGGGGGCTTTCCCTGAGCTTTTGTGCTCTACCACTTGACCCATAGTTTCACATCTGAGTTTTGCTGATTAATTGGAGATGAGAGTCTCATGGGCTTTCCTGCCCAGGCTGGCTTCAGATCACAATATTCAGATCTCAGCCTCTTGAGCAGCCAGGAGCTGGCACCTGGCTTCCATGTTTTTTTTTCTTCTTTCTGTTCCTCCCTCCCTCCCTTTCTTCCTTCTTTCCTTCTCTCATTTCATCTCTCCCTTCCCCCCTTCCTCCCTCTCTCCCTCCCTTCCTCTCTCTCTTTAAATCACTAGACCAGGTGATGGTATGACATTTCTGTGTGCTCATTAATTAATTCAGTAAGAATGCACTCATTTCCTAATAAGAGTAAAGGGTTCTTTGGCTGTAATTAGGAATACAAATATGAGCAAAGCTTATATATTTTTCTCAAAGGAGTTCAAAGAAAGACAAGCATGCAAATATCTGAAAACTGAAGACAAAGCATCACTTTATAAGAAATGCTTTTTATATCACTAAATACTATAATATTTGTTAATCATCATAATACATTTTTAGTAAAAATTTAATTGAAATTTAAATTTAGCAAATTGCAGATGTGAAAAAGTGGTTTATTCAGAGATTAAACCGAGGGCAATAGAGTAGCAGTTTGTTATGCACTTACTATAGGTTAAGAATTTAATATTTCACCCTTGTTAGGACAGCACAATTCCTATTCATGACTAACGTGACAGTGAAGTGTTGGTGAACCTAGGACCATAGGCGATATGATTCCAGAATCTCATTCTTTATCAGGAAATGATAGTTCCTGGAAACCAAAAGCACAGATCAAAATCATAGAGGGGTTATGGCATACATTCTTCTTCTTCTGCAAAAGTTGTGTGTTCTTTGCTGTGACAGAAGGACATTTGGGTTGGGAGGTAGGGGGAAGGTATATAGAAGCATAGAGCTCCACTCCTGAACATTCCTCAGTGTGCTAAACCTTCACTCAGTTAACAAGACTAACTGAAGTCAGCAATGGAAAAGACAAAGGGGAAAGAACATTTTCTTCCACAGAGATTATCCAGTTCTTCGCCCCTGTCCTAGAGGAGTCAATATGGGAAAAATAGGAGACTTAGGCTCTACAACTTTCCATGATCATTCCTAGAAAAAAGTCTGTTTTTAGCTCCTCCTACAGGAAAAAATAGGACTGCCAAGACACTTAAGATATAGCTGCATACAAGATAGATGAGTAATTGTAATAATAGAAAGCATTTGTTAAGTATTTACTAAAATTATGTCAGGTACTCATTTAGTTATTATTTCAGCAAGCTGATAGCTCACTATGCTGATTTACAGAGTGGATCAGTGAGCTCTCTATGGAAAAGTGAACTCTTTAGTAATTTGATATTTAGGAGACTAAAGAAAAATTTAATGTTGAAATTGGTGCATATATTAACCTAAGCCTGGAACTCTAGTTTTTAGACAGTTGTTAATTGATTTAACTATTCTATATTTTGCCTTAAATTCCAAACTTGTAGACTTACAAATAGTTATTCTGATTTATTTGTAAGAAATTAAGCAGAAAGGTAAAATAAAATGGTATGGCCTGGGTGTATAGTTCAGTGGTAGAGCACTTGTCTATTATGTGTAAGGTCCTGTGTTTGATCTCAGAGGATCTCTCCTCCCCTGTAAAAGAAAGATATGTCTTAGTTCATTCATGTCTTTCTTTAAATTTGCAAACTTGGAGATAGCTATCCCAAAATATGAAGGCATATGTCTCATCTACATTTTTTCCATCAATATGTCTGCAGCTCTGATGTTGAGCAAAAATAACTGAGAAGTGTTCTTTTTGAAAATAATAATTTTGCCTTTTGACACAGTTCTTTCTAAGTTCTCTCAACCCAGTGATGAATTCAGCGTTTGTCAAGCATACAATAGAAAGCAGGTATCTAGGCTCCTCATGTGTTCACCAATGAAATAAAAGAAAAAGTGCAGAGTAAGATTATTCCAAACACTTGCAGAATAATCTGCTACTAGACTTTAAGGACTATTATATTTAAGTGAAGTAACTAAAATAGCTTAATCTGACAATTTGGAAAATTGGAAGTAAAGCATTTTGTTTAAAATTCTGTTATAGCTTTTCCTGACACCCCTCAAGTTGTTTGACTGTGTTGTAAGTGAGCATTAACGGCAAATCTGATTCACTCACAATGCACCTTCATCAAATGGGAAAACCACAGGTCAGGATGTTTAGGTGTTTCCAGAGACCTGGAGCAATCTAGAATACACCACTCTGGAACTCTTTCAAGAATCTGTGCTTGAATGATCCAGAACAACAACAAAATGTCTGTCACTCTAATTAATTTTTCGTTCTTGCTACTGGTTGGGGGGTATGAACTCAGGATCTGAGTGCTGTCCCTGAGCTCTTTTTGCTCAAGGCTAGCACTCTACCACTTTGAGCTATAACGCCTCTTTGGTTTTCTGGTGGTTAATTGGAAATAAAAGTCCTATGGATTTTCCTGCCTGGGGTGGCTTTGAACCATGATCCTCATATCGCAGCCTCCTGAGTAGCTAAGATTACATGTGTGAGCCACCGGTGCCCAGCCTAATTAATTTGTTGTATGTAGACCTATGTACAGCTAGAACTTTTAGAAAATTCTTTAGATCCCAAATGATCTGGTCTGAATCCTCTTAGAGGCTTAATTTTGTATCCTGAAGCACTCAAAATAATAACTACAAGAGAAAACCATGTAAGCCAAGGAGAAAGAGAAATACGTTTTGTATGGGGACTCCAGCAGCTTTTACATGCATGCACATTTTTCTTGTTTTATCCTAGAAATTGTCAAATGTTTTCTTTGGAGGTATTATGAGTCACATTTGGGGACTGTAGCTCAAGCCTTCTACCATTTAAACCACATCTCCGGCCCTTTTGCTTTTTGTTTGTCTTTCAGAGAGGCGTTTGTGCTAGCTTTGCCAGAACAAGGCTTTTCCCTACCTCCCTTCTAAGTCCCATATCAAATGAATTTTGAAAGGTTCCTCACTTAAGTCATTCTAAGTCCCAGTACAGAATATTATGTGTGTATAAACGTGTGTGTTTGTGTGTATGTGTGTGTATGTATACCCATACACACACATACACATGGGAGGGGGTGAGACAGGTTAGCATTATGTGGTCTAGGCTGATCTGGAACTTAAAAATCCTCCTGCTAAAGCCTCCATATGTACTGGAATTATAGGCATGAGCCAGCATGATTTTTTTGAATTATATATTTATTTAATTTATTTTTGTACCTGTCCTGGGGCTTAAAATCTGGACCTAGGCATTATTCCTAAGCTGCTTTTTTTCTTTTTCTTTTTGTCAGTTGTGGGCTTGGACACTGTCCTTGAGCCTCTTTGTGCTCAAGGCTAATGCTCTACCACTTTGAGCCACAGCACCACTTCTGGTTTTTGAGTGGTTAATTGGAAATAAGAGTCTCATGAGGACTTTTTGCGAACCATGTTCCTCAGCCTCTTGAGTAGCTAGGATTACAGGTGTGAGCCATTAGCGCTTGGTAGGTAACCATTAGCTTTTTCACTCAAGGCTAGAGCTCTACCATTTGAGCCACAGCTCTACTTCCAGATATTTGGTTGTTAATTGGAAAGAATTGAAATTAGTTGAAATCCTCACAGGCTTTTCTGGCATGAGTCACCAACACCTGGCTTCATCATGGTATTTTTAAACTTAGATTTTTCACCTCATTGGATGAGAATTTAAATTTTTCTGAAATCTTGCTATTCAGCTGAATATTTGGCAATTATATTTTGATACCTTACTCAGTGTATCCTGAAATTAATGCGATATCGGAGCCTTCTTTAAGAGTAAAAAAATCACAAATGTACCTTAGGTGCACAGCCTTGAAAGAGCCTTCTTCTAAATAAAAGGCTTTGGTTCTTAAGCTTAATTAATTTCTTCACAAATTATCCTTTGGTAATGATTGACTACTATCTTTGCTCAGAATTATGAAAGAAAAATAAGGGGCAAGGCTGAGGATGGAAGAATATCCTTTTCTGTTTGCGTCCTGGTCTTCAATCCATTGACCTGTGTAATCTTTCCTTCAGTTCCCAGGATAAATGCTGACAGACCTGAAATTACACCTGACTTCACCTGACTTCACGCTCCTCGGCGCCCCCCCCCCATCTTTCATTCAACAAATAGTTTCTAAAAACAGTGCAGTCTACTCCCGAGGCTGAATAGATTCTGATCACCACAAAGCATTAGAACAACTAACTCTTGGTTATTTTATTTCCATTCTGGGGAATGTGCAGTATGCTTTTCATTTCCTAGCATATGAACAGCTTGGCATGAACGTGGTATTTCCCCTCCCCTCCCCCCCCCCGCGCTTTTTCTTTTGCAATGGAGTTACAAGTAACCATGGGGTGGCTTTGACTTGCCGAACATGGCAGCAAATGCAGGCGAAGTTGCACGAGAGGGGTGTGGGTAGATCTTACCAACAGCCCCCCCCCCAGCTTCAGAGCTTAGCCGCCAGACACCTAGCCCCTTTCTTCTTTGGCACACGCGCGCTAATACACCCCTCCCACCTCGGTTGTAGTAGTCCCCTCCTCCTCCTACCCCGCCCCGTTTTCCGCTTTCCACCTCCCTCCCTTCGAATCTCCCCAACCTTTCTATTATTCCCTCCCCACGGCCCAGCTACTTTTGGAGCTGCCCTGCTGCGCGAAGGGGCGGAAGAAGGACACCTTGGCGATTGCTTCGTCGTGGGAGGGGGGGGGCACTGCCCGTCCGTCCATCGGTCCATCCATCCAGAAGGTTTCCGGCCGGGGCCGGCGGCTCGGCGGGCAGCCGCGGGGACGCGCGCACCCTCGGCCGCGCCGGCCGGTCCTTCCTCCCTCCCTCCTGCCCTCGCCGGCGGCCCGGGCTGCGCTCTGCCCAGGGCGGCGGCGGCGGCGGCTGCGCCTCGCCAAGCTCCTTTCCCGCGGCCGCTCCCCCTCTTTCTCCTCCTCTTTGCGTCATGTCGGACACTTGATTTCTTTCTTTTTTTTTTTTAATTTTAAATCTGATCTTTGTATTTTTGCCGGGTTCCGTCTTCCACCTCCCCCTTTCCTTTCCTAGGCTGGTTGCTTTTCATTTTCATCTTCCTTCTCTGGGCTTGCTCATGAGCCTCCTCGGGAGCTACCGGAAAAAGACCAGCAACGATGGTTATGAATCTTTGCAGCTGGTGGACAGTAACGGAGACATAAGTGCGGGTGGCGGCAAGCCGCGAGGCCCCGCGGGCAGCGCGGCGGCGGCGGCGCGGAGCCCCGCCCGGCAGCCTCCGGACCGCGCCAGCACCATGGACAGGTCAGGTAGCGCCACGGGGCGCCGGCGCCGCTCGCGCCTCCCCTGCGGGCCGGGCCCGGCCGCCCGGGTCTCGCCTCCCCCAGCCTCCCGAGCGCGTGCACCCTGGCGCGGCTGGCGAGAGCGCGGGGCTGGAGGCGACGGCCTGGCAGGCGGGCTGGGCTGTCGCGTCTCTCGTCTCTTTCTTCGATCGGCCCCGAGGTTCGGTGACTGTGGCGAGCACCCCTTAATCTCTCTAGGCGGCTCAGCACACCAACTGGGGCGGGGAAGGGGGAGGGGACGCGGAGGGAGGGGTGGGTGGCGCGGGGAGGAGGGCGGGGACCGGCGGCGGCTTGCACGGGCGGGCGGGCGAGGGTGGGGTGTGTTGATTGCTTTTTGCCCGGCTGCGGACAGGCTTTTCCAGTGGTTACTCTCACCGTGCCCGTGGTGTTGTTTACACTTCTGCTAGGCTGGACCGCGTCTTAGCTGTCAGCTAGGGTTAATGTTTCTTTTCTCTACGGTAGGATTGACCTGGGATCCAGGACCCTTTTCCATAGCTTTTATGCTTTGCAACTGTGAAGCTTATTTCATCTGTTGTTGACTTTGATTTTGTTTATCTTCATCCTTTTTGCTTCGAGTATACTAGTATTTCATAAACCGTTACAAGTAAGGGTATGGAACTGCTTCCAAACTTTTTAATCTGGGCCCGCAGCCATCTTTTGTAAGACATTTTTTTTAAACCCAAGTTAAGAGTCCTTTAGAAATGTTAACATTAAAACAATTCGTGTAGCAAGGCAATTTATTTACTGTGTCCATGTTGGGGGAGGAGTGGTATATAGGATCTAGGGGATCTAAGATCAGAGAACTGTTTACGTGGAGATAATTTATATGTGCTCAGTGCTTTGTTCTACATTGTTAACTTTAATACTGGACATCTCAGGAGGCCAGAAAATTCATGCTGTTCAGCCAGCAATGAAAGGAAACTGCATTTAGCTCTCATTCTTTACAAACAACTGCTTGTTTGTTTTAATTGTGTAATGACTTACCCTGAGCTATCTTTTTCTGTTTTCCTTATTTTCAAAGTAGGATGAAATATTGACCACAGATGTCCAAATGATCTGGGCCAAAAAAAAGTCACCAGGCAAGCTCTGGTGGAAGTAAGGTTTTGGTGGGATGTTCTGTAAGAGCATTTTAAATAAAGCTAACATGATCCCCAATGGGCTAATGGCTTCAAGGCTTTGGTATTTAGTGTTTGGTATTTGGCATGTGGTTATTTGATCCCCCTATATTTGTGGTATTAAAGTGCAATCCATTATTATTATCATTATTATTATTATTATTGTGGCAATGAGGTTTGAATTCAGGGTCTCAAGTGGTGTTTTACCACCTGAGCCAGGTTTTTTTCTTTTAGTTATTTTTCAAATATGTCATCACAACTTGGTCCAGAACCATTCTGGACCTCAGTCTTTCTGTTTAGGTTTCTTGCATAGCTGGGATGAAAAGCATGTTCCACAATGTCCAGCTTACTGGGGTTTGTTAACTTTTGAGTAAGCTGGTCTTGAACATAGATTCTCCTGACCTCTGCTTCTCAAATATCAGGAACTATACTGCGCCTGTGTCCCTGCAGTCATTATTTTTTTAAACTGAGCAATTTTACCATCCATAATACTTGTAGAGACATCCTAGGCATGTGATCAAATAATTGAAATGAATACATCCCAAATGAGTGTGGAGGAGATTCAGGGGGATGAGCATGAATGCATGTATTTGCATTTGTCAGAGGAATTAAACATTTTGAGAGCTAGAATTTTTTTCAAATTCTTTATTGTGATTAAGTGATTACATAATTTCCCAAATTTCACAGTATTGTGGGATAGTGATGCTTAGTTAAAGTCACAAACACATTCTAACTTTCATGGAGAAAATTGTCTATCATGGTCTATAACATTTATGAATTCTATGAGCTTTGCAATACAGTTATTTCTTCCACATTGGGTGATACATACATTTCTTTTGTTTCGCATAGCATCAGCGGTTCCCTCTTTCCCACTTGTTCCCTCCCTCCCATTGCTGTCATTGAGTTGCTTAGTTCATTTTGATCAATGTCCAGTGCAACTGATGGGTCCCACTGTTGGATGTTTTTCCCTGATTCCCTCTAGTTCTGTGTCGTCCTCCTGGTTTCCCTCTGGTGTGCACATATATACCATACATGTGATCAGCAGCATGACATTATTTAGCAGTGATTCGACCAGATGAGTGGAAGTCCTTTGTTTCTTAAGCCTTGTTAATTTTGTCGTATCACCTTACGTTTTGGATTTAACATCCATTTATCAGGGAGACCGTGTGCTGTTTGTCTCTTTGCTCTTGGCTTACCTCGCTCAACATGATTTCTTCTAGCTCCATCCATTTCCCTGAAAATGCCATTATTTTGTCATTTCTAATGGCTGCATAATATTCCATTGTGTATAGATACCACAATTTTTGGATCCATTCATCTGTGGTGGGGCATCTGGGTTGTTTCCATATCCTGTGAATAGTGCGGCAATAAACATGGAGGTGCACGTGTCCTTGTACTGGTTCTTGTTGTTTAGGATAGATGCCTAGAAGTGGTATGACTGGGTCATAAGGGAGGTCAATAGTTAGCTTTCTGAGGACCCTCCAGACTGCTTTCCAAAGTGGTTGTGTAAGTGTACATCCCTACCAGCGTGTAATAGGGTTCCTCTTTCTCTGCATCCCTTCCAGCATTTGTTAGGATGTGGGACATTCTGACTGGGGTAAGGTAGTATCTCAGGGTTGTCTTTATTTGCATTTCCTTTATAACTAGGGATGATGAACATTTCTTCATGTGTTTCTTTGCCATTTTTTATCTCTTCATCTGAGAAGTCTCTCTTTGGTTCCCTTGCCCATTTAGTAATTGGTTTGTTAGGTTCGGGAGGGATTAGTTTCTTGAGTTCCCTGAATATAGTGGATATTAGCCCTTTGTCTGATATATTGCTGGTAAATATTTTTTCCCAGTTAGTTGGTTGTCTTTCTAGCTTGGTTGCTATAGCTTTAGCTATGCAGAAACTTTTTATTTTATGGTAGTCCCATTTGTTGAGTCTCTCTCCAATTTGTTGTGACCTGGGACTCTGTTCGGGAAGTTTCTGCCTGTGCCTATAAGTTCAAGTGTCTCTCCTACTCTGTCCTGCAGTAGTTTCAGAGATTCATGTTTGATGTTAAGGTCTTTAATCCTTTTGACTTGATGTTGGTACATGGTGATAGGCTGGGGTCCACTTTTAGTTTTCTGCATGTGGCCTCCCAGTTTTCCCAGCACCAGTAGTTGAAGAGGCTGTGTTTCTTCCATTGTATGTCTTTGGCTCCTTTGTCAAATATCAGCTGACTGTGGGTGTGTAGTTTTATTTCTGGATCTTCTATTCTATTCCATTGGTCTCTGGCTCTGTTTTTGTGCTGGTACCATGCTGTCTTTGTTAGTATGGCTCTATAGTAGAGTTTGAAGTCTGGCTCCTATGTTGTCTCTTTTTGCCTAGAATTGGCAGCTCACACTTGTAATCCTAGCTACTCAGGAGGCTGAGATCTGGGGATTATGGTTCCAAGCCAATCCAGACAAAAATTTCTGAGACTATAATCTTCAGTTAACCAGCAAAAAGGTGGAAGTGGAACTGTGACTTAAATAATAGTGCATCAGCCTTGTGTGAAGAAGTGCCTGGACCCTGAGTTCAAGCCTTGGTACTGGCACAAAAGAAGGAGGAGATAAGCAGGGGGGAGGGGGGAGAGAAGGAGGAGGAAGAGGAGATAACTGTTATCTCTAAATTTCTAGAGCCAGGTGTTGAGTCTTCAACTTGATCAAAGTAGTACCGTATGAAGAAGGTACGAAAATTCCATCCCTTTTCACCCACCCCTACCACATTAATTCTTGCATCTGGCTAGGGGAATACTGTGGTGTTTCTGTAGTCTTGTTTAACAGTCATATTTTGGGTGCATGTTTACAATTGAGAATGCAGTTTGCAATGATGCTGTTTGGTTTGGATGAGGGATGAGACTCTGAGAATGGGGTTCATTTACTAATGCAAGTATATGTCTTGTCTAATTATAGACTTCCTTCTAAGAGCTTCAAAATGTGGCCTGTGCAATATAAATGTATCTACTTGTTTAGGATATTTAATTAAACTCATAGATCACTCCTAATGCAACAGTAACCTTCCCACTTATTTAACTAATTGTGCTGTGTGACGTGGTGGCTAGAATAGAAAGTTCATGGGGCTTTTGTTGTGGTAGTAATGTCTTTGCACAGTAAAACATGTGTATGTCCCTCTAGAGAACTTACAGGTTGGTCTCAACAACAGCTGGTATGTATGGCTATTTATAATAAATGGACCACTTGGACACCGATTTAAAAATCCCAGGATTCTATTAAATAGGCAAAGTAAGCAGCATGTATCTGTGCTTGGGATAAGCCTGTGCACTATTGAAAACTTATTCTTTTAAAGCTGATTTCCCGTTAATAAAAGAGGAACTCTAATAGCTGCTTTGCCCTTGAGCTTTAGTTAAGGCTTAAAACAACACAAGGATACATTTGCTATTTTCTTTCACTTTACTTTTTATGTCCTCACATTTATTTTACATAAAGGTAACATAGTAGAAGGACATAGGAGACTGGCCTCAAATAAAATAGCTAGTTAATGATGTGCAGAGTTGAGTCTTCTGTCTTCAAGAACTGAGTTTTCTCCCCATTGAACTAAACTGACGTTCTGTGTAGGCCTAGCATCAACTGATTGTTGAAATGGAAAATAACATCTATTTTGATTTCCCTTTCTGTTTTTAAGTGAAAGAGGGGCATATGTTCAGGGAAGTGTAATAACTTCCCAAGTCAGCAGACTCTCCAGTGTTGATTCCATTGCAGCTTTGTGGCTCTGTGAGTTTTGAAGAGATGTCTTCCTTGGCTCACTTTCTCTTCATTCAAATTTATTCTCTAGAAAAGGCTGTCATTCAAAGGTCTTCCTGTCATATCCCAAAGGCGCTGTGGCTATCCCAATTTACTACCTGAGAAGCCCCGTATTTCTCTTGTGTGTAAGCTTACTTTCCAGAGAAGGTGGACCACGCAAACAAAAGTAGAGCTCCCCATATTAAGCCATCAAGTTAGACTTAGCAACTTTACAATGATGTGGCATAAGAGTAGTCCAATCGAAATTTGGAAAGGGATGGTAATGCCATTTAAAAGAATAAGGATAGTGGTGTATTATGGTTTGAATATGGAATGTTCTCCATGTGTTGAAGTCTTAATTTCCAGCTGGTGGCACTGTTTTGGGAAGTGGTGGAAACTTTAGTAGGTGGGGCCCAGCTGGAGAAAGTGGAGATTATAGCAGGTCATGGGTTCCTTCCTATTGCTGTTTCCTTGTTGCCATTATGTGAGTTGTTGTACACTGCAACAACCTCCAGCCATGCAGGACTGAGACTTCTGTAACCATGATGCAAAGTAAGTATTTCCTTCTTTTGGATTATGCTCCGTATTTGGACACAGTGATACACAAGTAACTAGTACATGAAGGATGCTAAAATATGTTCCTGTTGAGTGCAAATCTATTCAGAAATATAATTATCTTTAACAAATATTATTCTAGGTAGTGTTTAAACTTAGTACTCACATTTTGGACTGTTTTACCATTATGAAACATTTATTTGGTTAGCTTTATAGCTTGTAAAACTATAATCAGCATGTATGTGATAATAATTATTTCCTAAGGATAATTGTCCATTTAAGGGTTATATAGTTGGGTTGGATGTAAAGTTAAATTTATCTCATTTACTTCACATGTAGCTATGGTCTGGATGTTTCTGGACAACCACTTGAAGATGAACTAGTTACTGGATAATGGAGCAGGGTATGTTCATCTGAGTATCAAATTTCGATAGATCAAGGACTGCTAGGTTTTTTTGAATTTGCAAGAGGAAATCTGTTGAATCAAACCTCTTAAGCATGGCTCTGTAGCTTATATTGAATACTACAGGATGGGGCTTTTACAGCCTCTGGAAGACGCATCTGCTCTCATCAGCAGGGTCTTTTGTTTTATTTGGTTAAACTTAAATGTTCTATTCTCTAGATACAAAATCAGTCCTTCTTTTTTTTCTTTTTGGTTGGTCATGGGGCTTGAATTCTGGGCCTGGGTGCTGTCCCTCAGCTCTTCAGCTCAAGGCTAGCACTCTACCACCTGAGCCAGAGCACCACTTCCGGTTTTCTGATGGTTAATTGGAGATAAGAGTGTCATGGACTTTCCTGCTTGGGCTGGCTTGGAACTGAGATCCTCAGATCTCAGCCTCCTGAGTTACAGGCATGAGCCACCGGCGCCTGGCATCAGTCCTTCTTTCACATGGTGACTCTTTAAAAATGTGAGAACAGAGAAGTGTAGAGTTTCAGATGTAACCGTATGTTGACTGAGAAAGAGAGGCTGAGGATGATAATGCCTTCTACCATAGCACAGGTGTATGTAAGAGGTTAAGTCCCTCCTCAGGACAAGACCAAGGAGGGGGTGAAAATGTGAATGAATTACAGTGTCTTAGGAATCACTCTGTCTGTGTCATTTATGACTACCTAAATAAAACCCATACATGTCTGTATGTTTGTGTGTGTCCGGGCAGGGCAAGGGCGGGGGGTAGGGGGAGGGAAATGTAAAAAACACAGTGAGATCAGTGATGTGGTAATGGGCAAAAGGCAACTCTTGGTCAAACTAGCTCTTCTTAAGCTGATAGACTATTTTTTCTTTACTTGGAACCAGGTGTAGGGGGCCATAAGTGATGCATATGCGTTCCAGAGCAGGGCTGATCTTTAGGAAGATGTGCAGGCTTTCTCCTTACCACTTCACATTCAGATCTCTGTCAACATATCAGGAGTTTCACAGGGGTCTCACAAGGATGTGAAGCCAGAAGCCCAAGTCTAGAAAAGTTTAGCTTGCAGCCTGTAAGCAAGCGGGCCATTCTAGAGAGAAAAAAAAGAGCTCTCAGCAAGCTGGTACCGAATGGAGAATTCCCCATCTTAGGACATACCCACCATCTATAGCTGACAAGTACCTACTCTTCCCCCTCAACATTCAAGATTGTGACATCTTTTAGGGAGTGAGATGTCAAAGTAAATGCTGATATGGGTCATGCTTGCCTGTCAATGGAGGCAACTGATATTCCAGGTCACAGATAATCTGGGGTTTCCTGCAGAAGGGGGACACACTGTGTAGCTCCTAATCAGCAGTAGTTGTGTTCAGGTGGAGGAATCATAGTCAGAGTTTTGTAGAGACAGTCTCTGAATTATATCACATAGGCTCAGTTTACTCTATAGTGAATAAAACATCATAGAGATCGCAAAAGAAGAATTGAGGGGAAATTTTCTCGATTTGCTTTGTTTTCAGAGGCAAAGAGAAATAAGGCTGATTAGGGAAACTGAAATGATGTTGTTGTGTTTCATTTTGAATGTACTGCAACACCACAAATATGTCTTCTTGATTTACATAGAATACAAAATTTTTTTGAAGAGGTAGAAATGAAGAAGACAGAGCAACAAAAAAGCTGCATTGAATAAGGCTGATGAAGCCTTGATACAACCCTGAGAGAACAATAGAACCAGTACAGCTTTCTAAATGTGTGGAACAAGATTTTGCCAAGAAAAACAGATTCCCACTGCTCTTAGGACAAAGGCCAGGGAATTCTGTCAGTACATGCAAAGCCCATTGTGGAACCTCTGAAAGCCTTCCTAATAAAACACGTAGATAAAAACCCTCCATTCCTATGCTATTGAAAATATTGTTTCTCAGCTTTGGCCAACTTATTCTAGAACAATCTGTATATACTCTTTTGGTTCTCTCCTACCCTTTCCTTCCCTTCCCTTTCCTTCTCTGTCCTTCCCCTTTGTTTTTCCCTTCCTTGTTGTTCTTTCTCTTTTTTCCCCTCTCTCCCTCCCTTTCCTTCTTTCCTTCCTTCCTTTCTTTCTTCTTTGATTTTTTTGCTCAAGGCTGGCACTATACCATTTGAGCCACACCACCACTTCACACTTTTTTACTGGTTAACAGGAGATGAGAGTCTCACAGAGTTTTCTGCTCAGACTAGCTTTGAACATCGATCCTCAGATCTCAGCTTCCTGGGTAGCTAGGGTTACAGGCATTAGCCACCCACGC
Source organism: Dipodomys ordii (assembly GCF_000151885.1). Taxonomy (NCBI): domain Eukaryota; kingdom Metazoa; phylum Chordata; class Mammalia; order Rodentia; family Heteromyidae; genus Dipodomys; species Dipodomys ordii. Next base: position 5,473,138 of record NW_012267267.1, read on the forward strand.
TCAGCTTCTCCATTCTTCCTTTAGAGTTTGGCATGGGTATTCCTCAGTCCCCATAAGTAGGTGTGATGGTCAGTCTTCATGATCCCCAGTAGCCTGGACTTTCCCATCACATTCAACTGTGATTTTCTGCCTGCATATCTCTCCTATTAGACTGTAAATAAAATTCAGAACAAGGCTTTGTCTCATTTGCTTTTGTATTCTTCTCACTGCTTGCCATTTATTAGAGGCCTGGTAAATACTTGAATGAATGAAAGCACGAACAGATTTTCAATTTTTGAAAAGGGCATTTATAATGAAACATGCCCGTCCAAACCTAAAAATAGCTATAAAGCTACTTTTTAACAGAAATGAGGACAGGCTTAAATGAAACTGTTGGCAGAAAGCTAGATCAATGCAGTAATGAGCATTTTTCATGTGCAAGAACACCAGGGGTGAGAGAAAGATGATTAATACCTAGACTAGGTCACGAAGAATTTCCTAGTGCAGGAATATAAATAGTTTATCAAAGGACTGCTTTCCTGACCAAAAAGTGTATACTGTATGATTCATTGTGAAGGCAATTATTATCATTATTGTTGTTGTTGTTGTTGTGTGTGCCAGTCCTGGGGTTTGAACATAGAGCCTGAGCAATGGCCCTGAGCTTATTTTGTTCAAGGCTAGCACTCAACCATTTGAGCCACAGCTCTGCTTTCAGCTTTTTTTTTGACAAGAGTCTCATGGATTTTCTTTCCCCAGCCTGGCTTTGATCCACAATCCTCAGATTTCAGTCTCCAGAGTAACTAGGATTACAGGCGTGAGCTACCAGTGCCCAGTAGTGGTTATTATTATTATTATTGCTGAAAATAGCAATTCAAAATGTATAGTTAAAAAATTAACTGTAGATGACCTATCCATAGACCTGTATTTTTCTTAATCAATGTCACCAAGTTTGAATCTTGGTCATTTTCAGGGTTAATGTGAAAAATTCTTTGTATTACCTTGGGCTATCTGCAGTTGTCTATAAGCCTAAAAATGACTTTCTTTTCTTTTCTTTCTTTCTTTTTTTTAATAACCTGTATTCGCTGTCTTCAACTCTTTGGAATAAAGCTATAACTTTGAGATTAGACCAGGGAATCCTGGAGTTTGGACTTTATATTTCCTTGTTGCAAGATTTGTAATGCAGGAAAAATAACGACCCTAAACCATAATTAATATATATGAAACAACTCTTCCTGAAATTTCCTGGAAGCTCTTGACAGAGCAGGCCAGTGTCTGAGGAATAAGTCCTTCATGTTGTAAGGAATTAAAATTTCATAACATCTACCAAGATATCAGACAACTTGAACTTTCTTTAATTGATTTACATGACAGTGTCCCAGGCCACAATGCAGATCTAAAATATCTTATTTTAATAAATCTGAGAATAATTTTGAAAGGTATTTGTGATGAAATTTGAAATTCAACTGTATATGGTATTAACCATACAAAAATCCCCACCAAGGAAGGAAGCAGATGTCTGATGGGTGCCTTGTGGTGATGGCAGGTTTGCATGTCCAGACACTGAGCTCTGGTGTGTTGCAGAGCAGTTCTCTGCCTGGTAACTGGCAAGTATGTTTGGCATATGTGGTAAGCCTCCTCCTGATTATGGAAATATTATGCTCTGAAAAGAGTGCAATTAGAATTGGGGATTCTTGGCAAAAGGTAGAGCAAATAAGTGGCATAAGAATAGACATAAAAGGTGCTGAGGATGGCAGGAGAAAGAGCCGTAATTATTCCGGGAAGACTAGAGAAGGCCACAATGGAAGTTTTGGCGGAAGCAGAAATCAGTAGGTGGAGAAAGAAAGGGAATTGTTCTAGAATGAGGCAAAGGCAGAGTAGCATCCCCATGTATCATGTGAGGAGAGACTCTTTTACGCCTCAAAGCTGGATCCCAGATTGGTGGAAAGCACCATAGCAGATGGTCCAGGGAAAGTAGTCTGATCCCAGATAACGGTGGGGCTGCTGAGGTTGTTATACTGTATTCTGTAGATCATGGGAAGGTATTGAAAATCTCGGGGCAGAAGTGAAGTAGGAATGATTTATCCTTAGGTATAGTGCCTAGGGATTGCAATAATTTTGGGTTCCATCACATAATTTTCTTTGAATCTTAATTTTTTTTTTAGGAATCAGCTGACAAAAGTCATATAGCAGCTCCAGGGAACAGAATATTAATCCTGAGATAATTTGCATCTGTGTGAAGGATGGATGACTCCTCACTGTTTCCTGGCTGCCTTAGATTTACTGAGATGCCAACCAAAAGCATAGCTTCCTGGGCCCAGGAATTTCACATTTAGTACAGAGGAAAGGCAGATGCTAGGGGAGAGTGCTTACAACTGGAAGGACTATGAAGAGGTAGTTTAATTGATAACCTGAGAGGTAATGAAGGCCCAAACCAGAACAAGTCTGGTACTGGGGAAGAAGAGGATAGTCCCGGGAATCATTGCACAGGTGTGTGGAGAGATTGACAACTGGCCACACAAAGGGTGTGAGTTATAAGAATTGCTGGAGATTCCAAAGGTTCTTGGTAGCAGGAGAGAAGGTTATTTCTGGTCTTGGCCCAAAGTGGAAAATGTGACCTACTGGTCTTCTATTCTGCAAGCGCTTTGGGAAGGTGCTTGTGGAAGGGAGGGTCTGAGCATACATACCTTCAGCTTGGCACGAGGTTTTATCAGGTATTCAGCTCTTTGGTAAGCAGTGAAGATTCTCAGTGGAGTACTGTGGAGGAGGTATGAGGCAGGAGTTCCTGTTTACCATGGGGATGAGTAAAATAATTTGGGGAAATAATAGAACCGAGTCCTGTGGCACTGGGAGGAGGGCAGTGTGGTGTAGGGTGGCTGGCTGCCCTTTTGTCCATTCTCAATGGATGAGCCTTCGGTTCTGGTTCCTTGTGTGGTGTTGGAGGCACAGCCAGGAAGGACAAACACCAGAGCCACTTGGAAGATGGTTGTTGAAAACAGGGATTCTTGGTCTCTATGGCAACTGACAAATGTCTGGGAAAAACCCTGACCCCAGAAATTCTCAAGGACTGCTCTGTACCAACCAGCATTTAGCCACTCGAACACTGCAACACGCATCTTAGCAGGGTAATAGTTTCTATTTCTCCCTCCCTTTCTTCCTTTCTAGCGTCTCCCCCTTCTATATTTTTTCTGTCTTTTTTCTTCTTTTTCTCCTCCCTCCATCGTCAGTCCTCACCCCTCTCTGTGCTTCTGCTACTCTGCCCCCTCTTCTCTTCCTTCCTCCCCTTTCCTGTCTGAAATCTCCTCCCTTCTCATCAATCAGCGAGTCAGTGCGCTCCTGGTCATGGAGTCCCATGCCTCAGCATAATGTGGGGAAGGCTAGTGTCTTAGAGTATGGGTGTGCATGTGGCTTTACTTCCCAGCCTCTGCAAGTAACCCAGTAGGTGTGAACCCTGGTGTTACTTTCCAATTTGGGTAATTGCATCTGACCTACCTAAAATTTCACTTGCTGCTTCAATTAGCAAAGTGTTCCACACTGTGACTTGGTGATGAGAAGTTTCATAGCCTTAATCCCAGAGGAAGCTGAAGTTCATTCAGATGAAGGAAATTTTTTTTAACTTCCTGATTTGAAACCAGGGAGAACAAACTGATAGCTCAATGTTTTCTTCCTTCCTCACTCTCCTTGCTCACCTTGGCAAGAAAGCAGCTCTTTTCTTCCCCTTCCCTACTCCCCAAGCCCAGAGAAATTGCTCTATTTTCAACTCTTCAAAGTTCAAATTTGTGGATGTTGTTCAGCAGTGGAGGGTACCAGAGAGTCATGAGTTAGAAACTCCAAATGCAGCTCTGACTTTGCCATTTCTAAGCTGCCACCTTGGACAGGTCATTTAATGGAGAATACTCATGCTGACTCGGTTTGGCAGGGGAAGTGAAACATGAGAATGTTCATGAGAACATTTTGCATTACATAACAACTTCCTTCCTTCGTTCCTTTGTTCCTTTCTTCCTTCCTTTCCTCCTTCCTTCCCTCCCTCCTTCTCTCCCTCCCTTCCTCTCCCTCCCTTCCCCTCCCTCCCTTCCTTCCTGTCTGTCTTTCTATTTTTCTATCTTTCTTTCTTGGCAGCCCTGGGGCTTGAACTCAGGGCCTGGGTGTTGTCCCTTAGCTCCTTTAGCTCAAGGCTAGCACTCTACCACTTTAGCCACAGCTCTGCTTCTGGCATTTCCTGTCCATGATCTTCAGATCTCAGCCTCTTGAATAGCTAAGATTATAGGCATGAGCCACTGGTGCCCCACATCTATAATTATTCTTTTCTTCATTTCTCCAATGTCTCCTGGCTTCTGACTATGTGCTGTACTCTTCTAGACATGGCATAATGGGGATAGAGGCTGGGATAGGGAAGACCTTGATGCTTATGAGCTTCTATAACAGCAGATAAGGGTTGTATGCTGTGCTAAGTTCTGTGGATAATGTAGCTGGTCATTTAATGAGTTAGGAGGTAATGACAGCAAATGAAGTCTTATTTGTGTATGTGTGCGCACGCACGCGCGCGCACACACACACACACACACACACACACACACACACACACACACACACACACACACACACACATGCACATACACACAAACACACCAGAACTGGGACTTGAACCCAGAGCCTGAATGCTGTCCCTTCTTTTTTTTCTGGGTAGCTTTCTTTTTCTTTTTAAATAAGTTTTTTTATTGTGAAAATACTGTACAGAGAGATTACAGTTACACGAGCAAGGTTGCTGTCCCTTTTATTCAAGTCTCTACCACTTGAAGCTTTTTGGTGGTTAATTGGAGAAAAGAGTCTTATGAAATTTCCTGCCTTGGCTGTCTTTGAACCATAATCTTCAGATCTCAGCTTCTGGAGTAGCTAGGATTACAGAAGTGAGCGGCTGGCACCCAACTCCTAGCTATGCTTTTATGAGATCATTTTGGCTGCTTGATTTAGGAAACATTTGAGATGGCTTCATAGATGAAAGTCAGCAACTATGCAATTTATTGGTAAGGGTTAGTCTTTATAATGAAATACATTTTTAAAATAGGTAAGTAGCTTGTGCTGGTCTTGAACTCAAGCTCCTCCCGACTTAGATGTCAAGTGATGGGCTTATAGGTATTTAGCACTATCCAGCTTTAAATTAATTTTAACTGTACTTTTTCCTTCCTTCCTTTCTTGGTACTGGGATTGAACCCAGGACTTTGCATTTGCTAGGCAAGCGCTTTGACACTGAGCTACATTCTAGTCCTTAAATTAATTTTTTAAAGACTGCAATTTTAGTGCATTTTAAGTTCACAGCAAAATTGAAAGGGTGATATAGAAACACCGTACATAATCCTCTATTTCCCACAGACACAGCCTTTGTCATTATCAACCTCCCTACCACTGTCATGATATTTTGTATGATATAAGTATGACTCTGGCTAGATCTTGCAGTGGCTCCGTGAGTAGGGAGCAGGAACAAAACATTTTAAAGAGGAGAAGCCTTTATGGGGCTCCCTCAGGTCCCATGCAGCTAAGTCAGCAGCAAAGCCCAGGTCTCCTGACATACTAGGAAGTGATAGAGAAAGAGAAAGGAGATCTTGGATACTCCATGACTAAGCTGTATCTGCTGGAGAAATAGAATAGAAAATGTGTACATATGACCATATAAGATGATGCTAAGTGAAACAAACCCCAAGATATGGACACAAGAGGTCTTTGTTGTTGTTGTTTTAAATGTACTATGTGATTTTTTTTGTTTTTCTTGTATGTTCTTCCTCCTGTGGTATATCCCCTGTTGTCACTGTACTTGATTTTGGTACCATGCATCTTGTATATACATATGTGTAATCTGGGGAGGAAAAGGAGAATAACAAAACGCTGAAACAAGTATACAGGATGACCCATTGCAGCAATGATACCCACAGGACAATATATTGGAAATGAACTTCACAACCTCGGGTGAGGGTGGGGGGGAGTTGAGGAGGGGAGGAGTGTGGGAGGTGGGGGAGGGAAGGGATAGTGGGACAGCAACAAGGGAAGGGGTAACAATGATTGACAAGTAATGTACTCATTCCCTTACTCATGGTACTGTAACCCCTCCGTCAGCATCTTCACAATAAAATTTAAAAAAAGGAAATGTGGAGCTTAACTGCTGGGGAAATTGGTTTAGGCTGTCTTGAAATGTATAGCAAGATTTTTATTATGTTTACTGGTATTTTAAAATCCAGTCATTAAAGTCCCTTAACAGGGTAGGAGCCTGGCTTTGTCTTCAAATGTGCCAGGAGAGAGCTGTCTCCTTTATGCCTTCACTGGCACACAGAGGCTGGAGACTTTCACACATTGTCTTGTTTTGTGAGCTTTTGCTGTTGTAGCAGATGAGCATTTGCTGTTGTAACAGATGAGTGCTCTGTTTCCTGTCTTGCTTTGTTTTCAAGCTATTGCATAGGGCCAAGCTACCCCCAAAGCCTGTTTACTTATAAGCCTGTTTATGTTTATGAAATGAACATGTAAAATAATTCAGAAAGTAATGTAAAAATGAAAGAAAAATCTTAATTCCTTTCTCTCCTCCCACCCTTTACTTCATGGCACTGAGGATTTTAACTCAGGGCGGCCCCCTTGTAGGGCTAGTATATTACTACTGTGTCACACCTTTAGTACTGTTTTTACAGGTTATTTTTAGGATAGAGTTTTTCTTTCATTGGTACATCCACCTGAGTCTTAAATCCACCCACTTTAGGCTTTCCCTTATCACTGGAATCACAGGCATGTACCACTATGCCCAGTTTTCCTTTTGGGGAAATGGATCTCATGGGATTTACTGCTCTAGGAGACTTGGCAACAAAAATCATCCCAATCTCAACCTCCCATTTTAGCTATGGGTTGGGAAGGTATTTCATAGATTTTTTTCTGCCTGGTTGGCCTCAAACCTTAATTATCCTGTTCTCAGCCTACCATGTAGCTGTGGGATTACAGGCTTGAGCCGCCAGTGCCCAGGTCCCCTCAACATTTAGTTCAGCTCTCCAGATATAACCAATATATTAAGTGTGCCTGAAGTTATTTAGAAAGCTTTCTATGTGTATATACATATACATGCTGCACAAATACATGCAGATTCCTGCATACCCATATATGCATATAATGTTCATTTATATGCAGTGTACACATGTATATACATATATGTACTAGAATTATATGTGTGCTATTAAATGTCTAATTATCCTGTGGGTAGATAGTTCTTTGGAAATATATATCTTTAAAATATATTTTAATTGGCAAATAATAGTTGTACATATTTATAGGGTACAGTGTGATAATTTAATAAGTATATGCAATGGATGATCAGATCAGTGCAACTAACATGTCAAACTTTCATTTTTTTGTTTGAGAGCATTATAAATCTTATTAGCTATCTTGAAATATACACAAACATATATTTTTAAATATTGTGTATGAAACATACATAAGAGAAAAGTGCAGAGAATTGGAATTGTAAAGAGGGAGAGCAGTTCACATTGACTGTCCTTGAATTGCTAGGAACCAGGTACCAATTTAAATTTCTTTTTTTTTATTGTGAAAATACTGTACATGGGCAAGATAATGAGTACATTTCTTATCAAGCATTGTAGCCTCCTCCTTTGTTTCCCCTTCCCATCCCTTCCCATCCTCCCCCCCCCACCCCCACCAATTTAAATTTCTAACAGTATGTAACTACCTGTTTTCCTACAGCCTTCTTAAAGCTGAGGATCATTAAATTTCTTAATCTTTGCTGGTCTATGAGAAATAATAATGGCATGAAATGTTGATATTTCTGTGATATGGATAATGGATTGGTAATAGCTTTTTTAATTCCTTTGTTAGGTAAGCAACACATTTGCAAGGTAAAACAATTTAGAAAATGCACAAAGAAATGGCAGAACTCATGAACCTGCTTTACAATGATGACCTTTGCTGACCTTGGGCATGTCTTCCTGTTGCTTTTCTATGCAGGAAGTATAAATGAGAGGATATTATCTGACTTTTCAGCTCTTCCTTTGTGAATTGTGGCTTCTAATTTTCTCCTGGATATTCCAGTAAAGAAAGAGTAGTAGTGATTATTCTGGATTTGTCTTTTTTTTTTTTTTTGGTCAGTTGTGGTGCTTGAACTCTGGGCCTAGGCGCTGTCCCTCAGCTCTTCAGCTTAAGGTGAGTGGTGAGTGCTCTACCACTTGAGCTACAGCGCCACTTCTGGTTTCCAAGAAACTGTGAAGTCCCTGCTCTTGGGCAAATACTCGGGAAGTGTAGGCTGCACCAAGAGGTTGAAAGTTTAACAATGTCAAGAATATTTTGTTATTCTTAGGCTTCTTCAAGTCATCATGGTTCTTGCTTTCCTTCTTCTGAATGTTTGGTTCATTCTATTTTTTCTATCTGCAGACCAGCTTTCTTGTCTTCTCTGTGTACATGGCTTCTTCACAAGTCCGGAATGTACATGTCACTGGTTAAAGCAACCATGCCTCACTGATCATTTGTTTCTGGAATCCCAGATTCTAAATTCTAGGAGGTTAGATTCTAGTTGGCATATAGGTATTATTTGTATAGCCTTCATCCAGAAGACAGAGTACAGGATACGAAAGGCTTGTCTTGTATCAGTGTGGTTGTCAAAGCACTCCTCAAAGATTGAAAAAGGAGCAACACTGGTCTTCAAGTTGCTCCTTTAAGCATGGTTGAGATGGGCATCTGTGTACAGCTGTGACAGACTATGAGGCAGATGTGATGGGCAAGACGTTATCAGCAAAGGCTTCCCTGGAGCTCTACATGAGTGCTTACCTGAAGTGTAGGCAAGATTTACCAGCTGGAGAAGGGGATGAGGGAAGACATCCCAAACTGGAAGACAGAAAGAACAGTGAATGAGTAACAGCAAGCATTTGAGTACGTCATCTGCCAGCAACTCATTCATTAATGTGGATGATAAAAGTCTTTATTGAGGGCCTAGTAAGGAGGACAGTATGTTTATGGATAATAAATAAGATTATAATAGTTAAAATTACATCCTCAAGGTCATAGAGAATGGAAATATAAACCATAGATATACATATCAATGTTTCAGAGTCTTAAGTATCTTTTCTTTATTGTTTCCTTCATTGATGCCTCCTTACTTGATTCTGCAAGGTCAAAGATGACTTAGAGCAAGGTTGATAGCTCATGCCTTTGCCTTTTTTTTTTTAAGAGAGAGCTTTTGAAATTGTTCATTGTTCTTCCTAAAGTGAGATCAGGCACACACTGTCTATAGCCATAAAATGACTTACATATAGATGTATATTTGTTTTATAGGAATTATTTGGTTGAATGATTTCTAAAATCCTTTCTATTTTTTGGGTTGGAACCTGTTTCCATTTCAGAATAATGATGGCAACCAGTTAGATGTAATTTATTTCAGAATCATTTAAAAATCATTTAAAATTTAGAACAGTCTAGAATTTTCCCAAATAGATTGATTCAGAAAATTATTGATACTTATAGAATCTTATTAGCCATATAGATTAATAATACTCTATAAAGTAATGCACTAAGGAATTTGTAATATTATGTTTTGTATCTTCAAAATATAAAATTAGTGAAATAGACAAGCAATAAACTACATATACCCTTACATTCACATGCATGAGAAAACCACTGTCAAGGTACAGTGGTCAAGCTGGGTGTGATTGGCTGACGCCTGTAATTCTAGCTATTGAGGAGGCTGAGATCTGAGAATCGCGGTTTGAAGCCAGAGACTCTTCTCTCCAATTAACTAACAAAAAGCCAGAAATGGGGCTGTGCCTCAAGTGGTAGAGTTCTAGTTCAGCAAAAAAGCTTCAAGGACAGCGTCCAAGCTGTGAGTTCAAGCTGCAGGACTGGAACAACAAAGATATACCAGCAAAAAAATGAAAGAATATTATGAAAACATATTTGGGTACAAGAGTGCCATTAATTTTTAGAATGTGCTTTACTAAAATTCCATAATGCATTTATTTATTTATCTATTTATTTTGGGTCCAGTCGTGGGGCCTGAACTCTGGGCCTGGGCACTGTCCCTCAGCTCTTCAGCTCAAGGCTAGCGCTCTACCACTTGAGCCACAGCACCACTTCCGGCTTTTTTCTTTTTTGCTTATGTGATGCTGAGGAATCAAACCCAGGGCCTCATGCATGCAAGGCAAGCACTCTACCACTGAGCCACCTTCCCAGCCCCTCCATAATGCATTTACATGTCAGTATTATAATTTTGTGTGACTATTTTTTTTCTATTTCTACTTCTGAAATTTTATTGTAATACTTCAGTTGCAGTTGTGAAAATTATTACACATAGATACCTATAAACTCTGCCTATTTCTCTCAATGGCAACGTTTTGCAAAACTCTAGTGTACTATCACATCTAGGATGTTGACATTGATTCATTCTATTTCATTGTTCCCTAGCTTTACTTGTACTTAGAGTGTGTATTAAGTTCTTTGCTCTTTGATCCCCTGTGAGGGTTCTAAAATCCATCACTCTGATCACAATACTGAGCAGGTCCAAAACCATAAGGAAGACTCATGCTGCCCTCTCCTAACCATGCCCACAGCTAATATTGTTCTTTAAAAATATACTAGTTGGGTATGGTAATGTACACCTGTAATCCTGGCACTCAAGAGGCAGAGCCAGAAGATTACGAGTTTGAGCCCAACCTAGGTTACACAGCCTGTCTCAAAAGACAAACAATATCAAAACTAAAACAACAAAAAAGCCAATAACCATTGACAGCCACATAAACCACCTGAACCCTAGGGTATAGAGCATTTCGTTAATCTTGGCTTTTATTTGAAGCTAAGATATTAGAACCTTTGAGTTGGAAAGCACTTATAAATCTCAGAGTTCCCTCAGAATGTGAGAATTTTAAAGGGGAAGTGAGATGGGGTTTTGTGATGACCTACCATCTTCCAGAAACACCAACAACTTGTGCTCTCTCTCCACTTTTCATCCCCAGGTCCCCCCTTCCCCATAGTATAGGTTTTAAGTCAGACATCCTTTCCTCTGGAAGCCTTTCTCAGCTCCCCTCCATCTGGGTTAGGTGCTTCTTCACTGTGCACTGCTTATACTCTATTTTCCTCACCATACCATATTCCTTCTTTTGGCCTGGGTCATAGATAATACATGTTCAAAGTATGGGTGGGTGTCTGGATGAAAGTCCTTCCCTAATTTCTGATGAATTCCAATCTCTCCTCCTCCCGCCTTGTAGTGGCTTTTAATCATGTCTGTACTTCCACCACAGTAATGTGGCAAACCCTGGCTTATTTTGACTGTGCAGCTACCTTCCAAGTAAATAAATTTTAGCCCTCTACCCACAGGTGCCTCCACCAGGGTGACTAACTCTTCTGAGCTTCTTACATTTTTCTTTTTCTTCCTCCAGTTATGAAGCTAATTGGATTAAGATGAAGACTATAAATAGCTGTAAACCTAGCACTGTGCCATGTGCTTCCTATGTACTATCCTTTTAAATAGAATGTATTTGTCATGTTTTACTATCCTGTTTTTTAAAATGAGAAAACCCAAGCTCAAAAGAAAACAAATAACTTGTTCAGGTTCATATAATCAGGCAACCCATAGCAGAGATTCAAAGCCAGGATTGTCAATTACAAAGCCCGCTTCCTCCCTCCCTCCCTCCCTGCCTCCCTTCCTCCCTCCCTCCCTCTCTTCCTTCCTTCCTTCCTTCCTTCCTTCCTTCCTTCCTGTCCCCCGTCTCTCTCTCTATCTCTCTCAGTCTCTCTCCTTTTCTTTTTTTCTGTTGGTCATGGGTCTTGAACTCAGGACATGAGTGCTGTTCCTGAGCAATTTCTCTCAAGGCTAGCACTCTACCTCTTAGAGCCACAGTGCCACTTCCTGAAGTCCACTTTTCTGATCTGTGTGTAAGGAACTAGGTCTCTAGAGAACTATTATTTTAACTCCTTGGTCCTTTGAAGACTCAGCACTGCCTCTGAGGATCTATATCTATGTCTAGCCTCTAATTGCATCCTCTATTCAGGCAGCTCTGGACTTTGGAAGGTAGCTATGGCTGAACAAGAAACATTGCTATGACATTGTCTTTGGATGTTCAGTGGAGTCTTCCCTCAGTACAGTATACATGGGTGTTGTGGTTCTTTCTGACTTTTGGTGCAACATAAGCTTCTCTGAGTCTGTAGGACCTGTCAAGGTCTAGCTAATGCACCTTTTCTGGTTTCACCTATTTATTTTACAGATGAGGAAATTTGAGTACAAAGAGAAGAGCCCTGTTCATTTTACCCTTGGTTTACTTGAAACCTTATCTTGTCACCTGGCTTACCTTTCTACTTCTAGTTCTTCCAGACTACTCATGAGATGGGTTTTTTTGACCTTACACTGCCCTAGTGATTCTCTTTATGCTCACTCTCCAGCTGGCCAATGTCCCTCTTGTTCCTCTGACCTCAATATTCCACATTTGGGTTGAATGCCTGGAGTCCTATGGAAGATATTTAATTCTGCAAATAGTTCTGAGATATTACTGTATGCCAAGGACATGTTATAACCTTCAGCCACATTCTTTCTCCCTTACTTCTCCACACTGTCTACTATATTTATGAGACTGTGGGTTTGGATGTATGTAGCAAAATCCATCACGAACAACCTCAGCTTAAACAGATGGAAGCCTTCCTTTGGAGGCCTTATCAGATCCTCTCAATCTGGATCAAGTATGTCTTCTCTGTGCTCTGCTTATTTCTTATTCTTATAAAATTCTGATCTAAAATGGGTGGTCTCTACCCTATGAAGTAGTAAGAGTGTCAAGCTCCTTTTGTCCTTTTTGTTCATTCTTCTTATCTAAGATGAGCAACTAGTATATGTGTTTTCTAGCCAATGTGAAAGGAAAGAGGATGGACACAAGTTTCCAGAAACACCTAGATGTGGTTCTTATAGAACAGAATTAACCACATGGTCATTTCCTAGCTGAAGGGAAGCCTGGGAAGTGTAGTCTTTTTGTTGTAGGGTGCTATGTGACCAACTGAAACTATTCCTAAGAAGGGAAAAATGGATGTTGCTTGTTAAATATCAGCCTCTGTCACACTTTCCTGTTTCAGCATCAGGAAACAGGCTCTGGCCACTGGCTTCCCAGGCTTACAAAGTTCCATTTCCAGGAAAGAATGCAAAGCAAGACCTTCTAGAATTTCTTAGGATTCCAGCAAGTCCTGAGCTTCAGAATGTTTAGTGAGGAGAGGTCACAATGGTAAAAACACCTGTCATTTATTTGGAGCTTCCTACTTATTTGCTAGGGTGGATTTAAAACCTTACAATCAGTATCTAATACTTCATAGAGGCATTTTGGAGTGCCAGATAGTATTATTCATTCTTAGCCTGAAGATCACATTTTTCAGAGAGAGAAAATCGCTTCTCTAGTTCACACAACAACTACATGATAAAACGGCTATTTATGTGCATGTGTGCTGTGGCCTGGGGGTCATTGCCCACTTACCTTAGTGGCTGATGACTCAGATTTCATATTAACACTCCACAAAGTATGCTGATGTTCCTCATAATAATTAGAAACTTTTAATTATAAATGGAGTGGGCAGTGTATTATAGGATATAAACTGCAGGGACAGGTCTGACATCCCAATGTGATCTCAAGTCAGATAAACTATTTATGACCAAATTAGCAATGGATGTTGTTTTTATGTTTTATTTTGCTCTCAACAGTGCTCCTTGGGATATTTTCTTGTTGTTGTTGTTGTTGTTGCATGAGGAAACTGAGGCATAGTTACCTTATAGGTACATGTAGTAGAGCTGCGATTTGGCTTTACAAAGAGAATTGAATTCAGGGCCTTGCATTTACTAGGCAAGTGTTCTACCATTTGAGCCACAGCCCCAGTCCAAGTTGCAAGTCTTAATTTGACTTAATTTGGTTGGGTTAGACTTCTATTCCCTCTTTTTTGCTTTTTTGTTGGTCACAGGGCTTGAACTCAGGGCTTGGGCACTGTCCCTGAGGTATTTTTTTGCTGAAGTCTAGTGCCCTACCACTTTGAGCCACAGTGCCACTTCTGGTTTTTGAGTGGTTAATTGGAGATAAGAATGTCATATGGACTTTTCTGTCCAGGCTGGCTTCGAACTGTGATCCTCAAATCTCAGCCTCCTGAGTAGCTAGGATTATAGACATGAGCCACTGGAACTTACCCTTCCATTTTCTGTTGTTCTATGATTTCTCAGCATATCTTGGGTATGGATGCCAGGCTTGTTTGCTGATCTTGTACTTAGAGACCTTAGACTCTGATTGTTCACAGACTTTTATAGATTCATACATGCTGATAAGGTGCCTTGCTTCTTAAAATTCACTTATTTAGTTATATTAGTAGTAGATGGGTTACACATACAACAATAATGAACCACTCTATGAAGAAAATGTGTCTCTAATGCAAACTCTATTCTCCAGCCTAAACCAGCACACACAGATACCAAAGGAGGAGTAACTGGAAACCTAGATCTTCCTAAATAACAAATATCTGAAGAATGGTGTGGTAGTAGTGTTGTATGGCAAGAAACTGGAGGAGCCACATTTGAGAGGTCAATTTGGGAGTCTTTATTAAAAAGGCCGGTGAATGCAGGTGGACTCTTGTCACAAAGACCTGCAGCCCTGTGAATACACTTAACACTGTTAGAGAACTGAGCCAAGAGATCTGGAGAGGAAAGAAAGAGCAGAAAAGCAATACTAACAAACTAGATCAGTTCCAATAGAGAGCTGAAGTGGGTGCCATGGTGACCGGAGCAGAGCTAGGAGACAGGGGACTAGACACTGGACAAAGAGACACGAAGCGTGGCGTAATGGCACCTGAGCTGGTCTGGGCCTAAGTAGGATCAGGCCAGGGAGCAGGGTCACAGGGAGCTTGAGAGTTAAGACCCAAGACTGGCTAGTCCAGTAACCTATTGTCTAAGTCTCCTCTCACCTCTAGGAATTCAGGCACTTCCATCACCTGGGAGGTGGGACTTCCCTGCCTCCACCATGAACACAAGATGGCACCAGATAAACCTAAATACCCTATCATCCACAACATGGCCAAGATGGTGCCAGTTAGAGTCAGCATCCCTACTTCAGTAGAGAGAGAAGAGCTACCCTTTCTGAATGGGATATACTTAGAGTGGTATCTGCTGGTGAGTAGGAAATGCTCTGTTGTACAAAGAACAAGAAAGTGGTTCCCAGTAAAGGAAAAGCAGGGGCAAAAACAATGCCTGAGTGAGGAAACAGAGAAAGCAAGAAATTAAACAAGGATCACATTTGACCCTTATATGTTGTAGGTTTTGTTGCTGGAGGGGAGACAGAAGCTCATTGTCAACAGTACCCTTCACCCCCTAAGCATTAATGGCTATTTTTGGACAAGCCTCAAGGAAGCTGTAACAGCAAATGCCTTCACACTTGTCAAATTCTCCTTTGCTCAGATATCTTCCAAAGATTCACCAGCAGCTTCCTTGATGAAGTGTTGTGCTCTTTCATTTCATAGAGTTTTACCTTTGGATGTGGTAAAATCAACAGTGCTCATTTCACAGTTCTTTTAGGGTCTCCAGTGGCTTTGAGTATAAGAAAGCAATGTGCTTTCTATACTAGCAATGGTCTTGAAAAATATTTAGATCATTCTTTCCTCTTAAAATCCATTAAAGCACTTAGTGGGTTGGAAACTAGGTTGTTACAACAGAATGTCAAGTCTAGAATTTGCAGAAGATTGGAGGGTGCTCAGAGGCTGTTCTGGTGACCAAGGAATTGAGCAGTTACAAAAACAGTAGTCGTGGGATCTGCAGGTTCTTTTATTTCCAGTGGTTATAGCCTCGTAGATACATACTAACTAGCTATAATCCTGTAATAACCATCTGATGTAAACATTGTTATAATGAGGTACTGGGTACTTAACCTCACATTAATTCAGCTTCCCATCTTGAAGATTTTTAACATACCAAAAGATTCTTTGAAAAAGCAAACAAAAAGGACACAGACCTAAAAATTAATTTTGGGAATTTAAAAGTACATTCTGGGCTTGTTTCTTGCCTGGGCTGGACATTGATTCTTTTGATGTGTTCTCGGTTACAATAAAAATAACAGCTTGGTGAAATAAACAAGACACTTGGGTAGGAAACCAAGGCTTTGGGAAACGCTTTATTTTCTGATTATATTCCTCTTTGGCATTGACCATGAATAAAACATGTGAAAGACTCCTGTAGATGTTATTTTACTTTATTTTTACAACTGCTTTATGAGGTGATATAAACATCTTCATTTATGGGTAAGAAGATGGAGGACTTGGGGAGGTTAAGGGATTTGCACCAGGTCAGGACATAGCTAGGGAGTAACAGGAACTGTCACTCAGGTGTTACCTGTATAAATAGTGGGAACTCCTGAAAAACACAATAGCTTTTAAATCTTCAAAAGCAAGTGTGCCACTTTAGAGATATGACTTAGGGTTGTTTTGACTATCGGTATTGTTAATATTCAAGGAAATAGCTGAAAATTGGGTTCCATCTCCACCTTAAGAATGCTTTCTGCAGTGTCCTTTAAACTAGGATTCCTTAGGAATATTTGATTATTTCCTCCCAGCTTTAGTCTTCAGTGTTGTCTTGTGTTTGTTTATACTGTACTGGAGGCAGAGCCAGGAAAAATCATTATTATGAATTGTTTACAGTCTTCTTAAAAAAGCGTACCAGTGAATAGAAATCATTATGCAAAGTAGCCAATGTTTCATCTATGCCTGTATCTGACTCATTCATTACCCACAGATAATGAATATCTACTAAAGATAAATTTAGAATCTCTTGGACTAGGTAATTGAGCAAAAGCAGGCAATTTTATTGTTAAGTTAATGTAACTATCTCTTCTTTGAAGAACACTAGAACAAAACTGTGTCAAAAGACTCCCAGATGAGATTATACTTGCAAAAATTTCAAGGCAGACATGAAAACTGCAAACATAAGATGTAACCATGTTTGACAGAAGAACTGGGAGAACACAGAAAACAAAACCCTTAAGCTTGACAGCCTCTGGCAAGGTGGTGAATAATGTGTCTTTTTAGAACAGCTTTCCTGGGATAAAGTGCATCTAATGCATGCAGTATGCAGAATTGCTGCTGGAGAGGAGACAGCAAAGGCATTTTTGAGAAAGCAGAAGAAAATGAGAGCATAGGCCATTTGGAGAACTCCAAGAGTTTCCCTGGGACTGGACCAAAGGGTTGGAGGATGGATGGATGGGCCACGGAAAGGTTTTAGAGATAGGATTGGCAAGATCAGATTTGCATTTTAACAACATTGTTCTGGAGAGGGGAGGGGAGCGGTCCAAGGCTGGTGCAGGGGATCAAGCAGAGGACACATAATAGGTGAGATAGAAGTGGCTTGAACTAAGGTAGTAGCTGGTAGTAGGTGTCCAGAAAGGTGAATTTTGCCACAGGACAGGGGGAGGAAAAAAGTGACTCATATTTCTTTGTGTTTCTTCACCCTATAGCCTTCTATTCCAGGCTTGTGTGTCTCCTCAACAGAGAGATGTTTTTCAATTCAACAGATTATTTTCGCTCCTATTTCATGTTACTAAATATCCTTTTTATTCACAGAATCTATGGGAAAGTGATGCCCTTTTTGTTGTATATACATGTTAGTTTTTGCAGAGAGAGTTTTATACTAACCCAGGAGGAAACAACTGTCTTAAGTGGCTAGAAGTGTAATGGTTAAGTTTCTTCAGTTAGAGGTTATAAACATATACATGCCACATAGACATCATAAAAGGTGGTGTGAATGAATGTAGTTGAACTTTGAAAGACCTATTGCATACAGGTTGAGACCCTTTATTACTATGGCTCCTGTGTCCTTTTTTTTTTTTTTTT
>NW_012267267.1:5492763-5495207 GCF_000151885.1 Dipodomys ordii
CTGTACAGAGGGGTTACAATTACATGGGCAAGATAATGAGTACATTTCTTATCAAGCATTGTAGCCTCCTCCTTTGTTTCCCCTTCCCATCCCTTCCCATTATTTGGAATATTTTTGAAGAGCCCTTACCTACTCATTAGCTAGCTTTCCTGAATTACAGTTTATATATAGAAAGGCAAGAAAAAAACCTTGATTCTTTATTTCAAAAATTAGAAATAAGCTCCCTAACCTGGGCATCAGTGGCTCATGACTATGATCCCAGCTCCTTAGAAGGCTGAGACTTAAAGATCATGGTTCAAAGCCAGCCCAGGCAGAAAAGTCAGCACGAGACTCTTATCTCCAATTAACCACTCAAAAACCAGAAGTGGATGAATGGGTCAAGAAAATGTGACACACACACACACACACACACACACACACACACACAGTGGAATTCTATGCCTCCATCAGAAAAAATGACACTACCCCATTTGTTAGGAAATAGAAAGACTTGGAAAAATTATATTAAGTGAAGTAAGTCAGACCCAAAGAAACACAGGTCCCATGGTTTCCCTTATTTGCAATAACTAGTACATGTGTAGGATAATCTTACTAGAGAAGCAGAAAAGATCAAAGCTATGTACATATGACCATATAAGATGATGCTCAGTGAAATACATCCCTAGATAGGGACACAAGATGTTTTTATCTTTCTTGCTGTTGTTTTTAATGTACTTATAATGTACTATGTTATTTTTTTGTTTCTTTGGTATGTTCCTCCCCCACAGCGTAACCCCTGTTTTCACTGTATTTGATGTTGGTGCCCTGCATCTTGTATAAACATTTTTCTAATTTGGGGAGGGGAGGGGAAATAAAATACTGAAACAATGGGCTGGGAAGGTGGCTCAGTGGTAGAGCGCTTGCCTTGCATGCTTGAGGCCCTGGGTTTGATTCCTCAGTACGACATAAGCAGAAAAAAAAAGCCGGAAGTAGAGCTGTGGCTCAAGTGGTAGAGCGCTAGCCTTGAGCTGAAGAGCTGAGGGACAGTGCACAGGCCCAGAGTTCAAGCCCCATGACCAGACCCCCCCCCAAAAAAAATACTGAAGCAAGGATACAGGTTGATCCATTGTAACAATGAGATGTACAAGACACTATGTTGAAAACGAACTTAACAAGTTAGGGTGGGGAGAGAGAAGTTGGGGAGGTGGGGAGGGAAGGGATGGTAGGTGAAAAACAAAGGAGGGGATAACAATGCTCAATAGGAAATATAACTGTAATCCCTCTGTACAGTATCTTTACAATAAAAATATATATTAAAAAAAACCAGAAGTGGAGCTGTGGCTCTAAGTGGTAGGATGCTACCTTTTAGCAGAAGAGCTTAGAGTCTCAGGGGCAGTGGCCAGGCCCTGAGTTCAACCCTGCAATTGACAAAAAAAAAAATAGAAGAAGAAGAAGAAGAGGAGGAGGAGGAGGAAGAGGAGGAAGAGGAAGAGGAGGAGGAAAAAGAAAGACATGAAATAGGCTTCCTAGTTTTTCTAAGGGGGACTAATGAAGTCTTTCTTTCTCTTTCTCTTTATTATTATGATAATATGAACTTATTTTTTATTTTTTATTTTTTGGTCCTGGGGCTTGAACTCTGGGACTGGGTGATATCTGTGAGCATTTGTGCTCAAGGCTAGTGCTCTACCACTTGAGCCACAGATCCACTTGTGGCTTTTTGTAGTTAATTGGATATAAGAGTCTCATGGACTTTTCTGTTCAGGGGGCTTTGAACCATGATCCTTAGATCTCAGCTTTCTGAGTAGCAAGGATTACAGGTGTGAGCCACCGGCACCCAGCTATGAACTTACGTTTTAAAACATATAGCTATGTTTTAATCAACTGCAATTATTTTTATTAATTCCCAAATGGACCCATTTTGGATTCAGAGTCTCTTGATACATCTTGGTAATCTTTACTCTTTCCCTTGCTTTCTTATAATAGTGCTCATGTTGTGCCTTTGTTGTACTGATCTTAGGACCAGCTGCTTTTCAAAGAACCTGTATTCCTTTGAGAGAGAAATGGTGTGTTTCAGTACCACTGGCCATGAGTGAGGGATGCCTGTTACTCTTGGGTAATGTGGTGTCTGGGATTTTCCAGTGGACAGAATGTGTGTTTGTGTGTGTGTGTGTGTGTGTGTGTGTGTGTTTGTGTGTGTGTGTGTTCTGTTAGTTCTGAGGCTTTAAACTCAGGGCCTAGGCACTGTACTTGAGCTTCATTTTGCTTAAGACTTCATTTTGCTTAAGTTTCATTTTGCTTTACCACTTGAACTCTACCACAGCACCATTTCTGGCTTTTTCTAAGTAATTTATTGGAGATAAGAATCTCACAGGCTTTCCTGTCTGGGTTGGCTTCAAACCACAGTCCTCAGATCTCAGCCTCCTGAGTAGCTAGGATTACAGGCATGAGCCACTAATACTCAGCTA
>NW_012267267.1:5497153-5577891 GCF_000151885.1 Dipodomys ordii
TGATATATAAGGATCTAGCTTTAGTTTTCTACATGTAGTTAACCAATTTTGCCAGCACCATTTACTGAAGAGGCTGTCTTTTTTCCATTCTATTTTTTAGCTCCCTTATCAAAGATTAGATGGCTATAGGTCTGTGGATTCATTTTTGGGTTTTCAATTCTATTCCATTTGTTTTCAGGTCTGTTCTTGTGCCAGTACGAAGCTATTTTGATTACTATGGCTTTGTAGTAGAGTTTGAAATTTGGTATTGATATTCCTCCAGTACTATTCTTTCTGTTAAGGATCGTTTTTGCTATTTGGGGACTTTTATTGTTCCATATGAATTTTTGGATTGCTTCTTCCATTTCCTTGAAGAATGAGGTTGAATTTGTAGATAGCCTTGGGAAGTATTGCCATTTTCATGATGTTGATCCTTCCAATCCAGGAGCATGGAAGATTTATCTACTTTCTAAGTTCTGTTTTGATTTCCTTTTTCAGATTTTAAAGTTTCCATCATAGAAGTCCTTCACTTCTTTAGTTAATTCCTAGGTATTTTATTTTTTTGGGGGGCTATTACAAAAGGAGTTGCTTTCCTGATTTCAGCCGCACTCTTCTCATACAGTAAAGCCATTGATTTTTGAGGGTTAATATTATACCCTGCTACTTTGCCAAAGTTTCGAATCAGCTCGAGTAATTTGTGAGTGGAGTCAGTGGGATTCTTTAAATACAAGATCATGTCATCTGCAAAGAGGGAGTTTTACTTCAGCTTTCCCTATTTGGATCCCCTTTATGTTTGCATCTTGTCTTATTGCTGTAGCTAGGCATTCTAATACTAAATTGAAGAGAAGTGGAGAGAGTGGACATCCTTGTCTCGTCCTGAGTTTAGAGGAAATGGCTTTACTTTTTCACCATTAAGTATAATGCAGGCTGTGGGTTTGTCATACATAGCCTTTATTGTATTGAGGAACGTTCCATGGAATCCTAGTTTTTCCAGAGCCTTCGTCATAAAGGGGTGTTGGATCTTGTCAAATGCTTTTTCTGTATCTATTGAGATAACTATGTGGTTCTTATCCTTGCTCTTGTTGATGTGATGAAGTATATTAATTGATTTGCATATATTGAACCAGCTTTGCATCCCTGAAATGAATCCTGTTTGATTGTAATGTATGATTTTTTGGATGAATTGTTGAAGTTGTTTGGCCAAAATTTTGTTGAGAAGTTTTGCATCGATGTTCATCAAAGAAATGGGTCTATAGTTCTCTTTCTTTGATGAGTCCCTGCCTGGTTTTGGGATGAGGGTTATGATGGCTTCATAGAAAGAGTTCGGTAGTGAACTTTCTCTTTCAATTTCATTGAAGAGTTGGAGGAATATTGGTATGAGTTCTGCTTTGAAGGCCTTGTAGAATTCCGCTGTAAATCCATCTGGTCCTGGGCTTTTCTTAGATGGGAGGTCTCTTATTGTTTTTTTTCTATTTCCATGCTTGAAATGAATCTGCTAAGTTGGTTTAACTCATCTTGGTTTAGTTTCGGCATGTCGATATTTGCTAGGAAATCATCCATTTCTTCCAGATTCTCAAAGTTATTAGCATATAGGTTTGAGAAGTATTCCCTTATAGTGTTCTGAATCTAGGTTGTTTCCATGGTGATGTTTCATTCTCATCTCTGAGTTTATTTGGGTGTGTTCTCTTCTTTTTCTGATAAGATTTGCTAAGGGTCTGTCAATTTTGTTAATTTTTTCAAAGAGCCAACTCTGTTTTGTTGATTTGCTCTATAGTTTTTTTGATTCTAATTCATTTAATTCTGATTTAATTTTAATTATTTCTTTTCATCTACTGGATTGGGGTTTAGCTTGCTGCTCTTTTTCAAGGAGGTTCAGATGTCTCATTAAATTGTTCATTTCAGAATTTGTTTTTATTAGCTTACAGAGTTTAGAATTACTTTGTATGGTAATGTCATTACAGATAGTTTCTTTGTGTGTTGATTTTATTTTGCTTTCACTTTGGAAGAGTTGTTCTAGTTTATAATTGTAATTATGTAGAATTATTACATATTTCTGAGTTCTAATGTATGAAACAAATAATATTAAAGATACCTAGTGTCTATTCTTGTCTCATATATCTTGTTCCCTTCTCCATAGGTAATTTAGGTCTCTTTGCTTTGTAAATGAATCTGTCTCCGTCTCTTTCTTGGCTCTGTCTTTTTCCTCTTCCTTCCTCTCTTGTCCTCATTCCTCCTCTGAAGTCTCTTAGGTAGGTGGGAGCTCTACATTCAGTTTGGATTCTGTATAAAATGTGAGGGTGGCAGAGACAGAATCTTCTGAAAGGCTGGATCTGAAGTATGTGAATAGGTCTGGGTTTGATACCAAAGGTGGGATCTGACTGACTGATGGAATGGATTAACTTGGCCCCAAATTCCCTTCTCCTATCTGCTCATGTTAGCCTGTTCAACCTCACTCATCCTTGAAACTCCATTTAGCTTCCCTTGCCCTCTGTATTCTCTCCTCTGAGAGGCAGTGATTCCCTGTGCATAAGGCTGTCCTTCCCACATAGTCTCTTATGCCTTTCTATTCATGTTTCCTGGTCATTTGACTATGTGCCTCCTTCTGTTTCCCTATTACCACCTGTTACAGAGCCTTCCCCCCTGGAGGAGCTCAACTGATACATGAGGCCAGGCACAACAGCAGGTGTGTTTACATGGATTGATCTCTGATCTTCAGAACAACAGCACAAAGCAGATGTTGTTATTCCATCTTAGGGGTGATAGATCATGCCCAGAAAGGTTCAAGCAGTTTTTCTAAAGAAAACAACTAGCAAAGTTGCAGACTCATGACTGTTCTCTGTGTGCTCTTATTCAGCAAGTGGTTGTGTGAAGCTGCATGCTTTGCCTGTATTGATTGTGTGATCTCAGCAAGTAAATTAGCCTCTCCACATATACAAAATAGGGACATTAATAGTTTGTACCTCATAGGGTTGTAAAGCATTTAGAATAATGCCTGACACATTGCAGCCCCTAAAGTGTCAGCTGGCTTTAGTTACTATTTGTTATTTTGTGTTGCAGAATACAATACTAGTATTCCTAATATTACTAGGATACACTCTGTACAGTCAGTCTTCAGCCCTGATATCTTGCTTGCTAGAAGCATTTGGGCTATGATGCTTCTGTTTAAAGGTTACAAGGCAACTGAGTAATGGTCAGAATCTGGGGCCAAACAGACCTGGATCATGTTCTGACTCTGCTCTTTAGTAAATATGTGACCTTTCTCTAATTATTTAACTTTGTTGAGCCTCAAATTCCTCCTCTGTGGAATGGACATGAGAATATCCATCTCAGCAGATTGATACAAGGATTAAATGTGATTACCTGTATAAAGCAGCCAGCAGAGAAAACATGTCCAGTAAATGGTATCTCCTCTGCAGCTCTCCTTGAAGCCCTACTTGACCTTCATTTTAGATGCGGCTGTTCTTGGTAAGGTCTATAAATGAAGGGCTGTGGCTGTGTTACAATATTTCCCTACTTATCAAGCCCTACAGGCATTGAATGATGAGACTTTGGGCTTACATCTCAGGAATTTGGATTCAGAAAAAAAAGAAAAAAAACCCTGGAAATCTAGTTATCAGGGTTGGAATTCTAAGCCTCAGGCTATTGCAGTTTATGTGCTCTGCTGGTGCTCTACCAACTGGAGCTATACCTCTAGTCTGGATTATTGCTAGTTATTTTGGAGATAGAGTCTTGCTGACTTTTCTGCTCAGGTCAGGCCAACCTTGAACTGCAATCCTCCAGATCTCAGCCTTCTGAGTAGTTTAGGATTACAGGCATGAGTCACAGGCACCTGTTTAGGAATTTTTGGGTATAGTGGTCTGGCTGTGTTAAAATCAGGCTGACTAGAGTCAGATGTGATGCTTAATCTTGGGAAGCCCTTGCCTCTCCACTTGCAGGCCCCTTAGCTGGGATGGGATATCTCAATTCTCTAGGCCTCATTTCTGCAGCCAAAGAGAGGAATTGACTTGACCTTTGTTGCAGGTCGTTGCAAGGGTGGAATGAGATGGCGTGTGTGACATCTTGCTTGGACATAACACATTGGGGGGTCAGGGGAAGATCAGTTTCTCCAGGGCCACGCTGTATGATTGTGTTCTGTGTGGCTGTTCAGAAACAGCCTTGTCTAGGTTACTGCTGCAGAATTAAAGGGCTGCAATCACCTTCTTCCAGTGTTCACAAAAGTTCTGAATAAGCCTCATTGCCTCCTTTTAAATAAGGAAACAAAACCCCTGTGATGCACCTACCAAGGCACCCTTACCATTCATTGAGTATTGCAGAGGACACGCTGGGCATGATAGAAAGTCACCTGTTGCTGGCCTTTCCCTGAGACCTCTTTTTTGCTTGTTAGTGTCTGTCTTTGAAATCTCAGAATCTGTGAGCTCTGATCATGTTACCTGGCATCTAAAAGGCACCAGGGGAGACCAAATGCCACTAATGACTTACCAGCTCTTTCAGTCACAGGCTTCTCAAAGGAAAGAGGGTTGGGACCCTGAGCTTGTTAGTGCTAATGTGCTTTCTGCCTCAAAAGGCATCTACAAGGGGGAGCTTTCCACCCTGCAGAAGGGTTCTTTGGAGAAGATGGAGAGCACATTTGCATATGGTTCTTTGGACTTTTGTTCTTTGCTCCTCTCAGGCTCTGCAGCCACCCTGGAATGTTTGAGCCTGTGGTTGGTGAACATGAGAATCAAACCTGAGCAGCTTCTCCCCCTGAAGACTGTGTGCCTGTGGGGGTGGTGGGCTTAGGTGGTATAAGAGGCTAATTGAAGAAAAAGTATCATGAGCTACTTTCCTCCATCCCTTTATGAGCCTACAGGAGGGGACACAGGCACAGCTGGACATGACTACCCTCTCCTGCCTGTGGAAGACTTAGCAGGGAGTTTTCATTAAATTGTATCTTCTCAGCAAGTAATGCTTAGCAGTTTCCCAGACACCTTGGGTGTCTGGTCTTAAAAATATCCTTAGATCAGGAAGTGGCGCTGTAGCTCAAGTGGTAGAGCACTCGCCTTGAGCTGAAGAGCTGAGGGACAGCGCCCAAGCCCAGAGTTCAAGCCCCACGACCGACAAAAAAAAAAAAATATCCTTAGATCATACAGAACAGGCATCAGGCCTGTATCTACTTTTTCTATACTCTAGAGGAGCTTAAATTCATCTATTTCTCCTTGCGTCCGGCTCTTAACAAATGCATGGAAAGTAGTTATATGTTACTTGAAGAAGCCAGGTTTTAGAGTAAGACAGATGTGGGAAGAGACCTGGCTGTGTGACTTGGATTTTTATATTGGGACCTTTCATAGACTGTATATTTGTACCCACCCCCCCGCCCAACTTGGATTTATACTCTGGAACCTAATTCCCAATGTGCTAGTTTTGGAAATGAGACATTTGGATGTTGATTAGATCAGGGGTCAGAGTTATCATGGCTGGGATTGGTGGCCATTAAAAAAATGGACTGCTGAGAATCAGCTGCACTTAGCCGAAACTCAGTTACCATACAAGAACATAGGGAAAAGGTTCTGTGAATGAATCCAGGAAACAATCCTTCACTATACCCTGAATCCTCATCTTGGACTCCCCAGGCGCTAGAACTGAGAGAGATACAGTTCTGCTGTCTATAAGTCATCTTGTTTCTGTTTTTATAAATTTTATTTTATTGTAAAGATGTACAGAAAGTTTACAGTTGCATCAGTAAGGTAATGAGTACATTTCTTGTAGGATATTGTTACCCCCTCCTTTGTTTATGTTTTTTTAAGCAGCCAAACTTCAGTTTGCTCATCTGTGAAAGGGGAATAATAAAACTCACTAGGTCCCCTGACCATGAGAATTAAGTAAGATGGTGGAATTAGACTTATGCTCTAGTTTCCAGCAAGGAGAAGGTGGTTCAGATGATGGAAGCTCCTGTTAATATCTACCTGCCTGTAAGTATGATTGTAGTGGATTTGAAAGTGAATTGAAATCCTTGGCTTCTTATGAAAGTCAATTCAGTTCTATTAAGCATCCTTTTTTGAACTGTTTACCCTGGAAAGTGTCCTTCTGGATGCTTGGTACATATGTCACTTAGACATTGTCTTCTCACTGGGCCCTTTTTGCTCATTTTCAATTAATTTTGTCTTGTGTCTTCCCACAAAAGCATCTGCACACCTTTCCAGATAATTCTAAATGCCTTCAGCTACTTGCTTGAAGGTTAGTCTAACCTCCAAGTCTCTTTGGGTCAGAGAACCCACCATCATTTCAATCTTACCTCTTATCCCCTCCCTAATATATGCACTTACAAGTGTACTAAGAAATACCTTATCTTGGCCATATATTACCGATGATGCTTTATATTATGCACATTTCTCTTTATCTCAGGACAGTCTCTTCCTTGCTCCCCTATAGTAAAGATGTCAATCCACATACCAGCATTGGATAAGGCCTTATGTATATATGTCTTTCCAAGAGCAGACATGAGCACACAAATATACAGCAAGAAATAGTAGCAACATACTGGAATTGCATTCACCAAGTGTCAGCACAGGCAGGAGCTGCTTTAAATTCAGAGAGTTTGTGGTGGTGTGTGTGTGTGTGTGTGTGTGTGTGTGTGTGTGTGTTGGTACTGGGCTTTGAACTCAGGGCTGTGTACCCTTTTTTTTCCAGTCCTGGGGCTTGAACTCAGGGCCTGGGCACTGTCCCTGAGCTTCTTTTGCTTAAAGCTAGCACTCTACCACTTGAGCCACAGCACTACCTCTGCCTTTTTCTGTTTATGTGATACTAAGGAATTGAACTCAGGGATTCACACATGGTAGGCAAGCACTCTACCACTAATCCACTTCCCAGCCAGGCTATGTACTCTTGCTTGGCTTATTCACTCAACGCTGGTGCTTGGACAACAGCTCTTATTTTAGTGATTAATTGGAGACAAGAGTCTCAACAGACTTACCTGCCCTTAATGGCTTCAAGCCAAGCACCTCAGATCTCAACCTCCCGAGTAGCTGGAGTTACAGACATGAGCTACCAGTTCCTGCCTTGATTTTTCTATACAGCTTCTGTAGCAAGTCAGGTGCAGCCTGAAGGGAGGCTATACAGCCCTAGGCTTCTTATAATACTGGTTGCTGATGAAGATAATGGCCATTTCTTCTTGAGCAATTTGTGTGTGTGTGTGTGTGTGTGTGTGTGTGTGTGTGTACTACATTTAGTTAATGAGTATTATCTCAAAACTGAGATCCAGGCAGGGTATAGAACATCTTTGAGGATATAGAAGACAGAGACCATGGTTGCAGTGATGGGGATTTCCCCTCCCTCCCACTCCGCAGCATGACTTCAGATTAATCTGATGTTTGTAACTAGTGTTGTGCCAGGGAAATAATTGTATGTCTCCTCAGCAATGTCCAATATTTGGCTTAGTTGTCAATGTCACATTTCAGTTATCTTCTTCTGAGCAAAAAAAACAAGATTTAGGACATTTAATGCAGCTGGCAGTGCTATGTCTAGAATTCAATTAAGTCCATGATTTCCAGTTAATGGATCTTCATGCCAAGATTGACTGAGGTTATATCATTAATCTTGCTTTTATTTTAGGATTTCTACTGTCATGATTTACAGTGAATCCTGGCCAGTGTTGTCAGGATTACGGGAGCATAATTAATCAAGCAAGACAGCCAGATCAACTAGATACTGATGATGAGAACTGGGGAGGGACCTCACTCTCTGCTTGGTAAGCAGGCTTCAGGCAGGATGGAACTACAGGGGAGGATTCCCTTTTGGAGACCATTTCTGGGATTCTTGATCTCTGTATGTTTTGAATCCATTGCAATAAGAGTCTCCAGATGAGGAAAAGTCTTCTGAGACCCAGTTGGTGATCCACTATGAGTAATGTTTAGTTAATTCAGTCCTGCAAATTTTTACTTAGGGCTAAGTTGTAAATGTGACAGTGTGTCTTAATGGATTTAATCTTTGTGGGGATTTTCTGATAAAGGCATGTTAGACTTTCTCTTGTCTACACAGCAAGTTAGTGGCATTTCTTCTGAATATGGTAGTTCCAAAATATACACCATTCTCTGTTTTTTTCCTTCTTATGTACTCTTTTCTCTCCTTGTCATCTTTTTTCCTTTTCCTTCCTTTCTTTCCCCTCCCCCTTTGCTTCCCCTCCCTTCCCCACTTCTCCTCCTCTACTTTCCCTCCTTCCCTTCTTTTCCCATCCCTTACCTTCCTCCCCCCCAACTCCTCTGTTTCCTTTTGACTTACAGGATCTTCTTTTCTTTCCCATATTAGAACAAGAAGACATCATTATCTATGGTGTCTTCTGGTCCATAGTACTTACCTATCATTCTGTTTTTGTGTGCAGAATGCCTCAGTTTTATTTACTCACTAAAAAGTTCTCTGAAGGAGTTACAGATGAAGCATAGTTTAGTACTATATATACAAGAGTAACTGCAAGAATTTGTGATAGTTGATGCAGAGTTGGTGATTTTTTTTGGGGGGGATAAATGAATAACACTTCAACTTTTAAGTAGCATGTTCAAGGGATGTTCAGAATCATATCAAATTTGATTCTATTCTTTAACCTGTCATTCTTGAATTTAAGCCCTATCATGTACTTACTAGGAAATTATTTTCTGCTCCCATTGCGCAATTGAGGAAACTGAGGCATAGAGACATTAATGTAAGGTATTAAGGAATGAAGGTCATTGTTGTAAATCCAGGTCTATTTACTTATTAAGACTACCTCCCCTCCTACATCTTTTAAGACAATCTCACTACATATCTCAAAGTGATCTTGAACTCTAAACCTATGATCTTCCTGCCTGCTTTCCAAGTGTTGGGATTATAGGTGTGACCATTAGCTTGGGTAGCCATGTTCTTATGGCACCCCTTTTCCTTTTTAGGTCTTTAGCAGTGGTCTTTTGAGTTACGACTCTTTGCAAAAGTAGCACATGGAAGTCATTTTTGAGTGAAAGGAGACCCAGGCTTTCACTACCCAGAAGTAGGGATGTGCTTTAGGTGCATGGGATTTAGCTTAGGTCTGCTATGTAGAGTCCAGATTTATATGGTTTACCAAGTCTGGCCAAGCATGAAAGCCAGCCTTCTCACTGACAAGGTTTTCTATACTGAGAGAAAGAGGTCAGACATTTGTAGAATATCTCCATAAGCTAAGTCTATGCCAGAAGCTTGTTCCACAAATAGCAGTGGTTTTTCTTTGCCCTTGAGATCAGTGAAATGAAGGACTAACAAGTTTTCTTAGCACTTAGGAAGATGATTTTCCTCCAGATGCTGTGGGATTCTTTTTCTTCCATCCCAGGATTTATCTTCAGAGTGTCTGCATTCCCTGTTGAGTCAGCATTTAGATGCATCCTCACCCTGAATTTACTGAGCCTCATTGAGCATTTGTATGCTTGGCATGACTTAGTACTGAGATACTCACTTACACATTTATCTGGCAATTAGATGTTGAAGTACTGCCTTAAACTTTGCTTCAGCTGTCCAGAGATGGAACTCTGGTTGGTAATATACGCACTAACGTATCCACTATCCCTGGGGAAATGCTAACCCATTTGTCTGAGCTATATTAATCTGCTTTATGAACAGCTTCTTAGAAATCTGCTGTGATACCTAGTTTTTGCTCACGGTTCTGTCAGTGTGGGGTCTGAAAGCACAAATGCTCATATTCTTGAGCTTGACTTTCAAGCCTGCTGGGATCCAGGGAACACTCACCTTTGAGCTTCATTCACCCTTCTCTTACATATCCTCTTCATCTTCCCAGTGCTCCACAGAAATAACACCATGGCCTGCTTCCAGCATGTTGTCTGTGTGTACACCTGTCTGTGGTCTTCAGACTTCTAACTTGCTATCTCAGGGTGCCCCTCCCTCCTCCTCTGTTTTGTAGACACTAAAATACCCACCTTTCAGTGTTGACTGAGTTTAACCCAGTCTCTTGCAAAGTGGTAACTGGCACTCAGCTTCAATACTTTTTCTTTTTATGTATGTCCTTGACTTTGGTGTCTCCTGGCCTTTTGCTCCTTTTTGTCTTTCCATTTTTTTTCTTGCCATCTCAGGACACCTAGATGATGGAAGAAATGGAAAATTTTAACTTGATACTCAACCTGTCACTACCTTGATTCTGGACTTGCTAGCTTTCAGATCAATGCGAAACACGTTTTTATTGTTCATAAATTATTTAGCCTCAGGTAATTTATTATAATAACATGAGCAGCCTAAGATAATATTGCTTAATTAGTCTACATACAGTTACAGTTTAGCTACCTATTCTATCATTATTATTGAGAGAGATTAAAAATTATCCCTCTATGTTGGTAGATTTTGTTTTTCCTGGTACTGGAGCTTAAACTCAAGGCCTTGAGCTCTCACCTGGCTTTTTCGATCAAGGATGGTGCTCTACCACTTGGACCAGCTTTTTGCTGCTTGATTGGAGATAAGAGTCTAACGGACTTTCTACTCTGGCTGGCTTCAAACAGTGATCCTCAGCTCTCAGCCTCCTGAGTAATTAGGCTTAACAGGTGTGAGTCATCAGCACTGGCAAGATTGTCTCTTTATTCCTATTGTTCTGTATACTTTTTTTAAAGTAATTTGAAGCTGAATCTTTAGGATTATAATATCTTTTTTTTTGGTGCCAGTCCTGGGGTTTGAACTCAGGGCCTGGTCACTGTCTCTGAGATGTTTTGCTTAAGGCTAGCACTCTACCACTTGAGACACAGTTCATTTTCCAGCTTTTATGGTGCTAATTGGAGGTAAGAATCACATTGACTTTCTTGCTTGGGCTGGCTTTAAACAACAATCCTTGTTTCAGCCTGCTAAGAAGCTAGGATTATAGGCATGAGCCACTATTACATGGCTAGAATTATAATAACTTTTGGAAAAATTTGGCCCTTTTTATATTATGAAACATTCCTCTTGATCTCTGGAGTGAGTAGTCCTTGTATTTTGTCTGATTTTGAAGTAGATATACCATACTTGCTTTCTTCTGCTGTTTTGCACGGGCAATCTTTTCTCAATCTTTGCAGCAATCTGTCTATGTCTTTGTAATTAAAATACATCCTTTGTCTGTGCTCTGGTTATGCTAGTCAGCTTTCTGATACTGGGGAGAGACACCTGACATTAAAGGAGGAAAGATTTATTTTGGCTCATGGTTTCAGTCCACAATCCTATGTGCTATTTTATAAGTGCTTTCATTCTTTATATAAGACAATCAGGACTTGGACCAGTTATGCATGTGCTCTGTGCTATATATACAGCTAATTGCAGAAGGGAAATACAAATCAATTGGTCTATGGAAAAAGACCATATTTGGTCTTTAAAATCTTTAAAGTATGGCCAGGACTGGTGGCTCACACGTGTAATTCTAACTATTCAGGAGGCTGAGATCTGAGGATCACACTTTGAAGTCAGCATTGGCAGGAAAGTCCATGATACTGTTATCTCCAAGTAAACACCAAAAACAGTCATAAGTGGAGCTGTGTTCCAGTGGTCGAACACCAACCTTGAGTGAAAAAGCTAAGGGACAGTAGCAAACAGGCCCTGAGTTCATTTTGTGGTAAGCAATCCATGAAGACTCATTTATAATGACAGCTGAATTTCTAAGGCTTAAAATTAATTTACCTGCTCATTTAAAATATTGCAGGACCAAGGGCACAGCTCACATAATAACATGTTTGCCTAACTAGTGCAAGGCTCTGCGTTCAATCCTCAGTATTGACAAAAACAATACAAAGGCCTTGCTACTTCAAACTCATATCACACACGGTCTTCTTTGATCTTGCTATTACCAAAGAGGTAATACTTTTCTACCATGTGCAAAAGCTTTTGTTTTTAGTTAGTTCCAGTTTGTAAGGGGGAATGATTCCTAGAGGCTTATAATTCATTAAAACACAATCATACGGTATTTAAGTAGAAATACCATACCTCAAGTCTAAGACATTTCTCCCTAAAGTCCATTTTTTCCCCCTGAGGCCTCCCTAGAGTAGGATGTATGGACAGCAATGCCAAGCACTCTGTGATTCTGGAAGCTAAGGCAGTGAGCTTTCCCATGGTATAGTTGACTATCATGTCCATCTGATCCTTTTTCCTATTTGCTAGAAAACCAAGAGCTAAATAAACTGCCAGAGGAGGTCAAAGAAGTCTGGATGGCAGCAACATTGGTTCTTGGCCTTCCCCCAAGTTCTATGGAGAGAGGATGGCATTTTCTTGAGTCAGGAGCTGAGGGAGTATCTCTGCAGTCTTTGTTTCTATCATTGGAAACCTTGGAGATGCCATGGATAGCATTGTAGCACTTAAAATGCACAGAGGAAACTGGGTGCTGGTGGTTCATGCCTATGATCCTAAGCTATTAAAGAGGTTGAGATCTGAGGATCAAAGCTGGCCCAGGCAGGAAAGTCTTGTGAGACTCTTATCTCTAATTAATCACCAAAAAAAAAACTTGGAAGTAGAGCTGTGGCTCAAGTGGTTGAGTGTTGTGCTAGCCTTGAACACAAAAATCTCAGGAACAGTGTCTAGGCCCTTAGTGCAAGCCCCGGGACTGGCACAAAACAAAACAAAACAAAACAAACAGGAAGATATTTGTGGTGGAGCATGCCCATAATCCCAAACCACTGGAAATTAAGAGAGGAGAATCTTGAGTCTGAGGCTCAAGATGGTCTGTGAGCGTTGTGGGAATGAAGAGGGATTGTGTTCTTGACATAGTCTGTGCTATTAACTCCTCTTCTCCCTTTCCCTTGGCAGGTGCCTCATCTCCAGACATGGAGCCCAGCTATGGGGGAGGCCTCTTTGACATGGTGAAAGGTGGTGCAGGGAGGCTTTTTAGTAACCTAAAGGACAACTTGAAAGACACCCTCAAAGACACATCTTCTAGAGTCATACAATCTGTCGCCAGGTAAGTGCATTCCTCTTGGTTTAGGTTAGTGGAACCTCATTCTCCCATGGGATTTGGTCAGTTCCCAACTGCTTGACTCACACAGTATCAGCTTGTGATCTAATTGCATGAGATCTGAACAAATGAGGAGCGTCACTGAAACTAGAAAGTTGAGTCAGCTAGAGGTGATAAGAACCATCTGGGAGGACTTTGCTCAGGAGTCTATTAGAGTGTGACGGTTGCCATCCTTGGCTTTATGATCAGACGTTCTGGGTGCTGATGCAATCTCTGTGTTTGTTAGCCATGTTACTCAAGGCAAGTTTATGAATTACATGACTTATTTTTATTTTTTCTGAACTCTATTTTTATCCCTTGATCATGTGGGTGTCCTGGGATAGCTTGAGGATTAAATGAGGCAATCATGCACATGCAATCAGAGTAAGCAATACCTGTGGATTATAATCAAAACAGAACTTTCTGCATTATATTAGTCCTTGAAATTTTATTTAGTGGAAGTTTTCTATTCTGCTACCACTTGAACATTCTTACAAAATAGCGGAAATTATTTTTATTCTTAGTTATTATGAAATCACAGGGTTACTTTAAGTTACAATATGAAATTTTGAATCAGAAATTAAAATGTCAATTCCAATATATTCATTAACATTTTAATCTTGTTCAGAGGTAAAATTTACTCTTCTAGTTCTTAACAATAAGAAAAAGTTATCATTTGTTCTTTGTCAATCACTTCTTCCTCTTTCCCTTAGCTACTCATAGTTAAGGGAAAGATTTCCATGTAAGCAGAGAGGCTAGAGCAATTAGAGTTAATAAATAGGCAGGGATTCTATTCTAAGATGATTCTGTTCTAGAAGAAGCCTCCATGGGGCATTGGGATGCACAAGTTGGAGTGGAATATTTGAACCCCCTGAAGGTGTGGGCTGTCTTCTCTCAATGATCCTTCCTTGTTAGAAAGAACTTGAGTGGAATCTAAGTATGCCTCTAGAAAGAAGTGTCCCAGTTCATGTTGTGCAAAGGGGGGGGGCATGTGAGAAATCTTAGCACATTGGAATCATTTTAATGAGTGCCCTTTCCTGTGTCACTTTCAGCTACACAAAGGGAGATTTAGACTTCACTTATGTTACCTCCAGAATTATTGGTAAGTTTCTCCTTTATTAACTTGTTCTTTTCCCCAGCTTTCAAATTCTGCTCATCAAAACAGCAGACCTGTTTCACTTGTTTTCTTTCTGTGTGGCCTCTTTTAGTGATGTCCTTTCCTCTGGACAGTGTTGACATAGGATTCAGGAATCAGGTTGATGATATTCGGAGCTTCTTAGATTCCAGACATCTGGACCACTACACAGTCTACAATCTGTCACCCAAGTCTTACCGAACTGCCAAGTTTCACAGTCGGGTAAGGGATTTTCGCCTGGGATGGCACTGTTGGAGACATCACAAGGGATTTTTCCTCTTAGGAGATATCCTCAGAGCTTTTGACATTAGGCACATGAAATTGCAAAACTAAGAACGCTGGATAGAACAGATTGATTTGGCTGTTATGAGATGTTCTGCATATTTTCCTTAGGTTGAGGGCGTTTGTAGAAAATTTCATCTTTCAGTACTGTGCCTTGTGAATTGGGGCTCAGATCTCTTGGTGGTTGATAGCTTCTTTGCGACATGGTTCAGAAAGTCCCAGTAGATATTGATCTGTGACATAGGGAAGATTCCTGCCCTTCCTGTAACAGTAATTAGGTCCTTCACCTTCCTAATTATTGTGTGGATGTCATGATGGGACATACCTTGGTTAGAAGAGTCCATATGCACCAGTTTTGATGCAAATAGATTTCTGACATCCCATAAAGATACCTCTTTAGAAGGGGAGGATACCTGTCAATAGTCCACATTGTAGGTTTGGGAGTACTATTATTAGTACTATTACTAATAATGGTGGTGGCAGCAGTGGACATTACTATATCACTCGTACTGCAGTGAGAATGTTGCAAGTAATATTGCATATAATGCAAAAAGTATCTAAGGAGTTAGAGAAATGGAGGCTCAGAGAGATATGGTAGCTTCCCTAAGACTAAACAGCTCATGAATAGCTATGGGTATGTGTGCTCTTTACCCTGTCAGTATTATTTGAAAAAGCTGGGTTGCCCTTGAAAAAACCTTTTTGAACGATGTAGAGAAATAGTTCTATTTTCAGGCTTAGTTAAGGAGCTATGAGAGCTAGGTTGAGGGTGACTCTCACATTGCACCTGATATTTCTGGTTACTGAAGTTTTACTTTACTTGAACTCTCTCAAGAATATTTTCAAATGCTTTTGACTTAGCCTTTTGGTTCTGTACTACCTGCAAACCTTGTCCTTGTTTTGAATCTCCAGACCATGAGGAACCATTTCTTTCTCCTTTCTGTTTAGTTGAGGGTTCACTCTATAATTAAATCTTACTTTTATTAAAGTAGAAGACAGTGTTCTTTATAAGCAGTCAGTGTAGGAAGACCTAAGATAGGACTAGTTTTATTTATCAACTGGCAGAGTCTAGTTCTGCATTATATATCTCTATGCCTTGACCTGAACTCAGTTACTTTACTCTTTGGTTATCAGATTGAATATTTGGGGATGGAGGTGGCAGTGGTAAAAACAGGATGTTTCTAGGAAGATTTTTCTTTGCTGAGGGCAGCGTTCCATATTTTGATTATGTTGTACGCTTTGAAGCTATTTGAGTTCTCAGGAATCATATGTAATAGTTATATAGCCATTTTCTTAGCATATGTGCAGCCAAATCAAAATAAGTGTTTAGTTTCACTTATCAGAGGACTCAAGTGAGAACAATACATGGAAGATCTTCCCAAAGTGAAAAGGAGGTGCTTGCAGGCATTGAGGTTCATACTTGTAATCTCAGTATTTTAGGAACAGAGGCAGGATTGCAAGCATGAAGCTTATAGTAGGGGCTATACAGGGAGACTCTAGATAGATAGATAGATAGATAGATAGATAGACAGACAGACAGACAGACAGACAGACAGACAGACAGATAGATAGATAGATAGATAGATATAGATATAGTGAGGTATTAATGACAAATTGTTAAATTCTTTATAGGGAATATTTACCTAGAGGAATTAAAATGACCAGTTCTGTCCAACTCTCATATAGTCCAGAAACCAATATTCTTCTTTCCTCTCCTTTTCTTTTCATAGTACTAGGATTTGAACTCAGGGCTTTGTGCTTGTTAAGCAAGGGCTACACCACCTGAGCTATAACAATAAACCTAAACCAAATCATCATCATCATCATCTTCTTCTTCTTCTCCTTCTTTTTCTTCTTCTTCTTCTTCTTCTTTTCTTCTTCTTCTTCTTCTTCTTCTTCTTCTTCTTCTTCTTCTTCTTCTTCTTCTTCTTCTTCTTCTTCTTCTTCTTCTTCTTTTGTTGTGAAAATACTGTACAGAGGGGTTACAATTACACGAGCAAGGTAATGAGTACATTTCTTATCAAGCATTGTTGCCTCCTCCTTTGTTTCCCCTTCCCATCCCTCCCAACACAAACTTTTTTTCATCATTAATAGCATAAGCACCATACCCATGTGATGTGATGTGATGTGATGTGATGTGTGTGTGTGTGTGTGTGTGTGTGTACACATTGGTTTAGCTTTTTCCTAGGTTTTTAAAAATATATTTTTATTGTAACATATTATACAAAGGGGTTACAATCACATGAGTAAGGTAATGAGTACATTTCCTATTGAGCATTATTACCCCCTCCTTTGTTTTTTCCCTACCATCCCTTCCTTCTCCACCTCCCCAACTTCTTCCCGCCCCCCAGAAGCTGTAAAGTTTTCAACATACTGTCTTGCATATCTCATTGTTACAATGGGTCAACCTGTATCCTTATTTCAGCATTTTGTTATTTCCCTTTCCCCTCCCCAAATTAGAAAAATGTATATCCAAGATGCTATGGAACCAACCCAGATGCCCCTCAGTAGATGAATGGATCAAGAAAATGTATTATATATTAATTCTATGCCTCCATCAGAAAGAATGACACCACCCCATTTGTTAGGAAATTGTTAGGAAATGGAAAGACTTGGAAAATAATTATATTAAGTGAAGTAAGGCAGGCCCAAAGAAACATAGGTCCCATCGTTTCCCTTATTTTCAATAACTAGTATATGTCTAGGACAAGCAGAAAAGGTCAAAAGTTATGTACATATGACCATATAAGATGATGCTAAGCAAAATGAACCCCAAGATAAGGACACAAGAGGTTTCTTTGTTGCTGTTGTTTTTACTGTACTTATAATGTACTGTGTGATTTTTCCCCCTAAGTTTGTAACTGTGCTCCCTTTCATTTTTTGCCATTATTGTTGGAAGTAAATAAAAACTATCAAAGAACATTTTGTCTAACCTTGCCCTAAAATCCTTAAGTTTGAACAATGATTTTCCAGTATTGCCTTGACCACTCCTTCTCCTCTGGCCATCCAGAAAGAATATTGGGAGCCCTGTCAGTAGCATAGAAATCAGTTGCCCACAATGAGAAATGCAAGTTGTCATGTCGAAAATGAGCTTTACAATGTTGGTGGGGGGGGAAGGATTGGGACTGGGGAGAAGGGGGGAGGCTGGGAAGGGATGTGAAGGATAAGCAAAGGAGGAGGCTGCAATGCTTGGTAAGAAATGTACGCATTATCCTGCCCATGTAATTGTAACCCCTCTGTACAGTATGTTCACAAATAAAATAAAATAAATTAAAAAAAAGAAATCAGTTGCCCAGCAGGTTCTTGTCAATTCTTCTTTCCTGTTGACTATAACCATACAGGTTATAGGATTTCTTCTTCTTTGGTAGCACCTTGATTTTTAGGAAATGGTTTGTGGACTTGGGCTTCTTAAAAGACCCATGGATGGATGTATTTCCCCCTTTTTCTTCCATGGGAGAGCTTCCTACAGCTCCCAGTGGTTTCTGATTTGGTTTGAGGTTAGTGAGGGGTGGCTACTGAGGAATGACCTTCATAATCAATCTCACGTCATCTCTCCTTCTGCCCCGAGCTTTAGTGTCACAACAGGAAATTAAAAGGGAGCAAACCGTCCCTAGCTTGTGAGCCAGAGGACCAGAGATCACACATTCTAGTTATATAACTTTCCATGATCTCAGTACCATGACCTGGATACAACACATATATCACTTGAAGTTGTCACCCCACAGGAATGCAAAGCAGAGTTTTTGTTAACAACCATCAGACAGGATAGTACAGTGGAGAGTACATAACATTTCATTAATTTTTATTTAGAGAAATCCTATAATTGACACTAATTTTGAGCTTTAAAAATTACTCTACATTCACATCTCAACTGTTCCTCTTCCTAGAGTCACTTCATTGCCCTGGAAGCCAATTATCTCTTATGCAAAATGAATATGGCGATAGTAATACTTACAAGGACTGTTATATTATTTTCCCCCTGTGGGCTTCTTGATTAGCAGTTCCTGGCTTAAGAGTGAGTGCTCAGTAAGTGGTAACTGTGATTGACACCTCTAATAATAGAATGCCACAATAAATGATGTACTCAAACACCGTATTTTCCATTAACAGTGTGAGAATAGAGAAATGCTAGATCATAGCATGTCAGTCTCATTCTATGCAGCATTTTTTCAAAATTTAATTTTTTTGTAAAGATGCTGTACAAAGGGGTTACAGTTACATGAATAAGGCAATGAGCACATTACTTGTTGATCATTGTTACCCCTTCCCTTGCTGTTGTCCCACTATCCCTTCCCTCTCCCACTCCTCCTCTACCCTGTTCTCCCCCCACCCCCACCCAAAATTGTAAAGTTCGTTTCCAATATACTGTCCTGTGGGTATCATTGTTGCAATGGATCATCCTGTGTCCTTGTTTCACCATTTTGTTATTCCCCTTCCTCTCCTCAGATTAGACAAATGTATATACAAGATACCAAAATCAAGTACAGTGACAACTGGGGATATACCATAGGAGGAAGAACATACAAAGGAAACCAAAAAAAAATCAGAGTACATTTAAAACAACAACAACAAAGGCAGACCTCTTGTGTCCATATCTTGGGGTTCATTTTACTAAACATCATCTTATATGATGATATGTCCCATGCTTAGCCCATGAGTTGCTTCTACACATGCTTATTGTCTTGTGCTAGAGAAATGGAGGGGAGAAAATGGTGTGACACCCAGCCCTGGTGATGTTTTGGCTTCTTCTCTAGTGGGAAGCATCATGAAACCTCATACTCAATGGGGTATTTTCTGATGCTAAGATGGTGTTCAGGAAGGCTGAGATGGCATCATAAACCGTCACACCACCAAGAATTGTACTTATTGCATGGACTTAGAAGCTCATAGAGCTGTGAAAACAGTGTGTAGTGAATTCCTTTTTAGATTTTTTTGTTTATGCCTTAATGTTTTTCCTCCTTTCGACAGAGCACATACTTAAAAAAAATCCTAATTATGTGTTTGCCTAATGGTGTATAATTATATGTAGAAGTAAACGTACAATTATGGAGTACTTTAAATTAATATTATTTGCTTGATGGGTTTAATGATTCTGGAGCTGTTAGACTATTGTGTGAAGAACAATTTAGCCAACTTTTGGCTGAGACTCATTATAGATATTGACATTTGGTGTGTGAGTGAGTTGTATGAAGTTTTTAAAAACCTTTAAAAATATTGTCTGGGAAAATAATTTTCTTGTACATTGACTCTGTTGTAATCTAAAAGAGAAAACCCCAACAAATTTGATTCACCTGTTTCTTCTTCAGGACATAGTACATGCAGACAAATCATTTTACAGAAACAGATTGTCATAAGGGTATCTTCCCTTTTTCTTTCACTTGTTCAGCAAATATCTACAGCATATCTACTCTGGGAAACACATCTGCATTGAACACTGAGGTTACAAAACTGAAGAAGTAATGGTCTCTGTTTTTGTGAAACTCAGTTGCTGGAGATAGAGAAGATAAAAATTAGCCAATTCAAGACAGCTTGACAACCAGCCAGCACTTACCTGTATGCAATAGAAGCTGCTTGGGGATTCATTTTCTTTGTTTCTGTTTCCACAGGTCTCAGAATGCAGTTGGCCCATTAGGCAGGCCCCAAGTCTGCACAACCTCTTTGCTGTGTGTAAGAATATGTATAACTGGCTGCTACAGAATCCCAAAAATGTCTGTGTTGTCCACTGCCTGGTGAGAAATCCTTATTGTCATTGTTGGTCCAGTTTTGTTAGAAATGTATGTCACTAGCCAGAATGATGGTTTGAGCGCAGTTGCATTTGCTGAGCCCCTACTTAGAAGTTTGATAACGTGAGCTGTGAGCCATGTAAAAATAAGGGAAAAAGTTGTGATTCTTGGCTTATAACTTCGGTAATGGTGGATAAGGCAGCTGTATACAAAAACCCACATAATGGAGGGCATACTTTAACATGAATTAAGTATTCTATAAAAGAGGCAGGGAAAAGAGGTACATTGTTTCCTATGCACATACTGAGTTTTCTGTGAATAAAATGGGCATCATTTATTTATGTTTTGTTATATGCCTTTGAAGGAAAATAAAAGGAAAAGACACTTAGGTCCTTGTGTTTAGTTTCATGGACAGACTATATTTTACAGTAATTCACAGTTGGACTGATGGTTTTTCTGGCCCTTGGCTTCCTACAGGCGCTTCTCTTAGGATTCTTATTCATCAAAGCTCATCTTTTAGTAAAATCTTTCTGATTCTTCTGAGTATTTTTCATAAAACAAGCATTCCTCCTATGAATCTAAATGTCTCCAGTGGCATTCAATATACTGCCTCATCCTACCCTATTTTCCCAGTAGATGATTATCTTTTAGGAAAGAACTGTGCCTCCCCACCCCCCAACACATGTATGCTATTTACAAATGGTTTTTTTATATTTTATTAATAAAATATAGTAATATGGTATTGTTTTAGTAATACAGCATTATTTTAATAATGCATTGATATTATATTTTAATTTTTATTGTTATTAAACACTAGGGTTTCAACTTAGAGCCTCCTCCTTGCTGGACAAATGTATTACTTTTTTTGTTGTTGTTGTTGGTGGTGGTGGTGTTGGGGCTTGTACTCTGGGCCTGGGCACTGTCCCTCAGTTCTTCAGCTCAAGGCTCTACCACTTGTGCCACAGTATCACCTCTGGTTTTCTGGTGGTTTATTGGAGATAAGAGTTTCATGGACTTTCCTGCCCGGGCTGGCTTTCTTTGAACCATGATCCTCAGATTTCAGCCTCCTTAGTAGCTAAGATTACAGGTGTGAGCCACTGGCGCCCGGCTAAGTGTATTACTTCTAAGCAAACCATGTATATATTCCCCTGCCTTAGTGCCAGTCATGGGCTTGAACTCAGGGCCTGTCCCTGAGCTTTGTTTTTTCTCAAGGCTAGTGCTCTGCCACTTGAACCACAGCTCCTCTTCCAGCCCTGGAGGTTAATTTTTACAAATGGTTTGAATGAATGACTACATGAACAAATAAATGTACAGGTCAATCAAGCAAAAATACTAGAAATAGTTCACTAGTTCTAAAAATTCAACATGTATGTTTTTAC
Organism: Dipodomys ordii; assembly: GCF_000151885.1. Lineage (NCBI taxonomy): Eukaryota > Metazoa > Chordata > Mammalia > Rodentia > Heteromyidae > Dipodomys > Dipodomys ordii. The sequence goes on from NW_012267267.1 coordinate 5,518,574, forward strand.
TAGATGATTTTCTCCCTTCTCGTTGAGAATCAGCTGGCTAAAATCAGGGAAGAAATTTGGAGGGTATTTTTTCCTTTCTACGTCTACTTTCAAATGCTTAGAAATTAAGGCAAAGGACTTGGCATTTGTTAAACTGAATGCCAAAAGGTACAGAGATATTCCTTTTGGAAGCAGAGAAGATTGCATAAAACATTATTTTTAGGGGCTAAGCCATTTGGAGTGCATTGATAATTTTCAAAAAATGTCTAAAGGTTCCAAGGGCCTGAATTTCAGAATGACTCAAGAAAGACTAGAGACTCCCAGTTCTAATGATGTTATCATAATGAATGAAAATCCAATGAACAACACAAACAAGGGGCATTGCTTGACAGAATGCTTCAGCGCTCCTGCCTGGCAATGAATTGAATGTATAGGCAAGTGCCTCAATTTTATCCTGTAAAGTCATAAACATGTGCCAATATTTTAATAAAAATATAACTTTTAAAAACACCTGCATGATTTGAAAAAAAGAAGAAACATACTTCTGAGATCTATGAACCCATAAAAGTGGCAAGAATGTTAAATTCTACAGAGGATGAAGACAGAGCCAGGAAGGAACTGGTGGCTCATGCCTGTAATCCTAGTTACTCAGGAGCCTGAGATCTAAGGATTGGGGTTGTGAGCCTGCTCAGGCAGAAAAGTCCATGAGACTCCTCATATCTCCAGCGAAGCAGCATAAAGCTAGTGGTGTGGCTTGAGTAGGAGAATACTTGTTGTCTTAAGCAAACAAGCTAAGTGAAAGGATGAAGCCCTGAGTTCAGGCCTCAGTTACTCACTCCCTTCCAGCCTCCCCCCACCCCAGAAGAGTGAGAAAAATGTCTTTTCTTTTTCAGTATTTAGAATAGGGACATCAGCAAATTCTTTTTTTTTAATTTATTTATTTATTTTTTATTTGTGAACATACTGTACAGAGGGGTTACAATTACATGGGCATTGCAGCCTCCTCCTTTGGTTTACCCTTCACATCCCTTCCCAGCCTCCCCCCTCCCCGCCAATCCCAACCCTTCTCCTCGCCCCCTTCCCCCACATCAGCAAATTCTTGAGGCACAGTTATTCCAACACCTTTATTCTGTTCGTCTTTTTAAGGGGACACATGTCAAGCTAGATAGGGTTAATAGTTATAATTAAGACAAAGTCCATAGGGAGTGAGGTAGGTAATCAGAGAGCCTCACGGTACTGAAAATTATCTGCTGAGAGGACTTATGTGACAGATTGTTGAAAGCACCTGGAGAAGCAATTATAGATTAGTGTTTCCTTGAGAAAACAGGAAGAAAAGGGGCCAGGCAAGAGAAAGGAGGGGCTTTCCCTAGGAAGAAAAATAAAAGGATTCTGGGAAGCTATAGGCTAGAGAGTCTGATGGCAGCTCAAGGCAAAATTCTGTGTGTGTGTGTGTGTGTGTGTGTGTGTGTGTTGGTACTAGGGCTTGAACTGTGGACCTCACACTTCTGTTTTTTTTAAAGATGTGATTCTTATGTTTCAAATTTGACAGACCTAGGGCAAGTAGGACAACTCTCAGATGGACATCTCTCAAAGGCTATTTCAAGTATGACTAGTGTGACTGTGTATTTGTAAAATAAGTTAGCGATTACCACAGCAGACTGAGTAAAGAAAATCTGTCTCCAGAGTAGGCAAGAAGTTGCCAATCTATTTGGGGCTTTGATAGCAAAAGAAAAGGTGATAGGAGAATTAATTCTTTTATTTTGCTCTCAGAAGTCAGAGCTCCTGATTCAAGGGCTTTGAGACCCCAGGACAAACACCAGAAGCCATCTTACTCTGTTCTCAGACTGCAGGTTCTACCATGGCTCTATCATGACTGGTGCTCTACCACTTGAGCCACACTTCCAGTCCAGCTTTTTTTGCTGGTTAGTTGGAGAAACAATCTCTTTGATTTTCTGTCAGGGCAGGCTCGGAACCTTGATCCTCAGATCTCAGCCTCATAAAATGACTTGCTGTCCCAACCATCCCTACTTCCCATTCCCATGACTTTGGGAATTAAGATTTCAGCATATGCATTTGAGAGGGCATAGCTTTGAGTCCACAACAGATTACACTGAATGAGGTTGTATCAGGTAAAGTTTTTCTATGAATGTAGGTTCCGACTTGAGGTGAGATACATTTCATACCCCTAACCTACAGCTCCTAATTTCCACTCCTGAACCAAGAGCCTGTGACTATTAGTTATTATTGTACATATCCAATGTTACTTTGAAGATTGCATTACTTTTCAGCAAATATATGCAAGCTGAATTTATTTTACTGCGATTCTTGAGTTAGCATGGAGTTAGTTTTATTCCAAGAAAAAAGTATTTTTCCCTGCTGCTTTGTGACTTAAATACCTGGGATAGATTTTTTTTGCTTTCAAATGAACAAAACTGGAAAGTGAGAGGCACCCTTAATGAAGAGGATTTCCTGCTCTCTTCCTCCCTTCATTGCAAAAACAGCTATTCTCAGATTTGGTCTGCTCCTGATGAGTGTATGTGTCTTCTTTGACAGGATGGACGGGCAGCGTCATCTATTCTGGTTGGTGCTATGTTCATTTTCTGTAATCTCTACTCCACTCCTGGCCCTGCTGTTCGATTGCTCTATGCAAAGAGACCTGGAATTGGACTCTCACCATCCCACAGAAGGTACTTTAAGCTACGGGTGTGGTCCTGTGTATGGTCCACTTCATACCACCCTCTGAAATCTACTTGAGATAGGTGTGCTAAACTGTTGCCTACATGATCTTGCATTATCTTAACAATGGGAACAGTTACATTGATTAGAATGTTGAATTTTCATACAGTTTCCTAAGCCTTCCATGGCAGTTAGTTATTTTAAAATTAGAAGGAAACTTTATAAAGAGTATTTTGGTGTTTATTTTCCTTATTTTACTGATGAGAAGACTGGACTAGACAAACTGTGATTTTTTTGCAGGACTGCAACTACCTGATAGACACAGCCAGACCATTGTGTCTGATCCAAATCCCTAATACCAGTCCTGTTCTGTTTCATTATTTGGGTCTTTATTGAAATACAAGCAATAGCTGCTTGTACTTACCACTGAGGATCATAGCATGAGAGGTATGATTAACAGGAGCAAATGCAGACAGATTAAGGATGTGAGTTTTCGTTTGTTTTGTTTTGTTCTTGTGCCAGTCCGGGGGCTTGAACTCAGGGCTTAGGCACTGTTCCAGAGCTTCTTTTGCTCAAAACTACCATTCTGTCACTTGAGCCATAGAACCATTTCCAGCTTTTTCTGAGTAGCTTATTGGAGATAATAGTCTCATGGACTGTCCTGCTTGGGGTGGCATAAAACTCAATCTTTACCCAGATCTCAGCTTCTCAGGAGCTAGAGTTACAGGTATGAGCACTGTTGCCTGGCCAAGAATAGGGAGTTTTTAAGCTTACTTTTTTTTTTTTTTGCCAGTTGTGGAGCCCGAACTCTGGGCCTGGGCACTGTCCCTCAGCTCTTTAGCTCAAGGCTAGCACTCTACCACTAGAGCCACAGTACCACTACTGACTTTTTCTGCTTTATGGGTCTGAGGAATCGAACCCAGGGCCTCATGCATGCAAGGCAAGCACTCTACCACTGAGCCACCTTCCCAGGTTATGACTGAGATATGTGAACCAAAAAATAGATGATAATAAGTAACTTGAAAAAGGAGTTCTTTTTAGATTATTGGTTAATTTTCTTCCCTATAATTATAATTTCTTCCCCTTTACTCATTGAAATTGCATCTTCTTATGTTTTTGGTAATAAAATTCTGATAATAAAATTCTCAAATGTATTTAAAATCAGCCTTTGGCTGATAAGCTCAATCTGGTAGATGAAACAGGGAGCAATGTTTAAATACTGAACTAAAAAGCTCCTATACTTTTTTTTCCCCCTGTTTTGTTTAGTTTTGAGAAAAGTGCTCACTCTGTTGACCAGTCTGGCCTGGACTTGTGTTGCTCTTGGCTCAGCTTCTCTGAGTGCTAAGAATACAGGATTGTGCCACCAGGCTTAGCTCCCACAGGCTTTCTGATTTACTCATTTCTCAGTTAAATTCACCAATGACAATGGATAAAAATGTTCAGCCTTCTCTTCAACTATCTTCTCTGCCAGTGAATTTTCATTGCAAACAATAATTTGCAAGGACAGACTTCCATGGCAAGGATTGTTTCTTTCTCCTGGTGTGATGGAATCCACAGAATAACAATGTCTTATTTCAGATATCTGGGCTATATGTGTGACCTACTAGCAGAAAAACCCTACCGTCCACACTTCAAGCCTCTCACTATCAAGGCGATCACTGTCAGTCCAATTCCTTTTTTCAACAAACAGAGAAATGGATGTCGCCCTTACTGTGATGTGCTGATTGGAGAAACCAAAATATATTCAACTTGCACAGATTTTGAACGAATGAAGTAAGTAATGATATCTTTTCCTCACTTTTATCATCCACATCTGTTTGATGTGGATAATATTCTTCCTATAAGACTATATCACTGTGTAATGATCACAGTATAGTCATAAACAAACACAGCTAAATCAAAGGACTTAGCACATTGAACGGTGTTACAGGCTCATGGACTGGCATAAGCTACAATGAGTGTTCACACAGTAGGAGTGAGAGATATTTAAGGAAATCGGCTTGATGTGATGAATGATATTTCAAGGTGAGTTGTGATACGAAGTTATAGGCTCTAAAATGAAGAGCAGGTATCAGTGGAGGTTATGGGAGTTTTAGAGAGAAAGGAGTAGGTGGTAGCACAGAATGAAATTAGTTGGGAATCGGTTGAATTTGGTCATTTGTCTTCTGGACCCTTACAGTTTGGCATTTCTGTTTCTATGGATTTTTAAATTCCTTTTATCTACTTTAACTAGTAATTTTTTTATATATTGGCACTGGGACTTAAACTCAAGACTTGGGCACTATTTAGCCTTTTTGTTCAAGGGTGGGACTCTACCACTTGAGTTCTACCACCGCTCCACTTATAGCTTTTGGATGGTTAGTTGGAGATAAGAGTCTGATGGACTTTGCTGCCTGGGCTGGCTTCAAATTGTGATCCTCTGAACTTAGCCTCCTAAGTAGCTAGGATTACAGACATGAGCCATAGGCACTGGCTTAAGTATTAACTTATGGTTAAGAAAATGAGACTATTTGAAGAATGGTACTTTTGAGGGAAACAAGAGGTGTGCAAAGCAGAGATGGAGTTCGGCTATTCAGAAGTCCAGATAGGTTGGAGTGGTAACCTGCATTAAAATGTTGCAGAACTGTTTGCACACAGCTGGCATTGGCTGTAGCCCAGTTTTTGCTCAACATAAGAAATATCTCTTGGGGGGCTGGGAAGGTGGCTCAGTCGTAGAGCGGTTGCCTTGCATGCATGAGGCCCTGGGTTCGGTTCCTCAGACTACATAAGCAAAAAGAAAAAAGGTGGAAGTGGCGCTCAAGTGGTAGAGTGCTAGCCTTGAGCCGAAGAGCTGAGGGACAGCGCCCAGGGCCAGAGTTTAGGCCCCACGACCAGACCCCCCCCCCAAAAAAAAAGAAATGTCTTTTGGGTCTAGGCCTGGACAAACCATTTCTTTAGTCAGAACTCTAGAGGGCCTGTGTTTATGTGATCGTACAATATTAGACTCTCTTTCAATATATGTTTTGATTTCTGTTTAAAGAGAATACCGTGTTCAAGATGGAAAAATCTTCATTCCCTTAAACATTACTGTACAAGGAGATGTGATTGTTTCCATGTATCATTTGAGGTCCACCATTGGGAGCCGGCTGCAAGCTAAGGTAAGCTATTGGAAAACATCAATGGCATTAGCTTACCAGAGATTTTAGTAGGAGTATTTTTGAGTCTTTTCTCATATTGGTTTGCCTGACTTGAGTTTAGGATGAGAACAAGCCCTTAAAGATTGGTTATGTCCATCTTAGTCACTTTACAAAGGAGGAACTCAGAAGGTTGTTACTCAAAGACTGTGGTATGATTATTATGCCACAAATGACAGCTTTAAAACTTTTAGCCAATCATGGTCATTGGATGCTGTTTTTCTTATAATATCTCTGCTTGGATCAGTATATAGGGGTGAGATTTCAGCTAAGGATGTGGAGTCAGATAGGTTTTTTTGTTGTTGTTACTGTGATGAAATTTATATTACATAAAAGCCACCCTATCAAGTATTCACTGCAGTGGAACTTTTGTTTTGTTTTGTTTTTGGCAGATTCAAAAGGGAGGTATGTCTCACGTGGTAGAATGCTTGCCTAGCAAGTGTAAGGCTCTGAGTTCTGCCAAAAAAATGTTTAAATGCTTATGCAACCACTAAACTTACCTAGCTCCAGTGTCTAAAACAACCTCATACTCACTAGTGATCACTGCCCGTTTGTTTTTCCCCATCGCCTAAAAACCTTGAATCTCCTTTCTGTTCTTAGAGACTTAGTTATTTTGTACATTTCATAGAAATGGAATGATATAATACATGGTCTCCCATGGCTTTTTTCCACTTAGCATAGCATTTTGGAGATTTATGTTATTGCAAGTATCAATACACTATTACCTTATAAAAAGATTCCATTACATGATTATACCACATTTTATTTTATTACCAGTTGATAGGTATTTGGGTTATTGCCACTTATTGGCTAATAAGGATCATTTTGCAAGTAACTGTAATCTAATTAATCAAGTATTTTCTAAATTTATGCTCTGTTTTATCCAGTGCCTAACTGTTTAGAACAGACAAGAATAAAGACTGCACCCTACCTTAAACACCTAATATTCAACCTATGAGATCTGAGGATCACTGTTTGAAGCCAGCCTGGGCAGCAAAGACAGTAACTATCAAAAAATAACTATCAAAAAAGCCAGAAGTAGAACTGTGGCTCAAGTGGTAGAGCACTAGCTTTGAGCACAAAAGCTCAAGAACAGTGCCTAGGAACTGAGGTCAAGCCTAGGGACCAGCACGCGCGTGCGCGCGCGCACACACACACACACACACACACACACGCACACACGCACGCACACACACACACACACACAAAATGCTTAACTTGTTTTTCCCCATAGCCTATATAAAATAAAAGAAAGCTGGGGGACTAAAAAGAAATTCAGCCTAAATCTAAGCACCAATGGCTTACACCTAAAATCCTAGTTATTTAAGTGGCTGAGGATGGGCAGATCATAGGTTCTCCTTGGCAGTAAAGTTTTCAAGACACTCCTCCCACTGCCTCCTTTGCTGGTCCTAGACCTTGACTTAGAAACTGGGTATGGTCCTGAGCTTTATTTTTTGTTGTTGTTCAAGGGTAGTGCTCTACCACTTGAACCACAGGCCTACTTCTGGCTCTTTGGTGGTTAATTGGACACATAAGTCTTACAGACTTTCCTGCCTGGGCTTGATTTGAACTTTGATCTTCACATCTTAGCCTCCTTAATAGCTAGGATCACAGGCATAAGGGAACCTGCAAACCCCCCTTTTCTTTAAAAATATCTGTTGAAAATGAACTTTACAACTTGTGGGGAAGAGGGAGGGAGGAGTTAGGGCGGTGGGAAGGGATGGTAGTGGAAAACAAAGGAGGAGGTAACAATGCTCGATAGGAAATGTACTCATTACCTTACTCATGTAACTGTAACCCCTCTGTACACTATTTTTACAATAAAAAAAGTATCTAGGGGCTGGGAAGGTGGCTCAGTGGAAGAGTGCTTACCTTGCATGCATGAGGCCCTGGGTTCGATTCCTCAGCACCACATAAGCAGAAAAAGCCGGAAGAGGTGCTGTGGCTCAAGTGGTAGAGTGCTAGCTTTGAGCTGAAGAGCTGAGGGACAGTGCCCAGGCCCAGAGTTCAAGCCCCATGACTGACCAAAAAAAAAGTATCTAAAATATCTTTATTACTATTAAGTAGTTGTTCAAAGGGGTTGATAAGTAACAAATGAATTTATAACTACAATGCATCAAGGTGCTTTCTTCACCCATAGTTGGTCATGTGGTACATACCTGCAGAGATTGGAAGGATCATGGTTCCAGGTCAGCCTAGGCAAAAAGTGTGTGAGAATCCCTCTGAATGGAAAGAAGCTGGGCATGGTAATATGTCCCTGTAATTTCAGTTTTGACAGGATGCCTTAACAATAGTGCAAAAAAGTGCTGAAGATACAGCTCAGCAGTAGGGCACTTACATAGCAAGTTCATAAATTCAAACTGTGTTGTCACCAAAAATGTAAAAAAAATGACAGGAGATGAAAGAAAGAAAGAAGAAAGGGAAAAGAAAGAGAAAGAAAGAATGAAAGAAAGAAAGAAAGGAAGGAAAGAAGGAAGGGACGGAGGGAGGGGGGGAGGAAGGAAAATCCATCCCAGAGCAGGGAATTCCCACATGTATTGGAATTCCCATTGTGTTGTAGGGAGCACAGTTTGTTTTAGGCAGTGGTGGCTCAGGTAGAATTCAGAGAGCACATGACTTTTCAAGGTGAACCTTGAAGGGTTAATTCAATGGATTTGGAATAGGGCATCTAGGGAAGAAGGGCATAGTGAATTCAAGCATAGCAATGTTCAAGAACATTGTATATCAGTGGATGAGGAAATAGACTGTCAAGGAAGAGTACATGTAAGTTAGGGGCTAGAAATGATGCTAGGAGATCAGTTAAAATGTATTGTAAACACAGATTCAGGTGTGGAAATAGTTACAGCTATTTTGCTCCCCCAGAGGCAATCTTTGGATCAGATTCCATTTTCTCGAATCTATTGTAATGTGCTTCTCTTACATACTTTTAGGTGACCAACACACAGATATTCCAGCTCCAGTTTCATTCTGGATTCATACCACTGGAAACGACTGTTTTAAAGTTCACCAAGTAAGTGCTGCTTGGACCAATGGTCTTTGTTGATCAGCGCTGCTGTGAGTCTCTTCAGAAGCCATTGGCAGCATCCCCCAGAATTCTCTGCTGTTTAACAGCACTGTTGACTGTAGCCTCACCATACAGCGGGTAGATGCATTTTACATCTTTCTGTTGACTGTGATTGGTCTTTTGAAGAAACAAATGGATAACAGATTTCAGAATAGAAAGGTCAAACATTTTCTGTGAGGGAACAGCAAATTATTACTTGGATCCTTTGCATTGTTTTTCCCACAGGGTGACCGTTTAATCAGTGGTATGCAATGAGCAGTGAACTATAAGAATGAATGCCTGGTCATGCCACTGAAGCCAAGTTCTGGAGGCCCCTCTGTTTCAGACATTAACTCTTCAGTGTTATAGAGTGTGGCTATGGAACTAGATGTTATGACTGAAGCTAAGGTGATGAGTGGGAGTTTCCAGAGCCAGTACCGGAATACATAGTCAAAGGCTCACAGTGATAACTCTGGGGCTTGTTCCATAGTTTTAACACAAGCAATTTGGTTTTGTAGTGCACACTGTCTGACTCTGCCAGTCTGGTCTCTAGAATGCTTTTATAATGCAGAAGCACTGATTCTTCGAACAGGCATTATTCTCTTCTTTTTTTCTATATGAGAAAACTGAGCATCTAAAAACGAAATGACCTATCTAATGAGTCTTTCCCAGAAGTTCATCTCACCCTAAGAAGGTTTCTATATGGAATGTCATACTGGTTCCACTGTTTTTATTTTCACTGGTGTTACTCTTTGAAATCCCTGTTTAGGCCTGAGTTGGATGCATGTGATGTACCAGAAAAATATCCTCAGCTATTTCAAGTGACATTGGATGTCGAGCTACAGCCCCATGACAAAGTAATAGACTTAACTCCACCATGGGAGCATTACTGCACAAAAGATGTCAATCCGAGCATCCTCTTCTCTTCTCACCAGGAGCATCAAGATACTCTGGCCTTAGGAGGTATTTTCAGAACCTTCTGTGTTTCCTATGACGTCACCTCGTTTCCTGCATGTCACTGATGCTTCATGGCCTTTTGTCTTGCAGGACAGGCTCCGCTCGACGTCCCTCCAGACAACCCCAGGCAGTTGGGACAAGGTGGTTTCTTTGCTTCTCTCTGTTGGCAAGGTACATCTAAGCATTTTCTTCAGTATTGGGGATTGAATTCAGGGCCTCATACCCCCAAATATTTCTTTGAGTTACATGATTAGGTGATCAGTTGCATCATTCTATAAAGACATTTCACTGTGGAAGCAATCTAAATTAAAACACCTAGAACAAACTCACCTAGAATCTTCCATTTTTATTTCAAATCAGGAACCTTCCTTATGTTCAACCCAGTGGATGCTCTCATCCATCTTATGCCAACTTCTACCTTCTCTCTCTTAGTACTATGTTCTAGATCATCTTATCTTTCCTGTTGATGAGTAAGTGTGATGTTTTCTAAGATTTTTCTTTATGCTGCTGACAACACAAAGAGATCAGCAAAGGACTCTACTTCTTGTCTTCAACTAAACTTTCTAAAAGTATAGTCAACCACATTCCCAGTTTGCTATAATCACTATTAAGGCAGATGGGCGCTTAATTCTGGCACAAGGATGTTAAAGCTACTTGTAGACATCACTGCCCCATTACTGTGCTGCTTTTTCCTAAACCTAGAGAGATTTTCAGAATTCTTTTCAACCTTTTTTTTGTTTCTTTTTGGTTTTGGACCAGGGGCTTGAATTCAGGGTCTGGGTGCTGTTCCTGAACTTTCTTGCTCAAGGCTAGTTCTCTGTCAAGTACTTAAGCCACAGCTCTACTTCCAGCTTTCTTGTGGTTAATTGGAGATAAGAGTCTCGCAGACTTTCTTGCTCAGGCTGGTTTCAAACCTTGATCCTCAGATCTCAGCCTTCTACTTAAGTAGCTAGGATTCCAGGTGTGAGCTTCTGGCACCTGGCCCTTTTCAACATTTTCAATATTTCACTTCAGACTGTTGCTCTCTGTATCTTGGCACTGGCATTCTACACTGGCATTCCACACTTATGGGCCATACTTACCTTAGGATTTTCTGAGATTCACTTCAAGGCTTGTGTAGTATTGAGCAGTCAGGACTTATGTGTGAAAGGGGTTGGTACATGGTTTGGGGAGGGCCTTGTAACTATTGATTGATTTATTTCTGATTTGTGAATGAAGGCAGAATTTTTGTTGCCTATAGAAGTTTTCAGTGTTTGGTGCAAAAATATTCTTAGGGCTGGGTGCCAGTGGCTCATGCCTATAATCCTATCTACTCAGGAGGCTGAGATCTGAGGATCACGGTTCAAAGCCAGCCCTGGCAGGATAGTCCATGACATTCTAATCTCCAGTAAACCACCAGGAAACTGGGAGTGGTGCTGTGGCTCAAGTGGTAGAGCGCTAGCCTTGAGCTGAAGAGCACAGGGACAGCGCCTAGGCCCAGAGTTCAAGCCCCATGATGGACAAAATTTTTGTATACACACACACACACACACACACACACACACACACACACACACACACACACACATTCATAGGATTCTTTTGAATTTAAAAGCTGAATTTCAGAATTTTCATTTGAGAAATGGGACCACAGACTTTTTAAACCCAGTTATCAGGTAGATTTCGCAGCTACTTCTTTGCTTCCTTTACCTCTGTCTTATAGTAAAAGCTTTCATTAGAACTCGACTCTTAACTTTTCCATTGTCATTTTAGTAATTAACTTACAAATAGTGTCTTTGTTCTTGTGAAGAGGTATTAGCACAGATGCACAACCTCTTATCTGAACCTCTCAGAGTCAGGTGTGCTTAGGAATAGAGAACTTTTGCATTTTAGAAAGGAGATATGGTAGTTATGTGACAACATCTCCAGCAATAGCTCAGCTAGAAACCTGTAACCAAGCATATTGAGATCGAGTTTTTGGCCAGCTGAGTTTGCACCAAACTTAGGAAAGCTGTTCCTTTCACCGAGCTTTTGGCAGTCTTGGGGATAAGGGGTCTGGTCTAGTACCTGATTTAGATGCTGGGTCTAACTGAAGTAAATAGCAACGTTCTAGGGGAAGGTCTTCTCAAGCCGGGCCTGGAAAGTTACTCACTGGCTCTCCTTTCCTTCCCCAGAAAGATCTTTCCTGAGTCTAGTCTATATTGCAAATATCTCCTCTTGGTATGACAAAAGGAAGAGGTGAACCAAAACCATTCTATGTGTTTATCAGTGTGTGCGTCACTTCTGCTTTGAACTATAGAAGAAAGGCCTTGCTTTGGGCTGCAGCCAAGTGAAGAAATGAAATTGAGTGACATGTGTCAGCAAAGGACTAGGAGTTACTATAGCTGTTTTCCAAAGGACCTAGAACAGTGTCTGAAAATTAGCAATGGTCATAGTAATCAGTGTGTAAGTTCTCCTTGCTATTGATCTGAGCTGGTCTTCACATCCTCTTATCATTCTCATAGTAGCTGGTGAAATAGGTACTAGTTATCACCCCTTAAAGACCAAACTGAGAGAAGTAAAACAACTAGACCAGAGTCACAGAACCAGTGAGGAGTGGAGTTGGTGTTCAGTCTCAGGCTTTCTGGTTCCAGAGCTCCTCTGCTTAACCCACAAGGCTATACTGCCTCTCAGATGTTCAACTAAACAGGATGAAATACATCAAGGGTCTGATTGGTCAGGGTCTCCAAGCACTGCTTGCTCAGGCCGAATGATTTTCTCCTGGGATAATGCATATGTGCTATAACAAACCCCAACAGTGCTATGGTCAGTAACTAACCATTTATTGGCTCACTGGCCTCTCATAGATCAGAAATCAGAGAAAGCATTGTGTGAGGAGGACCACGCTGCCCTAGTGAACCAGGAAAGCGAGCAATCGGACGATGAACTTCTGACCCTTTCTAGTCCGCATGGCAACGCCAACGGCGACAAGCATCAGGGAGCCAAGAAGGCCAGTGGCAAGCAGCAGGAGCCAGCTGCCCCTCCGGCTCCCGAGGAGGAGGTGGACCTTCTGGGCCTAGAAGGCTCGGATATGAGCAAGAACTTCTCTCCCCCATTGGCTCCTCCCACGAATTCCGAACTCCTGAGCGACCTGTTCGGAGGCGGAGGCGCCGCTGGGCCTGCCCAGGCTGGACAGTCAGGGATGGAAGACGTGTTTCATCCTAGCGGTCCTGCATCCGCCCAGTCCACGCCACGCCGCACCGCCACCTCGGCTTCTGCATCGCCGACCCTTCGAGTGGGAGAAGGTAATGCTTTTCAGGTTGCACTTTACTTTTTGAGATCCTTGGAAGTTTCGCTTGAGAAGTCTATATTAAGCTCCCACTTAAATGGAGAACACAAGAGAGGATGATGTATTGTCCACTTGGATGGGGCAGAATATTCGAATCCCTTACTCTTCTCATTTCCTCCTCTCCCCTCCCATCTCCTCCCCTCCCTTCCTCTTTCCTGGGTTTGAACTCAGGACTTCACACTTGCTAGGCAGCCATTCTATCACTAGGGCCATACTTTCAGCCCTTCTTTTCTCAAGACTTGATGTCCTGAGCTCCTTTAGTTACTTCTGCTTAGAGAGGTAGATAGATTAATTATTACTAAAAAATATTTTTAATAGACAATGTTTGTAAGATACTTACCATTTGAAAGATGTAGAATAAAAAACTAGAGGACAATTCATTTCTTACAAAATCACATTAGGTAAATGCTTCCAGTATCCCCATTTTATAGTTGAGGAAATGGAGGTTCAGAAATAAATTAATGGTTTTAGTTCATATTGCTGATAATTGATTGGCTAGGGTCCACCAAAATAGCCAACTCAGCTATATGACTTCAGCTTTTTTTCCTTTTAGTTACCTGTAATACCTTCCTGGTGCCATATTTTCCTGAATTATGCTTTGGTTATTCAGAGTGAATAGTTACTTCGAAATAGTTACTTCAAAACAGGCTCAAAGGACTTATTTTAGCCACAGAATCAACACAAATGGAGCAACTGGTCCTGAGTAAGGAGATTAAGCCTGGTGTGGCTCAGTGAGTTTTATCTGCCCATTACCAATGGCTTAAGCCTTCCTATGATTGGCCCTTCACAGCCTTTTGACATTTGCAAGACAGCATGGCTGGATAAGCAGAGCTCCATTACAACTTCTGAAGAACCAACTCAAACCATCTTTCCTCTGTCATTGTTACCATTAATCAAGGGGATACCACATTAGGAAGGGTGGAAGGACATGTCTTAACTCTCTAGGTCTATGGTATACTGTAAGAATTTTTTCCCACCAAGCTCATCCTACACTTCTCAGAAGGCTCTGGGCTAGTCTCGGTTTGTGTAGCTTAACTGGAAGCATCCTTTGTGAAAATAGCATCACAATCAAAGTGTGAGTACTGAGCTTCAAGCTCCTACATTGGTTATTAGTGGATCCAGGATAGGAAATCAGGTGTCCTAAATCCTAGACCATGATTATTTCCTCCCCACTTCCTTCTATCTAGTTCTGATCCACCAGAGAAAAACTGTCTGGAAAATAAAATCCCCAAGATAGCATACTACATGGTAGTCAAGTTTTAAGATCAAGTGCCTTGTGTGACTTCGATAGTCTAACCACAGTATCACACTGGTAGTGTTCCAGTGTCAGTGCTGGGAAGGGCTTTAGATGTGAATTCATTATGTGTTTCAGTCTGCATATAATGAAAGTGTGCACTAGATCTGTTGATTGACGTGCCTGAGCATTCCTAACTGTTAATAGCAGACCTGGTCTACAACTCAAGTTTTTATTCCCCTGGAAGGAAAAGAACTAAAGTCTAGAATTAAAGGCCTGGATTAGAAACACAGGATCAAGACTTAAATCTCTGGGTAACCTTACTGAAAACCTGATATCCTTAGTTGGGGATAATATTTAACCAGAATTTCTGAAAAGAGAAAACTGAACTCTTGTTGGTGATATACAGCTTTTCATGCTTAGTTATTTGGGAATGCCTCTAATTTAAGATGATACTAAAAGTATACCAAATAATAGAAAACTTAAACATCTTCCTTGAGTTTGCCTCAAACATAGATATAGGCAGATTAACCTAGTTTTCTCTTGCAAGTACCCTACAAATCTCATTGTAAGGATTATATGTGGTAAGGAATGTATATTGTCTTACAAAGTGCCTGAAACACAGTCAGTGCCATTGCTGTCACACGAGTCTAATCTGCTGCCCAGCAAAGTGTTGGGAAGATATTACAGCAGGGAAGTCATAGTTAGAAACTTAGTAAGCCTTATTATGTCTTGCATGAATTGGGGATGTGATTTATCTGTTAACTGGTTTGCATCTCATGTCTTAGAATTGACCCAATTCCACTCCTGGCAGAGAACACTCAGCAGTTCTTATAGGATAGGAAGTGACTTTTCACTGCAGGGGGATGAAGCTGGTTTTCTACCTAGTTCAATAATGAGAAAAGGTCAATTATCCCTATTCATCTTGGTGATTTTAACCACTTGACTATAAGCAGTAAGACTTGATCATAAATTCCAGCCTTAATCCTGGGCAAGAAGCTAAGTTTGTGAGGTTCTTTCTGGGTCTCAGTGTCATCATTACAAAGGAAGATGAAATCACTAATAGGGAAAAAATAGAGGAGCAGCTGAGAGCACATGGTTTTAGTGAACTGTCCTCAGAAAGGATGATACAGTGGTCGTGGCATTTTGCTGGCTAACTATGGCATCCCAGTTTCCTCACTCTTTTTAATCATTCATACACTTTTCTTTGTTTCACTAAATCTGCATCTGTTTCCTAGCACATTGTTGTTTACCTCAGAACTAACTCTGGACTTGCCTTTGTCTGCAGAGGTGAGGTTGTCTTTCTTTTTTTTGCTGTGTGCCTATGTATTGTTATTTTAAAGGAGTTGTACAATGGGGTTACAATTTCATAAGTTAGGTTTTAAGTTAGGATATTTTCACCCCTTTACTCCCCTGCCCCCCCATCCCCAACCACATTTTTTTACATAGTGTACATTGAATATAATGACTGCATTTGCAGCAAAGTAAAGTTTTCTTTTGTGATCAGAGATCCTTGTGTTTACTGTTAGGCCTGGAGAAAGAATTTGATATAGAATGGGCCTATGGTGCATGCTAGGAAGTAGTTATCATCCTGATTTTTCAAGTTTTTGGCCTAGTATTTATAGAATAAATGAATGTATGGGATAAATAAACACATTTTCCCATTGTTTTCTAGGTGCTACCTTTGACCCATTTGGAGCACCTTCTAAGCCATCAGGTCAGGATCTGCTGGGTTCTTTTCTGAGCACATCTAATGCCTCCAGTGACCCCTTTCTACAGCCTACTAGAAGTCCTTCACCCACAGTGCATGGTAAGAAAGAATTTTATATTGATTCAGTGGTGCAGAGTTTTCTACAAGACACATACCAACTGTTCAGATATAAAAGCAAAAGTAATTGTGTAAGTGCATTTTTGTTTTTAGAGAAAACCCATAGAAATGAACAATTCACATTAACATATCAAAATCAATGGAGTGTCTTATAGAAGAAAAAAAACTTGCTGAACATTGTTTTATTCAACTTTTCCTAAACTTATTTGATGGAATTCTTTATAATAAATTATAATTATTGCTGTTTACACAGACACATAAGGCATTGTCGAATGTAGGCTATATTGCTATTTTACGTACCAGTAAAAGAGCTGAACAACAAAGCTGGGTGCTGGTGGCTTATGCTTATGATCCTAGCTCCTTGGGAGGCTGGGATCTGAGATTGCCATTGAAGCCAACACAGGCAGGAAAGTCCATGAGACTCTTATTTCCAATAAACTACTCAGAAAAAGCTGGAATGGCATGTGGCCCATGTGGTAGAGCACCAGCCTTGAGTAAAGAAAGCTCAGGGACAGTGCCTTCTCCCTAAGTTCAAGCCCCAGGACTGGCACACACATCTAAAAAAGAACAAAAAGACTCAGCCGTTTTAAATTGATTGATAGATGCATCCTGATTGGAAATAAATCTTTGAAATGTTCCAACGTCAGAGTCTTAAATTAACAAAATATTATATTTTAATCCATGTGATTAATACTCTATGTAGCAGAGTTGGAGACATACTATCCTGATGTGGTGTCCTTCTGTGTAATGTGATGGTCACTAGCCATGTGTAGCTAGCTGTAGAACACCTGAAATGTAGCTAGTGTGATTTGAGCCAAGCTCTCAGTATGACTGAGATTTATTAACACAGGGAAGTTTGTTTTGTTCATCAAGGCACCTAATGCTTGGAAGAATTACTGGCACACAGAAGATATTATCTATATCTAATATGTAAGTAGTATATTAACTAGATTTTTTTTCTCTATCAACATTTCTTTGATGCATAGTGGTCACTGTAGAGGCTATACTTTTTTCCTGAGTCTAGTACTTCAAAATCATTGCTTTGATAAGAGGGTTATTTTTGGTGACTGTTGACATAGTAACTGCCACATAGTGGCCTGGGTCCAGTTCTTCTTGTGAGCTGGTAATAGCATGTTGTTTGTCACCAATTTAGACTAGCCAGCACGTCTTTGTTTTGTAGCCACACTCGTTTTAGTCTCTATTGTGGCAGTGAGTGAGAGCCATTATCCCTCCTTTGAAAACAATTTTCATTCTGCTGTCACTTGCATCATTTCCCTGTAGGATAGTTCAGAGAGGTAAGACTCTGTGTTTGGGGGGGCAGGGAGTGGGGTGGGAGGAACAGATCCCTGCCAGATCCCTGGGGTACTTTCCTTGGGTTTCTAGAAGGTATCATCAAGCTCTTCTTAAAACTCAAGAGATATCACCTTCAAATGCAATTAAGTATTTATTGAGCCCCTATTCTTTTTATTTTCTTCTTAAGGTAAACAGAAAGTAAGCTTATTTGAAAGTGAAGGAGAGCTATGAAGAGTAAGAAATGAGTCTGCAGAGAGGCTCAGGAGTCTAATGGAAGGCTCTTGTACAGAGATGCTCTCATATCTTCTTCCTTGGGCTTTGCACTGATTGTTTGATGGCTTGTGTATGCTCCATCCTGGCTCTTTTCATTGGTTGAGTGGGCACCCAGGACATTATGGGAAGATGTCTTTGAGCAGCATTATGGGAAGAAGAAACATTTGAGCAGAAGCCTGGGGCACTGTGGGAACAAGAAGTGCTATGATGGGACACTTACCATCTGCCATGTGTTATGCCTGCCAATTTTTGTGCCTATCTACCTAACAGATCCCCCTTTCCTCATTCTCCCCTCTTGAACGAAAACCTTAACTGCCTTTAGGGAACAGGGGCACTGACTGCTCCAGGCTGTTTCATGCTCCGAGGGCAGAATAGAGGAGTATGGCTGCCTGGGATCTTCCTGGAAGTATCTTTTAGGTGGACATTGGTTTGCTCTTGCAAATTTACTTTATTTTAATTTTATTTTTTGTGCTGGCCTGCAATTCAGGGCCTACGCACTTCCCTGAGCTTTTTAAATCAAGGCTAATGCTCTACCACTTGAGCCACATGTTTACTTCCAACTTTTTGATGGTAAATTAGAGATCAGAGCCTTATGGATTTTCTTACCTGAGCTGGCTTAGAACCAGGATCCTCAAATCTGAGTAGTTAGGATTACAAAGGTAAGCTACTGGTGCCCATTTGAAAATTTTTTTTAAGAGAAGAATTGTTTAGGACATGATTTTGGAAGTATTAATAACTAACCAAATAAAATAAGGATTAAAATATTGGGAACTTTTTTTTATTTGTATGTTACTATGTCTGGCTGGTTTTAAGTTTCCTGTGGATAGTTAGTATGTCTTTTTAGGCCTCTGCTCTCCGGTATTGTGCCTTGTTTGAGGTAGGCTCCATAAGGGATATATTGGTTTGAATTGTGATTAGGTTGAAATTCTGATGGTTCATTTTGTCTATTAGTGGCTATAAGATTGAGATCAGAGTTTAAAGAAATCCCACAGCAGATGTTAGCAAAATTGCCTAACTTACACCTCAATTTTCCTGACTTATAGAAAAAGAAAAAGAAGGGATAGAAAGGAAAGACCCATTGTTGCTGATATTGGTATCTTCTTTTAAAGTTATTTATGGGAAAGAACAAGATGTAATGGTTCATACTGAGTTAACAAAACAGTTAAAATATGAGGCCTAGAATGCTAACTCTGGTGCCTTGATCATTCTGGGGCTAGCATGGTATATGTATGCATACATGTGTGCGTGTGTGTGATGTTTTCAGTCTCACTTGCAGTGCTATTTGGCATTTGCATTTTGCTCAGTTATTTGTATGGGCAAAACCTAAAGGTTACATAGAAAGAAAATTTTTCCTACAGCAAAACATCTCTCTAAATTTCTGTTTGGAACTTCGAGAGGGAAAAGAATCTTCTAATTTGAAGCTGTAAAGGATTTCTTTTGAGTGACAATAGACACATCTCTGTTACCAGCAGAGTGGGCAGTATATACTTAGTACTCCATTTGTTTTCTAAGTGATTCATCTTTCTCAATTCATATCACAACAGAGTAGAAAACACAATTTTAGTTCTAAGTGGGTCATACTTCAGTCATCTTGCTGATGGATTTAAGGACCCTTCTCCCTTTATTTTGCTGTTTCTGGGGCTTGAACTTAGGATCCTTGTACTTGCTCTGTTTTTGTTTTTGTTTTTTGTTTTGCCAGTCCTGGGGCTTAAACTGAGGGCCTGGGCACTGTCCCTGAGCAACTTTTGCTCAAGGCTAGCACTCTACCACTTGAGCGACAGCTCTAGTTCTGGGTATTTCTGTTTATGTGATATTGAGGAATCAAACCCAGGGCTTCATGCATGCTAGGCAAGCACTCTACCATTAAACCACCTTCCCAGCACCTTGCTCTGATTTTTGCTCATGGTTGGCACTCTGCCACTAGAGCTACACCTCTAAGCCTGGCTTTTTTGTTGGTTAATTGGAGATGGAACCTTACGGACTTGTCTTCCTGGGCTGACAAACCAATTCTCCAGATTTCACCCTCCTAAGTATCTAGGATTGCAGGCACAAACCACCAGAGCCTAGCTTTCTCCTCTTCATGAATTGGAATATAAGATGAATAAGACAGTTCTTGACTTCAAGGGACTCACAATTTAAAGAAGACAGACAGATGGACAATTACTAATTCAAGTATGAGGATATGGAAGTAAGGCAAAGGTGAGCCAAAGACAAAGCATATATGGCTCCTACCAAGCCTCTTGTAAGCAACAATAGATGCAGGCAGAAAGCATCCCAAACTGCAGAGAAAGAATGAACCCATGAACCCACAGAATCTTGAGAAACCATACAGGGTACAGAAAAGATGCTTTGATCCTGTGTGGACTCAGAAAAGAGCATTCTGAGCTAGCTTGTGTTAATTCTTTTTCTTCTCTCTATTTGCAGCTTCCAGTACTCCTGCTGTGAACATTCAGCCAGATGTTTCTGGAGCTTGGGACTGGCACGCCAAACCAGGTAAAGGTCTACAGGTTGTGTTCTGTACTCACTTCTTCATTCATGGAAGTATTTACATAATGGAAATTACACAAAGCACACCTGGGTAATTGGTGTTGATTTTTCCTAAAGATTCATATCCTGGCGACATGGGAGAACTGCTAAGTATATATTGTTTAATTTTGCTATGTCAGATCTACTATTTACAAATTTTTGGACATGTCTGAGCTTCAGTTTTCTTACCTGAAATATGGGGCAATAACGTTTATTCTATATAGTTGGGTAAGTTTAAATGACATATGAAAGTTTCTGGCATAGAGTAGATGCTGAATCAATGTAAAGATTCTTTCCAAATTACTTATTAAGGTAGGATTTATTTGTAATAAGTAAGGTCTCTCTCACAGCTATTCTGACATTTACAGAGTTGTTTGGTGTGTTGGTATTCTTGCCAACATAAGTGTGAGCATGCGTATACACATATAAAAATGTACTTAGCTCAACTTTCTGAAGCAATTACTGCCTCCTTTTGTTTTTATTATGGTTTTAAAAAGCAATAACAGCCAAGCACCAGTGACTCATGCCTGTCTAGTTACTTAGGAGGCTGAGATCGGAAGACTGTAGTTCAAGCCAGCCCGGGGCAGGAAAATCTGTGAGACACTTATCTCCAATTAACCCAAAAAGTCAGAAGTAAAGCTCTAGCTCATGTGGTAGGGTGCTAGCTTTGAGCACAAAAAGCTGAAGGAGTGCCCAGGCCCTGAGTGCAAGCCCCAGGATGTGCACAAGAAACAAACAACAAGAAAAAGCTATGCTATGAAGTTTGCCCTTCATGTAGTTTCTATGCATACAGTAGAATGTTGTCAAATGCATGTGCATTATTTTACAACTGGTCTCCTGATCCTTGCTCCTCCAACATGCATTACTGAAATCCTATATACCAGGAAACAACTCCACATTTTTCACTCTCCTCTTTGTATTTCTTTGAGTTGGACTATTTTAGATATTTGATGTAAGTAGACTCCTAACAGTATTAGCCTTTTTGTGACTGGCTTATTTTGCTTCACAAAAATGTCCCAAGGTTCATCCATGTTGTAGCATGTGAAAACATTTCTTTCATTTTTTAAGGCTGAATAATATGCCACTGTACATAAATTACATATGTTCTCTGCTTCTTACCTGTGATGGACATTGACATTGCTTCCACCTCTTGGCTGTTGTGTATAACACTGATGAACAGGAGGATGCAAATAGTTCATTGATCCTGCCTTCAATTCCTTGAACATATATCTGGAAATGGGAATTGGTGGATCATGTTTAGTTCTACTTCTAATTTTTGAGGGAACTTCATACCATTGTCACTAGTAGATGCATCATTTTTACACTCACCAATAGTACACAAGAATGTATTGTCTCACCAGCTCTATCTGTCTGTGTATCTATCTATCTATCTATCTATCTATCTATCTATCTATCTATCTATCTATCTATCATCTATCATCTATCTGTCTAGCATAACCATCCAAACAGGTATGAGGTTAATAATATTTTTGTTATTCTGGTTTTTATTTTCATAATAATTAGTTATGTTGAGAATTTTCATATGCTTGTAACTATATGCAATTCTTTGAAGAAGACATCGTTCAATTCTTT
Source organism: Dipodomys ordii (assembly GCF_000151885.1). Classification (NCBI taxonomy): domain Eukaryota; kingdom Metazoa; phylum Chordata; class Mammalia; order Rodentia; family Heteromyidae; genus Dipodomys; species Dipodomys ordii. Next base: position 5,540,456 of record NW_012267267.1, read on the forward strand.
CCCCTATTTTTGTTTATTTAATTTATTGATTTACTTTGAAATATGAGGTTTTGAACTCAGGGGCTCATGCTTACTTGATTTGCTTGCTTGGCTGGCACTTTACCTCTTGACCCTAGCTTTTTAAAAAAATATATTGTGAATGTTAATGTTTTATCAGATATATGGTTATCAAATATTTTTATGATTCCATTAGGTTGCCTTTTTATTTTGTTCACTATTTTCCTTGCTATGCACTTTCAAATCTGATGTGATCTCATTTGTATACGTCTTGCTTTTATTGAAGGTGATTTTGATTTTGTACATTCCCTCTTTAAAAAAGAATGTTGAGCTGGACCCTGGTGGCTCACACCTGTAATCCTAGCTACTCAGGAGGCTGAGATCTGAGGCTCATAGTTTGAAGCCAGCCTGGGAAGGCAAGACGAGAAGACTCTATCTTCCATTAGCCAGCAAAAAAAAGTGGGAAGTGGAGCTGCGGCTCAAGTGGTAGAGTGCCAGCCTGGAGTGATAAAGCTCAGGGATACTGCCCAGACCCTAAATTCAAGCCCCAGGTTGGGCACCAAAAATGTTGAAGCTCACAGATATTAAAGCAATATGCTCAATGTGAAGACTTCAGATATTTGAAGGAAGTTGGAAGGAAGCCACGAGAGGTCAGCACTGGAAAGGACAGTTCACCTGTAGGGCCAGGAAAGAGCTGGTGTCTGTACTGTGCTTTGTCCTTGCTATAGTCCAAGTCAGGGAGACTCTCTAGAAACATAATGAGACATTTCCACTCTTGTCTTAATTTTCCTAAGAGACAAATGAGCAGTAGCTTTCAAATTCTGAGTTTTAGAGTTCTACTTCGGACAACGTACTCATTGTCAATGACCCTCTTTCCTTTGCAGGAGGTTTTGGGATGGGGAGCAAATCTGCTGCCACCAGCCCCACAGGATCCTCGCATGGCACGCCCACCCATCAGAACAAGCCCCAGACGCTGGATCCTTTTGCTGACCTCGGGACACTAGGTACAAACCTATCAGGCGAAGATAGAAGTAACTGTATTGAAGCTAAAAAGACTCACGTCTAAATACTGAGTGTCACAATACATCAGTACTGCTGAGACTTAATATCATGAGCATTCTTAAGTCATATTCTGAAGGCTGAGTTTGGCTGTTTCAAAAAGGCCTCAAATATTAGGTTGGAAATAATCCCCATTAATTCATTTCTCTTAATGCCTGGTTTTGTGTATAGAGTGACATGGCACTAGAGCTAACAAAGACAATATGCAGGGCAAAAGAAAGAGATGAAGCTGGTCAGACTCATCTATGCCATGTGGTGACAGCCATTCACAAGCCTCACTGTCATATTACCTGTGAGGCCAGGCTATCTCCAACCCAAAATCTTCCTGTCTCAGCCTCCCAAGTCTGGGATTACAGGCACACACCCAGCTGAGATTTAAGTAGAATCTGACTTCATGTTACTATTTGAAATTTGAAGTTTACATTAAGTTCTGAGCAAAAAGTATGGAGTGAAGATGACTATGTAAAATAATTTTGAGAGTTCCTAAAATTTTTTTTAAACTTGACTAGAAGAACAGATCAGGAGGATTGTAGTTCAAAGACAGCCAAGGAAAAATGATAGTGAGATCTCTATCTCAATTACTAAGCCAGTCATGGTGTCGCATATCTGTGATATCAGCTATGTGGGAGAATATAGATGGGAGGATTCTTGTCTCAGGCCATCCCTTGGCAAAAGCACAAGACCATGCCTAAAAAAATTATTGAAGCAAAAAGAGCTTAGAGAATGGCTCATGCACACCTTCCTAGTAAAAGTGAAGCCACAACTTCACACCGCAGTCCCTCCTCCACACACATGCACCATGTAAAGAAAGCAGATGGAAAGTCAAGATTCTGCTAAAGTCACGATTTCATCAGAAGGCAGTTATGCTCACATTCCCTATAGATAATTTGACTCCACATGCCTCAGTAGCACTTTCTGAGAATGTAGACTCCACATGGCAGTGTGAATCCTGGCACTGCCCAAGGGAAGGAAGCAAAGAAAATAAGAAGAAAGGGCTTGAGAGAATGTAGTCCAACAAACTACTTCTTTAAAAGAATTTTCTTGGTGAAAATGACTTGAGCCTTCTGGATATTGGAGTCTTATCAAAGAACATCACCATGCACAGTCATTCTTTCCCAGGATCAATGTTTTTGCAATAATTAAAACCATCCAGTGTTTTCCGAACCACACACCCAAGGAACTCAGCCTTTACCCACTAAGCTATCGTGAAAAACACTCTGGAAAAATGACAGTCTGTTGTTTGTATGGATTTTTACAAACTGACCAGCAGTGTAGTTAATGGGGAGGAAAATGTCAGAAGTAAAAAACAAAGAAAACCATGACCATAATAAACCCTCTTTCATTGTTCATTTTTGGACATTTATTCATATAGCAAATATTTTCTAAATGCTGTTTATATGCTAGGACTGTTGGTTCTCACCAACAGAATAGCTGTTGGTCAAAACAAAAATACCCCCCTACCTTCCTTAAGCTTAGATTGGAGAAGGGAAAGGAGTGGCAGTGGATAAATGCATGTCAAATTATAAAACTAGTTCTCATGACAGATAGTGTTGGATGAAGGTTTTATTATCTTCTGGGAACTATTTTTAGTGTTTTATAGCTATTTTATTTTTCTAATAACCTTTTGGGGTAGGGACTCCTACACACCCAAGGCTGTAACATTCAGAAGTTCAGCTCCCCAGCGAGCACTCACAAATCCTGTGCAAAACAAGGAAAGGAAGGAGATGGCAAATAATGGTGTGGCTTAGGTATTATTTTAAAATTTTGGTAGGAAAGTCTTCTCTTGCATTTACGTCTTGAATTTAATTGTCATATTTTTAAAGACTCTTCTATACTGGAAACATTCTTCAGCCTTTTCTCCAGTTGTTCTGATGTTAATATTGGAAGGATATAGGGCAGTGGAGAAAGTTTCAGTTTGGGTTTGATGTTAACTTTGATCCCTGGGATAAAGCGCAGTCTGCCAGGTTGGTTCACTGTAAAGTTGCCAGTTTCCTTTTTAACCTGGGGAGATATTCTGACATAATCCTATTTGAAAATATACTGTTTTCCATTCGGCTTTTAACTAATAGTTTTATCACCATTTGTGTTTGTTTGTTTGCCAGTCTTGGGGCTTGAACTCTGGGCCTGGATGCTGTCCCTCAGTTTCTTTTGCTCAAGGTTAGTGCTCTACTGCTTTGAGCCAAAGAATCACTTTTGGTTTTTGAATATTAATCAGAGATAAGCATCTCATGGGGACTTTTCTGCCTGGGCTGGTTTTGAACTGTGATCCTCAGATTTCAGCCTCCTGAGTAGCTGGAATTGGAGTCATTGGAGCCTGGTCTCATTAGTGATTTTTGATAGGTATATTTGCATTCATCTATAATCCTAGCACTCAGGACACAAAGGCAGAAGGATTGCAAGTTCAGGGCCAGCCTGGGCCACCTGGAGATACACTCTCTCAAAGAAAAAATTCTCACTGGAAGCAATTATTACTACGATGTTATTCGTTTTGAATCCTTCTTTCTGTCATATATAGATATACATATCTATATGTAGCACATTATGACATACCTGTGATCTACAACATATATACCACACATAAGTCATATATGATCGATACAATATATATGTATGTGTCTAGATGACTCATATAGATACATATGGAAACAGATATATGATCCTATATGGTCTACATCAAACACACATATGACATACATTTCACTGTAAGGCAGACTCTATCACTTGAGCCACACCTCCACTTATTGCTTTTTGCTGTCTAGTTGGAGGTAACAATCTCTTGCATTTGTCTACCCAGACTAGCTTCAATCTGTGGTCTTTAGATCTCAGCTTCCTGAGTAGTTAAGATTACATGTTAGGACTATTGGTTCTCACCAACAGAATAGCTTTTGGCCAAAATAAAAACACCCCTCTGCCTTCCTTAAGCTTGGATTGTAGAAGAGAAACAAGTGATAAATGGATAAATACATGTCAAATTTTAAAATAGTTCTCATGACAGGTAATGTTGGATGAGGGTTTTATTATCTTCCAGGAACTATTTTTAGTGTTTTAAAGCAATTTTATCTTTCTGATAACCTTTAGGGGATAAGGACTGTTACACACCCAAGTCACAAGGCTGGTAGCTACCAGCCTTTTCCCCATTTTTTAACGGTATACAAGTTAAACATTTTTAAGTATTTCTTTTACAATCACATGATAAACAGGTGTCTATGTGAGAGCTATGAATTAAGAGGCAAATTCTCAGAAAATTAAAATTAAACTTCCAAACCATATAGCTAACATTCAGAAAAATCAGAAGACAAGAATGCTCCTGAAGGTATTTGCACATGAAACAGTTCTGACTCCAACATCCAAATCATTGTATTTCACCACTGATATGAGCTGAATCACTAGATGTCATTGGTCTGGATGTGGTTTGGGTATAGTAGGAGTTTTAGGAGCTTCCAGGTTTAATAGCTTGTCTGTGGCATAGCAACTGTTATCCATGGGAAAAGAGATAGGCCCAAAGAAGTTCACCAGTGTTCTGAGATTACCTAAACCAGAGAAAGGTGGTCAGAGGTGGCCTCTAAATTGGAATTTGTGATATAATTAGGATGTACATTATGGAAAGGAGCCCAGGCAGAGGGACAGGGGTGTTTAAAAGCCCCACACAATGTTTCAGAACCAGACAAGCTGGAATCCGTGGTAGGACAAAGGAGGGACAGATGGGGTTGAATAGATATGGCCATCTCAGGGAAAACATCAGAATTGGTTTGGATGTTAATTTGAGTACAAATTGAGGAAACAACTAGCTTGGTATGTTAAAAAGGTAACTCTAGATATATTCTAGAGAATCGATAAGAATAGCGTGGGCTAGGAGAAAGCAGGGAAAGGGCCAGGGGCTGGCTACTTCAAGAGGAGGAGGAGGAGGAGAAAGGAGGGCAAGGTGATTTTCTGAACTCAGTAATGTCAGAAGAATCATTGATACTTAAAGGAAATCAGTAGAAGTAGTTAATAGATGATGAGGAAAATCAAGGGAAAGGAAAATTCAAATAATTTTTCCCAGGCTTTCTAGGAATTTCAAAAACTCTAAAGCAGAAATATATTTTGAGTACACAAAGCTGAGGGCTACCAGAGAGACCCGTTGGTTCATCATCCAGATAATGGATTTTGATTGCTGGATCTCAATCCCTCTTTCAGTAGGTGGTTTTTTTCTATCTACTCCTGCTTTACTGCATCCAGGTTGTAATAAAGAATCAAGGAAGTTAGAGTATGTGCTCCTCAGAGCTTACAGTAAAGTGGGAGAGAGAAATGCTAATCAAACCTAAAATACCCACTATGGTCAGTGCTGTATAAGTTGGGAGCAGTGGGGTTGGGGTGGAACTGGGCCCTAGGTAATTCTGAGGAGCTGTCAAGTGGTGAAGTCCACTGCTGTTAGCTTCTGATGAGGATAGTTCTGGCCTCAAGGGTTGGCTATCGCTTGGTATTTCTGAATCCTCACTTCAGCAGCATTAACAATTAGAATCGCTGAGCAGGATGGAAGTGTTCCAGAAGATTAGACATCACAAAGTCATACAATGCTGATGGGCAGGGTTGGCACCTGCTGGTTCACTGCTCCAGCCATAGTCTGGCGTGGAGGTTCTCAGCAGTGGTTCTTAAATGTGTGAACACGTCATAGTCTGCAGGATTATGGGTGCTTTTTAACATTTCCATATTTACCAAGACTTAAAATATCAAGCATCCTTAAAATATACAATAAAACCCCAGTGCAGAGGGAAGATCCAGCCTTAGGTGTTATATTTGGTGTGTGATTGGCAGAAGGACCCAAGGGCACAGGAAAAGGGCTTCACGCCCTTCATGTGAATGACAAGGACAGAACACAGTCCTGCACAAGCCTGGCATTACCTTTACTTATTAGCAAGTATCTATTGAGACTTTGAGGTGTCTGGCATAGGAATTTTCCTGTTTTGTTATTGTAGAATGCCACTGACTTTCCTTAATTCAAGGAGTGGGAAGCATTTTGTGTCTGTATACTGTATCTGTGATATAAGCAGTTCTGGCTTCATTGATGAAGAAACAGGCTTGCCAAGTGCTGGTGGCTCATGCGTGTAATCCTAGCTATTCAGGAGGCTGAGATTTGAGGATCGTGGTTCAAAGCCAGCACTGGCAGGAAGGTCCACCCTACTCTCATCTCCAATAAACCACCAGAAAACCGGAAGTGGTGCTGTGGCTCAGGTGGTAGAGTGCTTGCTTTGAACTGAAGAGCTGAGGGACAATGTTCAGCCCCAGAGTTCAAGCCCCATGATTAACAACAACAGAAAAAAAGAAAAAAGAAAGAAAGGAAGGAAGGAAGAAAAGAAAAAGAAAGAAAGAAGGAAAGGAAAGAAAGAAAGAAGAGAGGAAAGGAAAGAAAAGGAAAGGAAGGAAATGGAGGCTCAACAGGGTGAAGACTTTGACTTGGCTTTAGAAGAGCAGGGATTTTTTCTGCACTTGTTTTGTGTATAATCCCAGAGTGCAGCCCAGTGCCTGGTGCATAGTCGTTGTTTAACAAGTATTCATGAATGAAAAACGCATGCATGCAAGAATGAGTGGCGAATGAACAGCTTAGGTTCAAACACAAATTGGTTGCCAGTCTTCTGGCCATAGTAACAACCTCCATGGTGGGGAAGGAAGGAGAATAATAATAGAGGAGAAAAAACAATGGGAGGGAGTAAGGCCAAGTTTAGTAAGGACTGAATTCTCATGAAGAGAACTTTGGGGTGCGGAAAGTGAGGCAAGGCCCATTTGGGCAAGTTTGTCTCCAGTGACTAGCTGTGTAAACATGAGTGTATCGGCAAACCTTTCTGAACTTCCATTTCTTCCTCTTCACAATGGGATCAGAGAAATACTTTGTATTGTACTGTAGACACACTTAGGTGTAGTAATGTGGTAATGTATATGACTATGTTTTATAAATTCTAAAGGTCCATGTGAAAGTTGTTTTGCTTTAAGTGTTGCTTTACTTATGTTTGTTATATGAAAGAGACCTTGGAAATCATCACTTTTTACATTTTTCTTTTACACAAGATCTCCTATAATGAAATGCCAACAGGGTAGAACTAGTGCTACTTACAACATTTGATTTATTCTTGGGCACTAACAATGCTATTCTGAATCTTGAAGTTCAAGTAACACCTTGATGAGTGAACTTTAGTGTTGTTCTCTGTTCTTGTCATTAGATAGCTTCAGCTCTAATAAAGAAATACAATCTGTTGAGGTATTGAGATGTTGAAGCGCATTGGCACTTTGGGAAGAGCCAGGGCTCACTCTTCTGGCTTGGAGTCAAATATCTAAATTTCATTCCATTCTGCCACGAGTTAACTGTGTAACTTTAAGAAAAATCACTACTTTGGGGCAGATTAAAGAAATAATAGACGTTCCTATAATTTCATTACCTATTTAGAAAGGTTCATTATTTTACCATTCAAGGCAATTTCTAGTAAAAATCACTGCAAACAATATCTTGAGATGCTAGGGAATATTCAAAATAGTCTTATGTTCTTTCTGTCTTTTGCTCTGTAGGTAGTTCTTCATTTGCCAGCAAACCCACCACACCGACTGGACTAGGTGGAGGATTCCCACCTCTCAGCTCGCCCCAAAAAGCATCTCCCCAGCCCATGGGTGGAGGGTGGCAGCAGGCTGGGGGCTACAACTGGCAGCAGTCACAGCCTAAGCCACAGTCCAGCATGCCACACTCCTCCCCCCAGAACCGACCCAACTACAACGTGAGCTTCTCATCCATGCCTGCAGGCCAGAGTGAACGAGGGAAAGGATCCACTAATTTGGGTGAGGATGTTGGTGCGGGCCTGGGATAGACGGAGCTATCTTCTTGTCATACTTCCTGGGTTTACACAAAACCCACCAGGTCCTAAGGCAATCTTACAGTTGTAGAGGGAGGGGCCTGGTGCTCCTACCCCAGAGGTGCTCCCAGACACATCTGCAGTTCTGCAACTACACATGTGTCTGTCTCTCTCCAGAACGGAACCAAATGGAAGACAAGGATTGTGTCTTATCCACAGCAGGAGATTTTTATGCTGCCTTCTCTTATCCCAAGAATCTAGCATAGGGTACACATTAAATAAATATGGAAAGGAAGTAAAGGCAAGAGGGAATGGATTTTAAGGCTCTTATTCTTTGGAAAGAAGTAAAGTCTGAGAGCCTTTCAAAACAGTCAGTTTTGCCTTGTTTCCCAATGAGAAGAGCATATGTATCTGGACAAATGGTCTTTCTTGGCCTGATTGGTAGATTCCTGGTATCTGGGCAACTTGTGAATATGTCAAAACCCAAAGCTGGTAGAAGCTCTATATGGGCTTGTTGACAACGAGTAAAAATAATATACTTTGCATGGATGTGTGTGTGTGTGTGTGTGTGTGTGGTGAGTTCATGGAAAGGTCTATTTCAATTCATTTTCTCTATCAGTTCGTTGGATCACACCTTACAATAGGAGAAGAGAATAGGCCCTTCACTTTATGGGACAGGTGGTTAGTTCTTCTCCATCCTGGCTAACATCTATTGAGTGCTTACTGCATGCCAAGTGCTCTCCTAGGTGCTTTTTACATATTGTTTCATAGATTCTCCTTTCATAGATGAGGGACCTAAGATGCATATTGACAAAGCCACGTGATACAATGAGTAAGTGACAGAGCAGGACTTGAACTCTGACCATCAGGCTCCGGAAGTCCTGCTCTTAACTGCCACACTATACCGGCCATGACCTAGGTGTCTGTTCACAGTACATGATAGACTATGTGACATTATGTTTCTTCTTGAGGTAGCATGAAATTCTCTGGACAATTCCATAGTCATATGACTTTCCCACCATTTTTAGTTTTGAATAGCTATGAGGTGAGTGCCTCCTTGGAGCATCTTCATTCAAGAAAACACTGAGGAGAAGGCAGTGAACAAGACAGACAAAATCCCTAGTCTTGGAGCCCTTACATTTTCTTGTGTGTACAAGAGAATGAGCATCCAGAGTGTCTTGATGTGTAGAGATGGCAAATGGATTTCAACTCAGAAACTAACATTGGTGGCGTGCCCTGAACTGCAGTATTATAGTTCTGCTTTGTGAATTAAATTAACATTGAGATAGTCACATGCCTAATCTTAAGCACTGAAAGTTTTCACTCAATTCATTCTCATGCAACCCCATGAGGCAAGTTACCTGACTTCCTGCTCATTTTACAGATGAGGAAATTGGGGCACAGAGATACCAAGTAACTTGTCTGAGGTCACATTGTGAAGAGGTGGTAGAGTTGGAATTCCAATCTGAGTAGTTTGGTCCCTGAGTTGTGGGAAAGAGTGCATGATGAACTAAATTTGTCAGCTAGGGGAGGGCAGGGTAATGATAACATGCATTGATTCCAAGAACCAAACCAAACCTTGTCAAAGCCCCTACATTAATTAGTTATGACAAGGAGCTATCATGATATCCAGATAGAGGAGACAGTAGAAATGGAATTGAATTGCATTTAATGAGCCAGACTCCAGTCTTAGCCTTACCAGGTACATGTTATGTGACTCTAGAAATGTCTTTTTAAGTTCTCTGGACTTCATTTTTTTCTCATCTGTAAAATGGGTTTAGGAATCTTTTACACTACTAAGAGCAAAGAAAATAAATGTGTGGAAAAGCATGTTGAAGACTCTGAAGTCCTTTGGGATAAAAATGTATGATATGCCTAGCCATAATGATTTTCAAAAATTATGTTGCAGAAGGGAAACAAAAAGCAGCTGACTTTGAAGATTTACTTTCAAGTCAAGGTTTTAATGCCCACAAAGACAAAAAGGGGCCTCGAACAATAGCAGAGATGAGAAAGGAGGAAATGGCTAAGGAAATGGATCCTGAGAAATTAAAGGTGAGTGAGCCACTGACTCTGATTATCCTATAAGACAAGATCAGGTGACAAAGTTAGGTGTGAAGATCCATCAGCATAATTCTGATTGTCTAATCACCTCCCAAAGACTGGTCTTATAATGCCATCAGCATGGGGTTAGGACTTCAACAAATGAATTTTGGGTGGGACTTAAGACATTCAGACAGTAGCATCTATGAAAGGCAACACTGTATTGACATCCACCACATTGTGATTTGAGTACAGTCATGCCCTTTGAGAGCAAAGTAGCTTTAGGGAAGTTGTATATGCTATTTAAATTTTTATTTTTATCTTAATGCCAGTTTTGGGGCTTGAATTCAGGGCTCAGGTGCTGTCCCTGAGCTTTTTTTGCTTGAGGCCAACACTCTACCACTTGAGCTAGAATAGCTCCACTTCCAACCTTTTCAGTGATTAATTGGGGATTAATCACAGACTTTCCTGGTTGGCCTGTCTTTGAACTACAATCCTTAGGTCTCAGCCTTCTCAAAAGATAGGATGACAGGTATGAGCCACCAGCATCCAGTGTAAACGGATTTGTTTACTTGTTCAGATGAGCAATGACACTCTTTAAGATGGGATTTTGTTACCTAAGTGGCACTTAGATTCTAAAGATAAATTATTAGAATTTGAAGAGGAAGGGAATGTATTATCTCTATTTTCTCCTCCTTTGAGAGCACTTTTTTAGATCTGTTCTCTGATACAGAAATATTATGTATTAAAGAATTATCACTCCTGGATGAAGATAGGTTCTTGCTATGTATCCCAGACTGCCCTATAATTCTCAATCTTCCCTTTTCAGACTCCCCAGTAGCTTTCTTAAAGGATTTATTTTGGGGAGAGGGCAGTGATAGGGATTGATCCCCGAATCCTGTACTTGGCAGATAAGTATTCTACCACTGAGCTATGTTGTAGGGCCAGGTTTGACCTTTCTGAAAGGAGTAATTATTTAGTTAGGTAGCAAGTAAATATGTGTGACCTGATTGAGTTTATACTTTAGGAGTGTATTATTAACTCTAGGGGGCGATAGAGCAACAAATTCAAACTCTCAGAGGTGAAATTATTGAGCAGGCTTTTGAAGCAGTAGGTAGAAGTGGGAAAGTATTCCAGGAAGAGCTCTTCAGAAGGCAGAGTGTATAGGACATTCCTATTATTTGGTTTCACTAAAGCAGGACAGGGTTTCCAGGGTCCTGGAAGAAACCCACTGGCCTGGAAAATATTTGAAATCCCTACCCCCACCCCTTTGTGTTTATAGATCCTGGAATGGATAGAAGGTAAAGAGAGAAATATCCGAGCACTTCTTTCCACAATGCATACTGTGCTGTGGGCTGGGGAGACTAAGTGGAAACCAGTTGGAATGGCAGACCTGGTAACGCCGGAGCAGGTGAAGAAGGTGTACAGAAGGGCGGTGCTGGTCGTGCACCCAGATAAAGTGAGTAGCACCTGCTACTGTCTTTGCATATGTCTGGTCTTCAATTTGTTAATGTATAAGCATGTATTAAAAGCATCGTACTTCCCATTTGCTGGCTGATTAGGCCATTGGTTTAATAAATTAAGCCCGTGGGTTGGAATCGTGTGTCTAAACAAATAGTTCTACTTCATACAGGTGCAAAAGAAATCAAAGTATGAATAATACAATTAAGACGTTACTTAAGGAGGATGTTACAACATTCACCAGTTTTTTTTTTTTTATTTTTTAGCGTTTAGATACAATCTTGCAACGGTGTAACTAGGCTGAGAGCTAGACACACAAAGGAGAACTGTTCTCATTTGGAATTAGAAGAATAGGTTTAGCCAGGATGGTGGTAAAACTCCTGTATTTAATAAAACTGGTGAGAATGAACAGGCTTTTAAAAATGTGACAAAACCCATCATCTCGTTTGTGTCCCGTCATGTTGTCACTGATACATGGGAGCATTGTTGTTAGAAATTTTATCTGATGCCCTGTTCACAGAAACATTTCAGGCGGAAGTGACTCAGATGACATGAAGTTATGATTAAAGTGCCACCAATGCCATGTATTTATTTAATTTCCATCCCTCTAAATTTTTTGTTTTGCCAGTCCTGACGCTTGAACTCAGGGCCACCCTCTACATTTTTGATGACTGCCTTGAATAGAAGAATCAACGAGAATCCACATTTACGTTTGAAGTTTAGTCAATCAAAAGAGAAGTGGAGCCCAGAAAACACACAAATTGTTTGCCCCTCTTTTGAGTCTCCAAGAACCTCGCTTTATTTAGAAATTGGAAAAAATAGGAGTTTTGAACCATAATGCATTAGAAACATGTTGTTATTACGCTTTGGCTTGTTCGGTAGATACTTCCAAAGAACTGAGATGGATCTTTTGATGCCTGATAGCCTTTCTGTTAGCTACTTATTGACAATTACTATTACCTTATGTGAATTTCTAGAGGAGGGTAATTACTATTACCCAGATTAGGCTGTAAAAAAAGAAACAGATTAATATAAGAACATTTTATTTCATTTCATTTATTTTATTTTATTTTGTGCCCATAATTGAGAGCTTAAACTCAGGACCTTGCACTCTTGCTTGGCTTTTTGATCAAGGCTGCCATTCTACTACTCGTACCTCCACTTCTGGCATTTTTCTGTAAAGTAAGAGTCTCTCAGCCTTTTCTGCTTAGTCTGAATTTGAGCCTTGATCCTGAGTAGCTAGGATTACAGGTATGAGTCCCTGGTGCCCAGCCTAGAAGAGCATTTTAATTACTTAGAACCCATATTACCAGTGAATTTAACGGAGATATTATTTTAGTCTGTGAGCTCTAATATGTGCTTTGTTTTTACCTACAGGCTACCGGGCAACCCTATGAACAGTACGCCAAGATGATTTTTATGGAGCTAAATGATGCCTGGTCTGAATTTGAAAACCAAGGCCAAAAGCCCTTGTATTAATTTGTGAGCCTTTCTATCTCCACTACAAAACTGTGCTAATGCTTAGTGTGTATTACAATTCTGAGGTTTTCACAGATGAACCAAAAATTTCAGTAATGTATCTCCAGTACTAAACTGTTAAATTACTTGTGGATTAATTTCTCACAGGAATGTGGATGTTTGATTCCTCCAAGTCCCTGCCATAAAAGATTGAAAGCAGGGGAGGAACTTGTGGGGAGATGACGGTGCTGACATGCAACATTCCAGCCTGTCCTGTGGGGAGCCTACTCAGCATCTTGCCTGAGAATATGGGAAATTGAGGCCGCCAAAGGTGAAGGCATGACATCCATTTTATTCTCTGAGGATATGATTAATCATCGAGAGTTACAGTAATAGGATTACGTGATGGTTTTTAAGAATGGTTTGGGATTTTTTTGAAAGATATAACTTGAGTCATAGCTTTACACAGACATCATTTACACAGAACATTACCATCAAGTATTTGTTTTTTTTAATGAAATGTACCCTAGCCTTGAGGATAATACTGTGTATGTCTTGATCAGTAGCACTAATTAACAGAAAAGAAATTTGGATTGTGGGAAGTGCTTATGCAAATGCCCAGGGATTTTTGTGTGTTCTTCCTGGATAAGGTAAAAAACTAAAGCAAATGCTGGCTAAAGAAAATAGGAACTCTGAAGTTGTGGAAATCTTGGGTCAGGATGTTGAGATGCTACTTTCTTTTAGAAAACTAGGATTGGTGAAAGAAAAACTCTTAATACCATAACTCTGAACTGGATTCAAAGGCTATACCAAGTTTTTAACCCTTCCTTTTGCTTATTTAAAAATGCTCTTTGCTGGCAATATGTTGTGAAGCAGTTTGGTCCTTTTACAGTTTGTCAAGACCAAGAGCTAACCTGGATTCAGTGCTCTGTAGTTTGTGAGTGGTTAAGACCATAGAAGATGCACAGATCTTCAGGATCCCTCATTTACATTGAGGAGCTAGGTCCCCTCCCTCCCAGTGAGTCTGGAGCCCCTGGATTATTTCCATGGGTTTATTGGTGTGAAGTAGTTGGAGGTCTATAGGAACAGCAGTCATGTTAAGAACCTTCAATTGGTTTCAGTTCAGTGTTTGGCTGGTTCTCATTTTGAGGAGTAAGTAGTTTGCTATTTTGTGGCTTTAGCAGACCTCCTATTGAACATATAGACAATGTGCATATAACATGTGTATATATATTATTTAATATACACATATTATATGCACACACAGAGCAGGTGGCCAAATATATTTTCATGCTAATAGGCAGAGGTTCATACTCAATATTTGTTAAAGCTTTCAAAAGACAATCATTTTTGTTTCTGTTTCAATTTTCTTGTGGCAAACTGTACCAGAAAAGCAGCATGTCAAAAAACTTTAGGTTCTATTTAGGTCTCTCTCTCTTTCTCTCTCTCTTTTTCTCTTTCTCTCTTCCTCCCCCCTTTCTCTCTTGGTTATAAGATTTATTATTTATTTTGCCTTTTATTGACAATGTGAAACTCTCAAAAGATATTTTCTTTTTGAATGTACACCTGTAAACTGTTCAAGGTAACCATAACAAACTAGGTGTTACTACTTAACATATTATAAAATAATGTTTGATCCAGTTTGTGCTTGTCTTATTTAAAATTGGAATGTGAGACATGTTGCTGTGACCTTTTCTTTTCGCATTCACATATGTAGATATTGTGTGAATTACAGTATATAATGATAATTAAAAGGATACTATGTGGATGTCATGTACATTTTGAAATAATAGAACTATATTAGCTTTGTATTATGTTTGGATAATTCATTAATGTTCACAGTTTAAAATATCATGAAACATTATGTAATTAGCAATGAGAGAGAATCTTACTTAGCAAGTTGAGGGCTGCCTTCATCTCTTTTCCAGATACATTATAATTCTGGGCCCTTATTTATCTCAGATCTCTTAACTCATGCAGACCAAACAAGTGTTTGCATTCCTTTTAAACATCAGGTGGTGACAGAGCTTGTTGTTGATTAGATTAACGGTTCCATTCGTATTTATTGTAATATATTTTGGTTTTGTAAATATGTTAAACAACAAAATGTGATTGGTCTAAAATATTTGTAATGTATATTAAAAGGCTCAAAAATATTTTTAGACATTTAAGTTATTTTTGCACTTGTAGGAATACAATGACCCACGTGAGTTAACTATCTGAGCTGATTTGCTTCGAAGGAGGGTTATAGACAATGAATGAATATAAAGACAACATGAAATACATTTGTACCTAAAGGCAAAAATTGGAAAAGATTTCCAATTTTATACTTTCCTCACCCATGCATCTTCTTTCTTGACACTCACACACAAATACACACACACACACACACACACACACACACAATAATGCTAAATGAATATCATGTTTCAAGAAGAATTCACATAGAAATTCTTCTCTCCTAGCTAAAATGTTAATAAAGTGCATTTGTTTGCTGAAGCAGAGGGACTGATCTTCTGCATCTATCATGGAAAAGTCTCAGGTGTTTTCGTTCTTTAAAGACAGAAGCAGTAAATTCACGGGTAAATAAATGGTGTCAATCAAAAGTTTTTGCTGCGGAGAGAGGTGGTATTCATGTCTGTGCCGATCACCCCAGCACTCTAGCAGCCTGAGGCAAAGGCTGTGTAGAAAGAAAGTCAATGTGTCCGACAAACAAACAACCATAAAAACCCACCCTTCAAATATTTTCTATACCCCCATTATTGTAGTGTGTACATCTGGAATGGCCTTGGTCCTGAAGCCTCTGGAGAAACTCATCTTCCCTGTCTCCGATCACTGGTCTAGACTTATGACCTTTTAATATAATACCTACTCCATGTTATAGTGATTCTCAAAATCTGCTCCTAAGGAGAAAGGGAAATAACTTTAAAATAAGAACCAAATAAAGATTCTATTCTTACACACACACACACACACACACACACACACACACAAACAAACAAAAAAAAAAACCAAACCAAACAAACAACCCCAAGGCTGTATCAGAGCAGCAGGTCAGTTTCCCTGACAGAAATATGATCATGAAATTTGGACCCAATGAATGGGTTTTGATTATTCTAAAGATAAATGAAATGGTTTGGGCCTCGTGAGTAAAACCAGTAAAGCTGGAGTTTGGTTTTGATTTTTCTACATGCAGACTGTTATATTGGAGAGATTTATCTCCCTGAGTTTTATGTATTTCTAGAATAGACTCTTAACCATCCTGAAGTAGAAGAATTAGGAACTGTAAAAATTGTGGTCAAGTGGGTACTCATCACACACTATGGTTATTGATAATAAACACGACACAGGGTAT
Organism: Dipodomys ordii; assembly: GCF_000151885.1. Taxonomy (NCBI): domain Eukaryota; kingdom Metazoa; phylum Chordata; class Mammalia; order Rodentia; family Heteromyidae; genus Dipodomys; species Dipodomys ordii. Next base: position 5,556,641 of record NW_012267267.1, read on the forward strand.
CCTGCAGATCAGTATCTGACATGGAATTAAAACCAAATCTCAAGTTGTGTGGAGGAGGAAATAGCAACTGAACGTAACTTGTATTTTGACATTTGTTGGTGTGAAGGGGCTGACCGAGATCTGTATGAATAAAATGGTGGAGACTTGCCAAGGAAAAGCAACCTTTACTGATTTCAATGAGTACTGTCTCATACTTCCATTTGGCTGAATCCCTGATGGGATGGCCTGCTCTAATGGAGATGTGACACCCGGGTCTTGTTTCTCACATAAATTTGTCTTGCTTTGTGTTAGATCATTTTAGACTTTGCCAGAAAACCACACAGACATCCAGGTACAGAGAACAAAGAAAGGTTTATTGCCAGGAAAGGGGCGGGCAAGACCCCTTCTCACAAGGGAGAAATGAGAAGCACTGGCTATTGTCTGGGGTGACCTATAGAACCTAGGGGGTTTAGGAGGGGCTAGAAGGCAGAGACCCTGGTATAGATGTGGGCCAGCGGCTTCATCATATCAGACTAGGATTTATGGCTGCTATCCAAATAGTAGATAAGGGCCCTGCAGCTGCCCAGACCTGAAGGTCACTCTAAGGGGCTCTTGTTGCCTTATATGGTGGTAGCTGCCCCAGAGAAGTGCCATCCCAAGGTCAAGGGGTTGGAGGCTGATTATTTACTGCCTTTACTAAATGGGCCTAGTGTTGCCTAGGAAGGGAGCATGCTAAGCTGTGGAAAGGAGAAGGAGCATACTAAGCTATGGGGAGGGAGCTCATTGGGCTAACACTTTGTTGCCCAGCTTGGTCTCAAACTTATAATCCTCCTACCCCATCCTCCCTTTACCACCCCCTCCACTCCTGTCCCTACCCCACCAGCTTCCTGAGAGTGCTAGTATTACAGGTGTGTGATATCACTCCCCTCTAAAAAGGTTTTGTAAAACTTCTGGAAACAGAAGATGGGGAAATTTACTCTGAGCTGGATTTGAAGCAGATACTTACTGGAGGATAGGGAGACTTACTAGAGTAAGTAAACTTATTAGTGTTTTTACACTTGGGGCTTAGAGAACAGCACAGCAGTAAAAACCCCAGAAAACAAACTTTCTCTCTGACCGTCTGCTACTGTCTGGGTCTGGTTTCTAACTTACTTCATTCTCCTCCCCCCGCCCCCCCCCCAGGCAAACAGTGAAAACTGATATTCCTGTTCCTGTAGGGAGGTCATTTCCTTAAATCATTTCCCCAAACTAGCCATAAAACCTAAAAACAGCACTCTGACTTTGTCTTAAGGTAGGTCATAAGACCTACCAGAAAGTGTCATGCTATGTGTCCAGAAGGAGGAAATGCTGCAGCTGCACAGACAGACCGAGAAGAATGTGAACAAGAGTGTAGACTGTGCTTTTCTCCTCTAAAACTGCTATACTGTCTATGCTTCTTCAAGCATAGCCATAAAAATGCGTAACCCACCTAGAGTCCTTGGGTCTTTAATCTGAAGGCTCCTGAATCCCATCAAACTCTGATCAAATATATTTGGCATGTACTGATAGAATATAAACTCCATGGATGTATTTGGATGCCCTTAAACATGAGGTGTTTATCTTGTTATATTTAATCCCTGTCTTCAGGACATAAGATCTAACTCTAGAGTTCAGCTGTGGGCCTGCCCACAGCTTTCTTAATGGCAAGGCATTACCTGAGCCTTAGTTTTACCATCTGTAAAATTGAGAGAATATTTAGATTTAAGAATTCCATTCTAGTTCTAAGCAGCCTGACATTTGCCCAAATTTTATAAACCAAATTTTACACTGATGGTAAGTTGGGTTTAGACATTTAGGTATTGCTGCCTTATATTTTTGAAGACATATGGAATTGGGTAAGTGGAAAAAAATTTTTCAGCACAAACTCTGGCAAGAGGAAAGTAGACTTTTCAGCCGGTGGCTAAAGTGTCTCCAAGATGGCTTCCCTTTCTCTTTAAAAGTAGTTTGGTGAAAAGAGAAGAACAGCTGGTATGGATACAGAACAAATTCTGATAAAATCACTATCTTAGAATATTGCTGCTTCGACATACCTGTAACCTTGGGATCAATACTTAGGTATTTTGCTTCCATCCACTTTTCAGTATTTCATTCTAAGCAGATACTTACTGTAGGTGTTTCAGGTGCTCAAATCACAGTGTGCTTCTGGAGGCTTGATAGTTTTCCAAATCATTTCTTTTCTGTGTGACTAGTCTCAGGTGGATGGGGAGGGCTTCAGCAAATCTATATTGAGGCCCATCAGGACACCAGCTAACTGGGCAGGTGGTGGTGGTGATGGTTGAGAATGGAAGGGGACAGTACATTTAATTACTTAAGATGGAAAAAGCTCTACTAGTTCACACCACCAGCAAAGGAGCCAAAACTCACAGGTTCTCAGAGTTTGGTACAGTAGTTCCCTGACCCTTTATCTATAGGGAATATATCCCAAGTTCCCACTTGATGCTCGATATTCTGGACAGATACTGTTTTTCGTTTTTTCTCTACACACTTACAAACCTTGTGTGATAGTTATAAAGTAGTCCCAGTAAGAAATTAATCACAATAATAAAGTAGAACAATAAAACAATGAGCTATTGTTAGAATAAATTAGACTTTGCCAGAAAGCCACACAGACATCCAGGTACAGAGAATAAAAAAGGTTTATTGCTGGGGAAAGGGCCTGGCAAGACCCTTTCTCACAAGGGAGAAGTGAGAAGCAGCACCTGCTTGTCTGAGGTGACCTATAGAACCTAGGGGGTTTAGGAGGGGCTAGAAGGGGTTAGGAGGCAGAGACTGTGGTGTGCATGTGGGTACAGAGGCCTCATCATGACAGACCAGGATTTATGGCTGCTGCCCAAGTAGCAGATAAGGACCTGAAGGTCACTCTAAGGGGCTCTTGTTGCCTTATATGGTGGTAGCTGCCCCAGAGGAGTGCCATCCCAAGGTAAGGGGGGCTGGAGGCTGATTATTTACTGCCTTTACTAAATGGGCCTAGTGTTGCCTGGGAAGGGAGCATGCCAAGCCGTGGAAGGGGGAAGGAGTGGACTAAGTTATGGGAAGGGAGCTCATTGGGCTGACATCTGTAATCAGTTCTGCGAACGCAGTATCTCTAAAACAATCTTACTGTACCACAGGTCTCAACAATTTCAACGCGCATTTCTCCCCTTCCCTGTAAAATCAAGAGTTCAACCGTTTTGGTTTTCTAACCTCTTTCAAGAAGCTGTCCTGCACAATTTCCTACCCTTTCTGAACCTCCTTCCCTAAAAGAGGAAGGCCTCAGACTAGTGGATTTTTAAGGCCAAAACAAAACACTCCATCCCCCTGAGGGACATCTCTACGTTCACTCTCAGCAGGTTTCCAAGCCACTAGGCTGACACCGAGCATTTTCATTTGCTGGAGGGAGGGTCGGGTCCTGACGTCGGGGCGGAGCTTGGGGCGGTTACCGGGTTACTAGGATGTCTCCGATCCTAAAAGGAGGATGGCCCGCACCTGCGGGGCGGGACTTTAGGGCCTGGAAACAGACTCTACAGGCTGGGGGTGTGGCTATACGGCTCGGCGAGGGCGGACTACGCGATCTGGGGGCGGAGCTATGGACCAGAGGGCGGGGCTACGCGTAGCAGAGCAGGAATGGGGAAACGACACCAGTGAGCCTCTGAGTGGCAGGGATCTGGACCAGTAGAGGCGGGGTTCTGCGTGGCCGGGAATCCGCGGCGGCATGGGCGGCGCTCCGTGGTCTGGGGGCGGGGCTCCGTGGCCGGAGGGCGGGGCTCCGTGGTCGGAGGGCGGGGCTCTGTCTGGCTCTGTCTGTAGGCGGGCCCTACGTGGCGGAGTCGGGCCCCGCGGGGCGTGGACCTGTTCAGGGCGGGAACCGGGGCGGGGGACCGGGGCGGGGGACCGGGGCGGGGGACCCGGGAGGTGGGAGGAAGCCGGAAACAGCCGCGAGCAGCTCTAGCTCCTGAGATATGGCGGGCGTTAAAGGTACATCCTCGACCCCCGGCTCGGTGGTCGCGGGGCGGGGTCACCACCTCCGGCCCCGGCGCGGCTGCAGCTGCGCCGTCCGCGCGGGCGGGGACCGGCCGTCTGTCGCCCCATCTCCGGGCTCGGAGGCGCCGGTGCGCTCCGTTCGCCTCGTGGGGGGTGGAGGCGCGTTTCGGGGCGATCTCCGAGCTGCGAGCTGGGGCCACCGGCTTCCGGCGCTCTTCTGGGGTCCTGCGGACCCCGGGCGGAGGCCTTTCCCGTCGGCGCCGCCCTCCTGGGGGGCACCCGGTTAGCCTGGGAGCATCCTCTTCCCCGCCCCGCCGCCCCGCTTCGCCTCAGTCTCCCCAGATTGCCCCTCGACCCTTGCCAAGTTTTTTAAAGGAGGGCTCTACTTCCTCGCTCGCCGATCCCAACGCCTCTCTTCCCGCTTCCTGTCCCTCCTCGGTTTCCTATTACTTACAAAGGAGCCTTTGTCTCCAGTGCTGGACAAGAGAAACTTAATCCTCTTGTTCCACTGGGGCAGAGTTGGCTGTTGTCAGGTTTCCGTGGAAAACACCCAGAAATAATGCAGCCTTGGAGCCTAGATTAGATGGGATTTTAACACGGACTTTCTCCAGTGATTTCTATCCCCGTCTGGACAGACAAGAAAGTAAGGGATGTACAATCGTGTGTTTTTGCATGGGACAGTTTAAGAAAGGGGGAACTGTGACCATCACTTCCTTTCTCCGTGTGCGTTCAGAAAAAGGAAGGTCTGAATGGGGAAAGAGGTTACTGGATAGCTTCCTTGAGCAAGGACACGATTCCGTTTCTGCTCTTGGGAATAGACTGGCATAACTTGTTTCTGAGTTGCGAGTTCCTATTCTTGAAATTTGTACAGAGATCTTCCCGGATGATATCTACTGCGAACACCTTGGCAAGGTATAATGCATGTCTGCACTTGTGTGTTCGTTATGAATTTATCTGTGTGAGCTGTGAGCAACAGACACGTTTTATCATTTTCTGGCTGACTTTTTATATTTAATATCAATTGAGTAAACCTGGCTTACTTGGACAGTGTCCAGTGTATAATATATCCATTTAACTCCAACCTAGAAAGCAGATGACACAGTATCTTCCTATTACATAGGATTTATCCTGACCAAAAACTATCAAATAGTAACAATGTTTATATGTGAATGTGTTCGAAAGTATGAGGTAGTAGAAAGGAAGTATTTTTCAGGTAATTCAACTTTTTAAATTTTTTTTTATTGAGCACTTGTATGTGGGGACACCTGGAGTTAAAAAGATAGATGAGAATTGATTGTTGAGTGACAACTACAAATAATTACATTACTATGTAAGTGAATGAGGTATGCTCAGATGCTGTGGAAGCAGAGCTTCGGGGTGGGTTGAGTTATATTCCCTCCAAAGGTATTGGTAGGTTCTAACTCCCTACTACCTGTGAATGCGACTCTCCTGGAAATACATCCTATTGTAGAGCCTGTTAGGAAATAGGGTCTTCAGATGCAGTCAAGCTAAGATCATACTTGCTTTAATTAGGCTGTGATCCAATGGCTGGTGTCCTTGAATGAAGAGGGAAATTTGAATCTGAAGACATAAAAGAATGAATTCTAGAACAGAAATTGTCATGATGCAGCTGCAAACCAAGTGGCGACAATTATTGGCACCACCAGGCAGAAAGAGGCGAGGAAGTCTTTGCTCCCTACATCCTTCAGGGAGAGCATGTCTCTCTCTGACAGTTTCATTTCATGTTTGTTATTCTGAGTCATCCAACTTGTGGCAAGGTATTATAACACCAGTCCCAAGAAACTAATGAAAATGGACTAATTATTCCTCTAGGGATGAAGAGGACTTTTTTGTTTTTAAACAAAAAACAGTATTTGAACTGAATCTAATGGGATCCACCAGGTTTCATCTGTAAGGGCAGAGTATATTCCAGATGGAGAGTGGCTGCAGGGTGGACATGAATGAATACACCTCATTCGTTTCAGAAATTTAGAGGGAAGGTATAATATTTAATATATGTATAATATATATTTCTGTCTTCCTATTACTCCCCCTACTGTCTGTCTATAGTCACTGCTCTTCTCTCTCTGTGTGTGTGTGTATATATATATATATATATATACACACACACACACACACATATATACATATATACATAGAGAGGATATATATATATTTAGAGGATATATATATATATATATACATATATATCTACTCTAAATGCCTGAAAAGAACAAGGTGTGTGTGTGTGTGTGTGTGTGTGTGTGTGTATTCCCTCTAAATTCCTGAAAAGAACAAGGTATATATATATATATATATATATATATATATATACCACTTCAAGTATCAGTGTCTGCTGTGTCAGGATGGTTAGGAAGGGGCACAGATGACTGCAGGCAGATGATTAGGTTCTTCACTGGAGAAGTCTCAATTCTCGTGATAGAGTCATATGGACTTGCTGATTCACGGAAAGGCAGAGAGCAGCTTTGGTGTGAATTCTCTAAGATAGGCTTTCATAGGGAAAATGGAGCAATGTGTGCTTGGGAGCAGTGGATGGGAGAATGGTGGTTTGCTTTATCATGTTCTCATTAGTTATTAGCTGTCTATGCAGGGTGGGGCATATTGAAGGTGGAAGTACAGGCCTAGTTCTCAGATCCTCAAATGTGGCTGGGCTCTTGTATATTGGGTTGGATGCATTTATTCAGCTGGAGTCCAGAGTCAAAAGAAAGATGAGGTTGGATTCTTGGTCATCTCCAACATTAAGAGATGGCTAAGTGTGCTATTCCTGAACACACACACACACACACACACACACACCCATACTCATACCAAATGCACACATGGCAAAAAAAAAAAAAAAGAATCACAAAGAACTTTGAGGAATGGGAGGGACAGAAAGAAAGGGTGTGTAGTACTCAGCTTTGTTGGGCTTGTGGAATAGGGTGTATTGAAAATAATCAGACCCAGAGTGGGGTTAGCAAATCCTGTTAGGAAAAGGTCATCTGATAAATGGATGCAATATAGAATATACATTTGCACATATATGAATATATATGAATATATATCCACATGTGGTCATTTTTCCATTAAAAAGTAGACTGAGCTGGGTGTTGGTGCCTCTTATTATAGACCTGAGATCTGTGGATTGTGGTTCAGAGCCGGCTTAGGCACGGTAGTTCACAGAACTCTTATTTCCAATTAATTACCAAAAAGCCAGAAATGGAGCTGTGGCTTAAAGTGGTAAAGCACTAGCCTTGAGCATAAAAGCCAGAAACAATGCTCAGGCCCAGAGTTCACATTCCAGGACCATCTCATACACACACACACACACACACACACACACACGGAAAAAATAAATAAATTAGAATTGATGGTCCTTCCTGTTCTCTAATATCTGGATACTTCTGGATGTTTCCCGAAAAGCCTTTTGGCATCTTCCTATAAAACAATATCTTGTATCTTCTTAAAGTAAAAGGAAGCAGTAAAATTTCATTAATTTAATCAAAACTATTCAGTAATTTTTCCATAGAGAATATGTATTGTGTTCTTTGTCTTTTATATTTTAAAATAAATGAATCTAAAAATCTAAAATAGAAACTTGCATCAGTCAATATTTATTGACTGTCAAACACATTACATAGATTATCTCAGTAAGCTCCAATTGACTCAATAATGTGGGGCCATTATTCTTCTTTCATAGGTGACAGACCAGACTCAGAGAGATCTGACTTCTTCCTAAGGTCGTGTAGCCAGTGGACAATAAAGTTGATATTTGAATCCATGTGTGTGACTCAGATGTTTTACTAACCTGGTATTCTGTGGATCACTCAGCTGCACAGCAAGGGTATCTGCTCTACCTACATTCCTTCCTCTGAGATGTAGATCCAGCTGAGTCAGGGAGTTGATGTTTTATTCAGTGGATACCAGTTGGGAATTGTTTCCTATGAGTATATAAAAGCAGTTTTGAAGTACTTGTGATGAAGTGAGGCAAAGTGATCGAAGCTCTCTCTGAGGAAGTCACTTTGGGATGATAGGAAAAGAGAATGTCTAACGTTTTAGAAACTGGTAGAGAATAATGGCCTGCCTCAGGTAGTACCAAGTTTCTCCACACTAGAGTTACAGAGACTGGCTATCTATCCTCCTGTGGCAGATATAGAGGGAACTCACACCATCAGTGTGGGAAGGTACTGGAGTTGCAGGAGACCTTTGTCCGCCTTTGATTTTTACAGGGGTAGACACAGGTGGTCCTCTTACCCAGTTTGGGCTATAATCACAAATATACCACAGAGCGGATGGCGTAATGTCATGTTTGGAGTCACAGTTTTGGAGGCTGGGAAGTCCAAGGTGGAGGCCCAGGTGGATCTGGTATCTGGTAAGGGCTGTCTTTGCTTTTTGTTCCCTGGAGGAGTGAGTGGGCCCATGAAAACCTTACATGTCACTCTAGTTTCTTTCTCTGCTAAGGATATTGATCCCATCGTGGGGACTCTTACCTCATCTGTACTTAATAACCTCTGAAAAGCCATTCCTCCTTAATATAAGGTGTCAATACATGAATGAAGTGCATACAGACATCCTGTCCAATAGGCACTTGCTAGTCAAATGTACATTGATTAATGAGATTCATGCAGATTTGGGACCATTTTTTTCCTTTTCTTTCTTTTTTGGGCAGCCATGAGGCTTGAACTTGGCCTGGGTGCTATCCCTGATCTCTTTTTCCTCAAGGCTAGGGCTCTACTACTTTGAGCCACAGTGCCACTTCTAGTTTTCTGGTGATTAATTGGAGGTAAGAGTTGAATAGACTTTCTTACCTGTGCTGTCTTTGAACTGTGATCCTCAGATCTCAGCCTCTTGAATAGCTGTGATTACAGTCATGAGCCACCAGTGCCCAGCTTCATTTATTCTTTTCTAAGTAATTTCCTGTGTGTGTGTGTGTGCGTGCGCGCGTGTGTGTGCGCACATGCGTGCCAGACTTGGGGCTTAAACTCAGAGTCTGGGTGCTATCTCTGAGTGTTTTGTTTTGTTTTTGTTCAAGGCTAGTACTCTACTTCTTGAGCCACAGCTCCACTTCCTGCTTTTTGGTGGTTAATTGGAGTCTCCTAGGCTTTCCTGCCTGGGTTGGCTTTGAACCATGATCCTCAGATCTCAGCTTCCTGAATAGATTGGATTATAGGCATGAGCTACCAGAACCCAGCTAGTAAATTGTTTTATTGATACATATTCACATACTACGAAATCATTGTTTTTCTTCTTTAGTGTAAAATCTTTTAATGTGTGGTGTAGTCATAAGGTTGTCAGCTATAACTATCATCTAACTCCACAATAACTTGTCATCCCTCAGAGAAGCTATATGCATATGTAGTCATATCCCAATTACCCTGACTGCACTGGCAACTGATGATCTGGAACCTTTAACCCTTGCTTTTATTTTTCACAGCTCTGGTGGCATTGTCTTTCAGTGGAGCTATTGGGCTGACCTTTCTTATGCTGGGATGTGCCTTGGAGGATTATGGGTAAGTGATGATTCCAGAATGAGCTACTCTTTTTTTGTGTAGTTGTCACTGAGAGTGTGGGTGTTAGACAGTTTTATGAATTTAACACCAAAATCAAAAACTTAGTGAATTCTAGGTTATGAATCCAGTCCTTTCAGGATCTATGTATTTATACATGAAAAGCTTTTAAAAATATTCTATTCATTTAGTAAGCATCTGTTAAGCTCCTACTGTAGACCAACTGGGGATATGAGAATAACCTTTTCTTTGAGGAGCTTATAGCTATAGTTATAAGTGAGAGACAGACAAACAATGATGCAGCTAATAAGATGGCTGCTGTAATGTGCTGTTGGTATGCGTGTGATACAGTTGGAACTCAGGAAAAAAATCTGGGGGGCAGCACAGCAAGGCTGTATTTGAGCCAAGAACTGGTGGATAAATGCATTTTAGGCAGAGATCATTAATCACCTTTATTCAGCAAGGTACAGTAGAAAGGTTGGATAGGTATCGAATCAGTCTTTTGTAGCTCTGTACTCCTTAGGGGAAATTACCAGTCAATAAGCTCTGGGAAAATACCTGAATACTGGGTTTGGCCAGAAGTGGGTTATTGTGGGCAAAATGTGAGACTAGATCTAAAAGTGCTGAGACTATAATCAGGCCTAATCCTAAGGGGCTATTGGTATAAATCAAGTAAAATTAAGACTGTGATGGCAGGAATGGAAAAAAAATGCAGAGTGACATAGGTGGCAGAATGAATAGGTTTTGTTAATTGATGTCAGGGCTCAGCATCTTGGATGTCTCCCAAATAATTGGCTTGAGCAACTTGTCAGAAGGGATGTGAGTGACACCACCTGGAGCTAGTTGTTAGGACAACAGTGGATTCACATCTGCCTAGGTATGTTGTCCATCTTTGAGACAATCACAGAACTTACACGGCATTTGTTCAGAGATTTCACAGATATTGCTTTATGCTGATTTTAAGGAGATAGCATTTTATTATCCTCATTCCTACCCAGGAAAGCCCAGGGTAATGAAAATCATCCAAATCACACAGTAATATAACAGATAAGGAAGTGGAACACACATTCTAATTCTCTTGACCAAAGAGTTGCCCATCATTGCATGGTTCATTCTAAGCCCAGTTTTCATTGTTCATCATACAAGCAGTTTGTCTCCACAGGTAAGAAAGCCACCTGTGACTACCACTACTACAGAGAAATTAACTTCATATCATTGTGATGATGATTCAGAAGTCAGCAAACTGGCCCACAGGCCAAGTGTAGCCTGGTGTCTGTTTTTGTTATTAAACTCTTACAGGAACATAGCCATGCTCATGCGTGTACATACTATCGCTTTTGACTGCAGTTTCAGAGTTGAGGCAAAGACCTCGGGGCTTGAAGAGGCTAAATATGTACTATTCAGAAAAAAAGTTTGAAAAAGTTTGCTGATTTTTGGCCTACATACTAATCGAATAGGGTGATGTTTGATATTCAAATTTTATCTAAAAATAAGGTTGCTTGTACGTGAGCAGAGCAGTCAGTCTCTGTAGTTGTATACTGGAAGCTGACTATAAATGGAAACAAAGTCTCTCAGATCATTTTTCAGAAAACTGTCACTGTATTCCAGGATGAATTAGGAGCTGTAGCTTAGGGTATATCAGGTGATAGTTGTCTCTTCCAGGCCTCTTCCCCTCTTCATATTTCATGTCCTTACTTTGAATTATGGATTCTCTAACAGCCCCTTGCAATAATATTGCTAGATGGTTCTTGGAACATACTAGTTTAAAATTAGAAATCTAAACTTTGTGTTTCTATCCTCAGGCTTCTGGGTGAAAGGCACGTTCCTTCTTGCTTTTTGGCTATAATCTTGGCCTGCTAGATCTGTAGCTCAAATGGGAAACTTTACTAGGAAAGCTTCACCTCCCACCCCTGCTGAGGGGTGCTGGCTGGCTCGCTGGTTCTGAATTGTTACAGTTTTGTGGTGATGTGTATTACTGTCATGTGTGTTTATGAAAATGAGCAGAAACCTTAAGGAATGAAGCATAATAACTGTCTAACTGGATCAATTGGATAATTATTTAGGAAGTCTTTATAAAGATGCAACCAGGTAGCAATTTCCACTAAGTAAGTGAAAAGCAGTAAAATTTGGAAAGAAGGCAGTTTTGTTATTTTGTATTAGAGTATCATTGTAACCTATTTATAAGAAAATTTGGATGCACCTACATTTTTTAATAGTGAGAATTATGTATTTTCATGTCTCCCATACTTCCAATCTAAATTTTCCCATTTATTTAGCAAATATAAACGGAGTACATTGTTCTAGAACTTCGAGATAGGTAGTAACTGATCAAGACAAAGCAGACCCCTATTCTCATATGCAAGCATATGTCAGCTGAGAGTAAGTGCAGTGCAGAAAGTCAGAAGGGGTGACATGCTTGAGAGTAACTGAGGTGTGTTAGGATGAATGCCAGGGAAACTACTTTTAGGAAGGTGTCTCTCTTTTTACATTGCATGATATGAAGGGGGAAAACTCTCCAAGCAGAGAGCATAGCAAAGGTTCCAGAGTGTGTAAGGAACACAAAGAATGAAGGGTGCTCTGGCAACAGGTTAAGAGAATAAAAGGAGTGAGCCAGGTGCTGTGGTTCATGCATATAATCTCAGCTAAGCATAGGAGGATCATGGTTTGAGTTATTCTGAGCAAAAGTCATCAAGACCCTGCCTTGGAGAGGATGGTACAGGCCTGTAATCTCACTTGCATGGGAAAAGTAGGAAGGGGGATCATGGTCTGAGGCTGGCCTAAGCAAAAAGTGTTAAGATTAACTAAAGTAAAAGGGCTAGGGCCATGACTCAAATGGTGATGTGCTGAGTTCAAATCCCAACCCCAGATATCAGATATTACACAGAGAGAGAGAGAGAGAGAGAGAGGGAGAGAGAGAGACAGAGAGACAGAGAGAGACAGAGACTGAGACAGAGAGAGACAGAGAGAGCAGAGACAGAGAGAGCAGAGACAGAGAGAGAGACAGAAAGAGAGACAGGGAGACAGAGACAGAGACAGACAGACACAGAGAGACAGAGATCCAGAATATGAAGATGGTACAAAATGAATGGAAAAAGCAGTAGAAAGCAGTAGATACATGTAAGATTTTATAGGCCAGGACTAGAAATTTGTTTTTTCTTCTAAAAATATTGAAAGTTTTTAAACATGCACATAATTAAAAATATCTTAATTGAATTAATAGATGCAAACAACTATACTATGTTCTATAGGGAAAACAGAGATTATTTACCAAGATTTTGTCCTTAAACAAATTGCAGCTCAGATAGGCACTGGTGGCTAATGCCTATAAAGCATAGCACTGAGATTTGCTAATTAAAATTCAGAGCCAGCACATGTAGACAAATCCTCTAAACTCTTCTGTCCAAATAGCCAGCAAAGAAGGGAAGGCCTCACTCAAATAGTAGAGTACTAGCCATGAACAAAAAGCTGAGCAAGAAAGTGAGGCCCACACACATTGTGGGTGTCATTTATTCATTTCCTAGATGTTCAAGCCCCAGTTCTAGCCCGAAAAAGAAAGAAAGAAAGAAAGAAGGAAAGAAAGAAAAAGAAAAAAGCAAAGAAAAGCAAAACTGCAGCTCAGAGTCTGGGATATAGCTCAGTGGTAGGCCTCTTGCCTAGTGTATATAAGGCTCTGGATTCAATCCCCAGTACTTTGACAAAAAGTAAGGAAAAGGACGTTGTAGCAGCTCAGTACTGGGATTTGCACTCAGGGTAGGCTAGACATATCCTCTACTGTGGAGCCACTCTTCCAATTCTTTTTGTACTAGTTATTTGGAGATAAAGTCTTGCTTTATGCCATACCTAGGACCACAATTTTAGTAGCTGTAGCTGAGATGACTAGTGAGCACCACCAGGCCTAGCTCTTGTTTGAGAATGGCATCTCCTGGACTTATGCCTGGCTTGGCTGCACCCTATAACCTTACTGATCTCAGCCCCCTAAGTAGCTGGTATCCAACATGTATGGTTTCTTTTCTTTTTTTTTTTAACTTAAACAATATATACATGATATGTATTCATGGATCAGTAACTTAGAAATCATTGCTTATCTATTTCTGGTAGAAATGATTTCACTTCCTAATTGTTGAACTTTTTTTGGCCTAAGCATTTAAAACAATAATTTTGAAATAAAATGTAAGTTGTAACCATGACTTTTCTGTTTGGGTTTCCTCTGGGTGCTCCTGACAGCGTTTACTGGCCCTTGTTCGTCCTGATTTTCCACGTCATCTCCCCCATCCCCCATTTCATTGCCAAAAGAACCACATATGATTCGGATGCAACCAGTAGTGCCTGTCGGGAGTTGGCATACTTCTTCACTACTGGGATTGTTGTTTCTGCCTTTGGATTTCCTGTTATTCTTGCTCGTGTGTCTGTGGTAAGTTTTGTTTTCTGTTGTTTTGCTCCACTTTCATGAGTTTATTTCAAAGGCCTGTGTCTGGAACCTCAGTTTTATGTTTCCTTGCGTAGACTTTATGCTCAAAGCCAGATGTGTTTTTAGTGCCTTTCTTCCTCCACTTTATATCCTAACTATATTATCTCAGTTTTCAGAGTACTTTTTTTTTTCCATTTCTTAGAGCTTTTAGCTAGTCCATATGACTTCTTGCTTTTTCTGGTTCATTCTCTGGGATTGTTCTTAAATCCGTGTCTTAAATCATAGGACAACCACAGAAACTATATAGAAATACTTTTCTAGTCACAAAATGAAAATCCTCAACTTCTTTTGCAAATGAGATCATGAACTTAATTTCAATACAGGAAGAATAGATTAATTTGAATATATCTGTAGCTACCAGAAGATAAAGTGAATAAGATGCCATCCTCATATCTAATATTCAATTTCTTGATGTTCATTGTCTTTCCCACTCTTTGCTTTCATTATGCCCTCATTACTTCTATTTCAGTTTAGGGCATTGTATAAGAAATATGTCTAAATCTTGTTTATTTGTTCAACATTCAAATATCATTGGAAAATTTGCTATTTGTAAAACATGAGGTATAAGAATTAGGCACACAAACTGCCCTGACAGATAACTATACTATAGGTTTATGAAATATAGGATTGAAATGTAATCAGAATGCCATAAAAGCTCCAAGAAGAGAGAACCTCCAACTATCAAAAGATTAGGGATATCTAGGAATAAATATTGTTTTGATTACATAGAGAAAGCTCTTACATGGAATAGTACCCGAGTGTGGAAATGCAGTCCATGAAATAAAGATTAGTTGAGATTTATGCTGGAAAGGTTAATAAAGCCTGGTGAACATGAATCTTGAATATCACGCCAGTTTGAGTTTTAATCAGGCCATGGAGAAGCAGTGAAAGCTATTGAATGAAGCATTTCCTTTTTCTTCTCATGCTTTAGACTAGCATTTCTTAACTTTTGCTGTAAATATTTTATTTTTCCTATTTATGTTTTAGGACGTTTTCATTCCTTTTGTGGTTAAATTAAAGCAACAATTAGCCACTAGAGGGCGCCCTCACTCCCACGGGTGCCTCTGTGAAACCATCTGCCACTGCAGAAAGGCTGGTTTCGAGTGCACATTATTATTTAAAGTTTTTTTCTCGTCTAGAAAAGAAGCAAACAAATCCATCACTCTCAATTCCTATTTTCTCTGAAAGAAGTTGATGTTTGCAGAATTTTGAGTAGGTAATATTGTAATTGACAATTGGTTGAGAATCTTGCTGCTTGTATTTTGCCTAAGGCAATTGTTGTCAGCTAAAAACAAGTAGGGAAAATGTTAAAGGATGATGCTAGACTTAACAAGCATCACAGAAGCAATTAGACTAATTACTGATAGTCCACTGTCCTCTGCCTGTTTCATAATTCAGCCTTTTAGCAGCACTGTGCCGTATTTCATTGGTGGTTTCTAATGCAGACAATAAAAGATTTGAAAAGAACACAGTATGAAGAAAGTCAGGATTTAATCCCTCTTTTCTTTTGTGTTTCAGATCAAATGGGGAGCTTGTGGCCTTGTGCTGGCAGGCAATGCTGTCATTTTCCTTACAATTCAAGGCTTTTTCCTTGTATTTGGAAGAGGAGATGATTTTAGCTGGGAACAGTGGTAGCCCTTGGTTCTGAGAATAAGTGTTGAATTTCTTAGTATTTGTACTCTATGTATATGTGTGCACATGTGGCACTTTATTAATTAACTTGCTGACTATGGAATTTAGTATGCTGACTATTTTATACCTTTATATCATGATCATTTTGAGGAAAACTTCCCAAGCAATGGAGTAGTCTTATTCCCTGAAAACAGACCTCTGCATTTACTCAAGTTGAATTATGTCATTTTTTTTAGCTATTCCTATAGTCAGGATTCTTTCAGCAAATGTATTAACACAGTCTTGTAGATAACTACTCACTTATGCAGGGCATCTACCTTTTAGTCTGTGCTGTGCTTGGGTAGCAGAAAGCAGGTCTCTTTATAGCCCAGAAAGGCAGAGTTGCTTTCTCTGTTGTAGACTCTTGCTACTCAAAATATGGTTCACAGACCATGAGCATCAAGGGTCTCATAGGAGTTTATTTGAAAAAGTATAAGGAGCTCCACCCCCAACCCTGTGCATTTTGGTGAGATTTTTAAGTTTATTAAAGTTGGAGAAGCTCAGTCCTAGAGGAGTAGACATGGTATCTAGCTCCCTTGTCTTCCCTTGGGGTCAACCACTCTGGGTGTTAACCAAGAAGCGTCTTGCCTGCCTGAATGGTGAGGATGCGTTCAAACTCCCTTTCATGTTTGTCAATGGTCAGAGCTATGGGAAGTGTAAGGAACAGATGTGTCTTCATATCATCTGAGAGGCAGAGGCTGCCTTCCAGCACCAGGGCAGGGAATAACCAAGCATGGCACTGGAAGTCGAGAAAGGGAGGAGGGGCTGAAAGCAGCCACTGCTTTAGTAGGAAGAGGGAAGGGCAGATAGGCCATACTTTTTCATTTCCCTTTGAAATCTCACACTTCCACCCTTTCTAGTATCAACCCATCCCTCTCCTCATCATTTCTGCTGGGTGTGATACTTACCTCCACGTGGTTCTGGCTTCTTCTCAAAGAGATATGGGAGCCAGTTGAACAAGCAGAGGGAAGACTGCATACTGCTTGATTTTATTCATGTGTTGATATACTGATCATCTTTACATAAAACTTTATACTGCTTTAAATGAATCATTAGTATAATGATGGCTTCTAACCATTTTTTGTTATTTTAACATCTACTGGTAAAAGGAATCGTGAGAAATAAACCACTTGATGAGAATACAACCAATGAGTTTTAAAACGTACATTTTAAGCATTAATGTATGATACACGATAGACGTTGTAAACACTTCCACTTTGGGTTTGATCTGAGTAATCAGCACACCTTCATGTACTGCTGGGATGCTGGGACTGAAGGCTGAAGTGAGCCTTAGAAGGATGCTGTGCAATTAGACTTGTTTTTGTTTTTATTTTTTTTAATCTTGTGCATGGTTTTTCTATCTTCAATGTTGTCTGTAGATACAGAATTTTAAAAGTTGTTATTTCTAGTGTTTGTATTAACATTCTTAATCATGACACTTACTGTATTATTGTACTTATTGTATTGTAATAAATTTCACTTTTAACTCTGAAGAAGAATTTAATCTTGATAGTTTTTATTCTGATGTTTCTTGTGAGCTGTTTGGAGCAATAATCAGTACTGTGACTTTTGAGATATCATTTTGAAGGTAGAGCTGGCTTGTAAAAGCTTGTCTTCCCTCAGACGGCAATAGGGATCAATTTATGCTACCTTTTGTAAATAAGTCTTAGATGCTTACATGTATTTCACTCACCCAGGTAGCCTTAATGAGGGAGCATCAAGTAATTGACTCGTGCGTACTTCCAGAGGAATAATAGGTACTTGCATAGAGTATTTTGAAGTGAAATTATTAGATGTCTCTGTCTCAGAGATATATATTCTATAGGTCTAAGTATCATTAAAACAATACATTTCATTTAGAAGTATTGCTATTCATAAATGTTCAATACAGAATTTTTGTCCTAGTGACACTATTTTTTCTTTTTAAAAAATATACATTTGGAAATTCATAACTTTTTTTGGGGGGGGTTCCAGTCGTGGGCCTGAACTCTGGGCCTGAGCCCTGCCCCTCAGCTCTTCACCTCAAGGCTAGCACTCTACCACTTGAGCCACAGCGCCACTTCCATTTTTTTTTTTTTCTACTTATGTGGTGCTGAGGAATTGAACTCAGGGCCTAATGCATGCAAGGCAAGCACTCTACCACTGAGCCACCTTCCCAGCCCAGAAACTCATAACATTTTATACTCACAAATAAGTATTCTCAGGAAAGGACTCTGTTATATTCCAAATAATTGGCTTTTGGACTAGTGTTAATAGCTACTTTTTAAATAAAATGTGTCACTTATTCTTCAGTAAAGGCTTTCATGTATAGTATTAATTAAAAACAATATATTTCATTTCAGGATATTATTTTAGGAGAGGAGAGCAGCAGATTTATTTTTTCCACAGTGATTTTTTTGTCTTGTTAATTTTATTGTGACTTTTGACTAGTTTGGAGCTTACACTCACTGTAGTTGAGTGAAGCAGCCTAGGAATATTGTGCTGACTGGAGGAATCCAAGTTCTGATCACAACTTTGCTAAGGCAAACAATATCCTGGAATGTGGGGGAGAGGTTGTAGCTACCTCACACTGGAAAAGGGAGACAGCTGCATACATGCTCTGAAGAGTCCTTTTGGGAAGGGTGTATGGAAGTAAAACACTGCTTAAGCAATAATGTGTTTTATGCACAACATGCTTAGGGAAGATCTGATCTTTTACAAGTGGATTCAGACAATTAGATGATAGATAAAATTGAGTTTATTATTTCAAACAGTTAAATTACTAAAAACAAAGTTAATAGTAGTTATGTAACCCTGAAATGCCCATAAGAGAAAGTACACACACACACACACACACACACACACACACACACACACACACACACACACCAAAACAAGTTCAAACAGTTAAATTACTAAAAACAAAGTTGATAGTAGTTATATAACCCTGAAATGCCCATAAGAGAAAGTACACACACACACACACACACACACACACACACACACACACACCAAAACAAGTTTCCCAAGGAAAATTAACAGGTGAGTATTTTGAAACAATTACATCAATTTTTAATACTAGGCATATAGTCTAGGTGGTCTTAAGACTTTGTACAATATCTCTTCAATGTTAATAACCTCTACCAAAGCTGGATATTACAGCTATTTTGCACTCTTTCAAATTAATTATTAGCTATTAAATTTAACCTGTATATCCTTTTGTCATAACAGTGCTAATAATTATATAATTAATAATTAACAGTGCTTTTGTTAAAATCTACTTACCACTGACAGGTAATCATTTCACTTTATAATTTAAAACATGAATGCACCTGTCTCAAACAAAATGTTTCTGCCCCAACACTTTTCCTCTATAGCTGAGAAAATTTACATCATTGTATTACTAAAGTTCCATGATTCTTAGAGCTTTTCCCCCCACCCTGAATGCTTGTCTCTTTGATATAATTTTCTAGCACTTCCAGCATCCTCTGTTATGTGCTTTCCACTTGTGGGTTTTTTTTTGGAAATATTTGGTAAACTCCACTCACCATGTATGGAAAGGAATCAAATGAGCTTTAAATCCAAGCTTTAATACAATGCTTGATTTATTCAAGTTGTTACCAATTGATAATACAGTGAGCTTCCCAGTGGTATCTAAGCCCATGAACCACAGCCTGTGAGTCTCTGTGGTTTGTGTTTGAAAGTATCACTGTAACCTCACATTGTAGGAGTAAGGAGTTTCTTATTAGGGACATTTCTGTAACCTTGAGAGATTAGCCAGAGCTCTGAAGTAGAAGTTCCCCCAAATACTGGCACCAACATTTGTCTCTTTTTCTATAGCTTATCAGGAAGAGGAAACTGAAGATTGGGGAACATACACATATGTAGAAGATGGGGCTTTTTTCACTTATTAGTATAATAGAATAATAAGGGTTTCACATGAAACCCTTTTGTGCAAATAATTTATGCTAATAAATGTATGCATGTAAGGCATATAGTGTACTTTGATCAAGTTCACCTCCTTCACATTACTCTTTTCTTGAGGATGGATAAATTGCTGATGGAAATGTGAAATAATAGCGCAGTCACTTTGGAAAAAATTCCTGATTCATCGAACTATTAAATATTGTGTTAACATATGACCCAGGAATTCTATTTATAGGTATATATTCAAGAAAGCTGAATTATATTCATCATGTAACAACTTGTTTCCTGAATATTTATAGTAGCGTTATTCAGTATAGCCAAAAAGTAGTTATTAATGCAAATGCCCATCAGCTAATTAGTGGGAATGTTTTTCAGCCATAAAAGAGACAGGGTATTGACAAATGCCGCAGCATGGACCAACCTTAAGATGTGCATGTGAAAGGAGTCAGTCACATTGAGATAAGTGAAAGAAAGTGAATACAATAAAAGTATTTTACATGTGTGTATGGAAATACCACAATGGAAATATTCATATTGAATAATTCATATGTGCTATGAGGAGAGGAAATAAAAAAAAACATAAGACCACAGGTGTGTTTGAATTGATGTGAAATATCCAGAATAACGAAATTCTAGAAATAGAAGCAGATCCTTGGTTTCCAGAAACTGGGAAAGGGAAAATGAGGAGTAGTGGATACGAGATTTTATTTGGGATGGTGAAATGTTCTAAGATTAGTGATTACGATGGTACAGTCATTGAGTATCTAAAATTACATTTAAAGGGGGGTGAATTGCATAGAATGCATATGTACATAGTATTATATTGAGGTGCGTTTCACCTCAATATAAAACAACAAAAAAACCAAACAAGAAGAAACTCAAATGTCTACCAACTTAAAAAACATGGGAGAAATTTACCATGGGAGATGAAAATATTCTAAATTGGTTGTGCTAATGTTTTCACAGACATACTAAAAACCATTGAATTGTTTACCTCAAATAGGTACATTTTATGGCGCATGCATTATATCTCAGTAAGTATGTAAAACATAATGAATAATGAACTTGCTATAAATTGCCAAAAATATATCAGTTATTCTTCAGTTTGATGGGGACAAATATCTCCTAGAATCTAGCCAATTCCAAACTAATTAAAGTATTTTTATTTGAATTGTTTGTTTGCTTTGTCATTTTTCTAAATTTTTTAATATTTAGTTTTAGTTTTGAAAATGGAAAATATAAAATAGTTAACATTAAATAATAATTACATAATTTAAATAATTTAAGAGCCACGTCTTCATGAAAATTTCCAAATGGTATCAGTGTAAGGACCCATAAAATCAGTGTTGAAAACACACACAAATCATGTTACTGTGTTAGATAACTTAAAATTCAGTGTCATAAATAAAAACTAGGTTCATAAGGTATATGATCTAATAGCTTCTAGGATCAAAATAGAGCGGGACAGGGTGTGGGGCATGTAGTTTTAGACAGGGTGGCCAAGTGGGCTTTTATGTGAAGATCAAACCTAGAAAGGGTTATATGACATCCTGGAGGAAGAGCAAATCTTTTTTTTTGGGGGGGGGGTCCGGTCGTGGGGGCCTGAACTCTGGGCCTGGGCACTGTCCCTCAGCTCTTCAGCTCAAGGCTAGCGCTCTACCACTTGAGCCACAGCCCCACTTCCTGCTTTTTTTTTTTCTACTTATGTGGTGCTGAGGAAT
>NW_012267267.1:5578162-5601124 GCF_000151885.1 Dipodomys ordii
TGAACTCTGGGCCTGGGCACTGTCCCTCAGCTCTTCAGCTCAAGGCTAGCGCTCTACCACTTGAGCCACAGTGCCACTTCCGGCTTTTTTCCTTTCGCTTATGTGGTGCTAAGGAATCGAACCCAGGGCCTCAGGCATGCAAGGCAAGTGCTCTACCACTGAGCCACCTTCCCAGCCCCGGAAGAGCAAATCTTGATGCATCTTTTTAGTCAAGATGCTTTTCTAGAAGCACAAAGCTGGGTTGAAGTGTGTACATGTTTTTATGATGTCCGATTTTCTTCCTGCTCAGCACTTTTGAGAATGCTCTTTCCTTCTTCAAAATGTGTTTCTTCTTTTTTAAATTAAGTTTTTATTTATTTATTGTGAGAATACCGTACAGAGGAGTTACAATTACATGGGCAAGGTAATGAGTACATTTCTTATCAAGCATTGTTGCCTCCTCTTTGTTTCCCCTTCCCATCCCTTCCCGTACTCCCCCCCCCCCCCCAAAGTTGTAAAGTTCATTTTTCAACATAACCACTTGTACATCTCATTGTTGCAATGGGTCCACCTGTTTTTTCCCTTCCCCACCACAAATTATACCAACATCAAATACAGTGAAAGCATGGGTTATATCGTGGAGAAGGGACATACAAAACAACATAGAAATCATCTTGTAAATATGTTAGAAACAATTGCATGAAAGGAAAAAAACATTTGGATACTTATCTTGGGGTTCATTCCCCTAACATCAACTTACCAGACCTTTTCTGCTTGACTCAAACATATACTAGTTATTGCAAATAAGGGAAACCATGGGACCTATGTTTCTTTGGGCCTGGCTTACTTCACTTAATATAATTCTGGAAATGGAAAGACTTGGAAAAATTATATTAAGTGAATTAAGTTTTAACTTTACAGTAACATAAAATAAATAGTGTCTTAGTTCACAGCTGAATTAATTCACTGGTAATGGGTACATGTATTCTCTGTTGCTCTTTCTAGTTGTTTAACAATGTGTGTTAACTTAGGTTTTAAAAGTGAATTGCTTCTCTAAAAGTACCTAGTGTATATAAAAGGACTCATACCACAAAACTGATAACTGTTTGAGGTAATTTGATCTTTTATTCTATTATATATGCTTCAAATGCTATCGTTGTACATAGTATTTGGGTTAGCTTGTGGACCTTTGTCTTACAGAGTCTGAGAAGTCATTTTAATGTTCCTAGATACAAATCGAAATCTTGGAACTCAGGTACAAAAATGATTTCATATGATGCCTAACTTTATGTGTCAACTTGGCTGGACCTGATTAACATTTTTCTACGTGTTTGTGTGAGGAATTTCTAGATTATATTAACATTTCAATCATTAGATCAACCAAAGTAGGATGTGACCCTCTATGTGAATAGGCCTCATCCAAACATTGGAGACCTGAATAGAACAAAAAAGTCTGAATGAAAGAAAACTTGCTCCCTCTGTCTAATTATTTTTTGAGATAAGACATTGTTCTTCTCCTGCCTGTAGCCTTAGGCTCAGACTGAAACACACTATTGGCTCTCTTGGTTTTCAAGCCTTTGGACTTAGACTGGGACTTTACCATGTGTAGTCTAGATTTATAGCCTGCTGACTAGAGCTTGTAACTTTTGGGACTTGTAATAAATCTAGTAATTCCTTATAATCTATCTATCTCCTATAATAAATCTATCTTTATACCTATGGCTTTAAATGAATGTACCCATTTTTATAATAAATCTGTATTTGTATGTATGTATCCATTTGTTATAATAAATCTATCAGTTTATCTCTTCTTTATAATGAATCTTTATATCCATGTGTTTATGTATCCATCCATCCATCATCAATCACCATTTTTTGTGTGTGTTTTTGAGAACTAAGACTAACACATTTCATTTGCTTGTTTTCTTATATTGCCTTCACTTCTGCTTTCTACAGAAGTGAGGAGGTTAAGTATAAGTAACTTTTCAAAGCCATCTTGATGCGTGTTGGGAAGAGGGGGGCTTTCTACCCAGCTTGGAAAAACCTAGAGATAAGAGAGGGCATTCATTGAATTGCAGATATTTAGCCTTAGGATGCTGGCCTATGGTTTCCCTTAAGTGATTTCATACAGTCTCCTCTGAGGCTATCTCCCTATATAGAAGGTTTGAGGTATATACCGCTAAATGGAGATTTCAGCTTGTACCTGAGATACTTTCCATATGAAGTCTGCTTTTGTTGGGCATGGGTGCTCCACCCAAGCATGGGGTTTTTGTCTTTGTTTTTGTCTTTGTTTGTTTGGGGCTGCAGGTCTTTGAGACAGGAGTCCACCTGCAGACACTGGGTCTCCAATAAAGACTCCCAATATGCCTTCTCAAATTGTGGCTTCTCTGTTTTCTCACAACTGAGGTACCTTACAACACTACCTCTTGTCTCACTGGACTGCTGATTAACTTTACTTCAGCTTTCTTGACACTGAACCCTAGGGCAGCACAGAGAACTCAGATTTAAGCTAAGGAGCAAGTTTTCAACCTCATTACTGACGATTAATTCATTCATCTTTAGTTACTGATGAGCGACTCCTGGCTTCAGATTATATATGTTTGGGACTAGTAGTTTTGATACCTTTGTTTGTTTGGGTGTGGGCAGGTGGTTTTCATGTAAGATACCACATCCAGGAAGAGTTTACCAAGAAGAGATTTGAAGAATTATAAAAAGACTGATGTAGTTAGGAGGATGGTAGAGAGAGAAGGTAACTCAGAAGAGCAGTGTTGCTGGTTGGCATGGAGCTTTCAGAGGGAGAGTCAGGGAGTGAGTGTGGTTGGGCAGATTCTGTGGGGCCTCTTCGGTCATTTTAAGAACTCGTGTTTACTGAGAGATGAGAAGGCACTGGAGAGATTTGAGAAGACATGATTTAGGTCTTAATAAGATCACTGTAGTTGTGTCTTAATTAAAACTATTCTATTAAGAGAGGAAAACAATTGTTTTTTTTTTTTTTTACAAAATTGCTTTTCTAAATCTGTCTTTGAACAAAGCAAAAGAGAACAGTAAACCACAGAAAACATAAACAAATGCATTTTGTTCAGGGACAGATGACTGAAGCAATAAGAGTGACTCACAGAGTCACAGAGTCACAGTTATGTCCAGAGTACTCAGGAAATAGCTTGGTCCTTAATTAATTATTCCAGGTTGTTAAACTCTGTGCAGATAAATTTAGCTGGCAGTAGGTGGAATGAGATGAGTTCTCATGAAAACATGTTTTCCATAAAGTTTGACAAAAAAAAATTCTGTATAAACTCAAATGAATCAAAGCTGTGTCCTAATAGCGGTAAACTTCCACATCTCTAGCAATGGCTGCTTGGTTTTGCTGGCTGTCCCTGGGGCACAGAGATGGAGAGCCATGGTGGCATCCAATATGGAATAAGGGATGGCATAGAGAGGCTGAAAAAGGCAGATGCTTTTGGCTTGTGAAGTTCACATGCTGTGGGATTCCTCATGGTGGTCCTGGAAGCTGACTGTGGTACAATTGAGATGTATCTTCTGTCAAAGCACAGTGCTTGTTTAAGTTGTCAGCAATGGGAAAATTATTTCTAAATGCTTGTCCTTGGCCTGGATTCATTTCCTTCGTTTAGTGGAGCAGGGGGAAAAGTGCTATTTTAGTGCCATAATTCCAAGGAAAGAGGAATTTGGTGGTTGTTGTTTATTGAAGTTCAGATGAGCCAGGAGAAGAGGTTAGAAATGTTTTGTACAGTCAATTGAGGAGAGTTTGGGCGTTGGATCAGAATCATACAAGACGGGTTCAGAGGTCGCTCAGGCACTGATCAGAGGGGATCCTGACTATGAAGGAGTTTGTTCTGAGGCTCCAGCAGTACCAAGGAGACATTCCTTGAAGCTCATGGCCTAAGCGACTAAGAACTTTTGAGAATAAGACATGTAATAAGGTTTCAATTGTTTATAATTTAATGGTGAATACTCTTGTGGTTATTTCCCATTGTCTCTCCTTCCCTTGCCCCAGACTCTGAATAAAGCCTTAGGTATACACTGTTGTCAACTCTGGCAGTCTTGGATATAAAAGAGAGTGGGAGGATTGAAGAAAAAGAAAATATTGAATTTTGAGTTAATCATGTCCACGAAAGAAGACAATAGCAATGGTGGCATAAGATAGGATTGCAATGCACCAAGAATGAATGAGGTCAGAAACATCTTTCAAAGTCCTTGGGGGAAGACTTTGCTATTTGTGGGTTGGGAGTCAAAGCATGATCTATCTATCTATCTATCTATCTATCTATCTATCTATCTATCTATCTATCTATCTATCTATCTATCTATCTATCTATCTATCTATCAAGCATGATCTATCTATCTATCTATCTATCTATCTATCTATCTATCTATCTATCTATCTATCTATCTATCTATCTATCTATCTATCTATCTATCTATCCATCCACCCACCCACTCATCCATCCATCCATCCATTCATCCATCGACTTTGGGACACTGATGAAGTCTTACTTTGGGTATATGGGTATATTATCAGCCAACATTTTGCAACTTAATATTTTTATGACTCTGATATGAGGAAAATTATTATATGGAAAATATTATTTAATATTTGATGAAATATTAACAGCTGTATTTATGTGTACAAGCCTGGAAACAATCTAAAGGCAAATCAACAGTATAATTGTTAAGGGAATTGTGGAGTTTTTGTGTAATGAATTACTGCATAGAAATAATAACAAGTGGTCTGTAAACACTAGCAAAGTGTGAAATGAAAAAATCACAAACGAACAAAATAAAACTAAGTAGCTAGGTGTTGGTGGCCTACACCTTAATAGTATATATTCAGGCAGCTGAGATGAGGATGGAGGCTCAAAGCCAGTCTGGGCAAGAAACTTGGTGAAACTCTTATCTCTATTTAATCAACAAAAAGCTGGAAATGGAGGTGTGGCTTGAGGTAGAAACTAGCCTTAAGTGTCAGTACCAAGGCCTGAACTCAGGGTCGTGTGCTCTCACTTGGCCTTTTCATTCATGGCTAGAGCTGTACCACTTGATCCGTACTCCAGTCTAGCTTTTTTTATTAGTTGGAGATGGAGTTTCTCCGACTTTGTTGTGATCATTTTGTACCTGCCCATTTGTCTTCTATTGTGGGTTGCCTGTGACCACAGTTCTCTTAGAAATTTTAAAAGAATTGTTGAGGCCTATAACACTAAGAGCAGACACCTCTATAGGAGGGCTGAGGCCTCGGCCTCACAGGCCTCCATCTCTTTTCCATGGATGGGAATGTTGAAGTTGCCCAGCTGAATGAACTTCCCTCCCCGCTTTCCTGTACCCCCTCTGCTGCAAGGACTTAATCTAAAGCCTTAGGGAAAATGGTGGAAAATTTACTGTTGTCCTTGCCAGAAAGCATAGATTTATGATTTTGTTCTTTTCCTAATTTCTCAAGTATGGCTTCATGCTTTAACTTGTGTAGACTTTTCTTCCTGAATCTTGGCTACATTCCTTAGTTGTAACCTATTGGCCTCAAAAATATGGGGCGGTGGCATTACCTATCTACCTCCCTATAACTATAATGATCAGTTATCTACTCTTATTTGGAATTAACATGCTGAGTACCTCTCCACTCAGATCCATTCACACACTCACAGGTAACTATGTTCAGA
The DNA here is from genome assembly GCF_000151885.1 of Dipodomys ordii. Taxonomy (NCBI): domain Eukaryota; kingdom Metazoa; phylum Chordata; class Mammalia; order Rodentia; family Heteromyidae; genus Dipodomys; species Dipodomys ordii. Next base: position 5,583,805 of record NW_012267267.1, read on the forward strand.
ACTAACAGCAGAAGAAATACTAAGACGAGGCCATCTCAGCATCGAGACATTCCTATTAGTGAAGTACACCAAAACTACTTCCTTTTATGCAGAACTTTACACCAAAGTCTGAGTCATGTGTAAGCACACTAAAACCAAGCATTTGTCTATATGTTTTGGAATTATTTTGGTTATAATGCTATTAACTGTTTGTTTTATTTATACTTTTATTTATTTTATTTATATATATGTAAATTGATCTTCTCATATTGAGTTCAATTATTATAATATTGGTAATGTTTTAAAATATGAGTTATTAATGGACAGGATAAGTAAAATACATTACTGCCATTACCCCCTTAAAAATTCTTAGTGTTGGGGGCTGGGAAGGTGGCTCAGTGGTAGAGTACTTGCCTTGCATGCCTGAGGCCCTGGGTTCGATTCCTCAGCACCACATAAGCAAAAAGAAAAAAGCCAGAAGTGGCACTGTGGCTCAACTGGTAGAGTGCTAGCCTTGAACTGAAGAGCTCAGGAATAGAGCCCAGGCCCAGAGTTCAAGCCCCACGACCGGACCCCCCAAAAAAAAATTCTTAGTGTTTTTTTCTCTTTGTTCAGCTTTTTTCTGTTGTTATGTTGCTCAGGGGACTTGAACTCAGGGCCTGGGCACTGTCACTGAGCTTTTTCGCTCAAGGCTAATGCTCTGCCACTTTGACCCACAGTACTATTTCCAGTTTTCTGGTGGTTAATTATAGATAAGAGTCTCATGGACTTTTTTGCCTGAACTGGCTGTTGGCCAGTATCCTCAGATCTCAGCCTCCTGAGTAGCTAGGATTATAAGCCTGATCCACCAGCACCAGCCTATCTTCAGCTTTTGACTTATTAGGGTGGATGGCAACTTCTAAACTTACCACATGCAGAACCAGAAACTAGAAGTGTGCAGCACCCTCTGTTTAAGATCCCTTGATCTGTTTTATCCCTTGAATTGCCTCTATGGCTTCATAAAAAAATAATGAGCGATATATGTTTGTGTCTATTTCTGGACTCTATAATCTGTTCCATTGATTTTATTATATCTACCATTTCTCTAATATCACACTGTCTTGACTAATGTAACTATCTATAATAAGCCTGAGAGTCAAATATTTTCTCAGCTTTCACCAAAAACAAAAAAAAATTCCTGCTGAGATTTTAACTAGAATTGCATTGAATCTGTAGAGATCCGTCTTAGGAGTTTGACATCTTAACTATACAACATCTAGTAATCTATGATGGTGATGTTAGTTTGGTTTCTTTAAAACTTGCACATATTCTATTCTCTAGTATTTAATGTTTCTAATATTTTTTAAATAAGCTTTTTATTGTGAAAATACTGTACAGAGGAGTTATAATTACATGAGCAAGGTAATGAGTACATTTCTTATCAAGCATTGTTGCCTGTGTTTCTAATATTAAAAATATAATTTACAAAGGGTTTGTTATGGTTGTAGGCTAGTCACCTTTGTGGGTCTGAGAAGCTGGGGATGTTTCTTCAGCTCTATCTTGTCCTTGATTATAGCTTCATAGCTGCCATATTGGTAGATTCAATATCCTGTATAATGACTGAAAAACTATGGAGATGAATCCAAAGTAGTAAGTGACTTCTCTACCAAACATTAGAAGATTCTCTTTGTCAACTTCGAAGACCTCAGTTCAGGTTTTGGGAAGGAGGAGAACAAATATGATACAAAAAATTAAAAGAAAAACTTCAATTGGTGATTGCCTTTCTCCTTGACTACCCTTTACCCCCCTCTCTTTCTACTTATTTTTATTTTCCTCTGAATTTATAAGCAGCCAAGGCCAATGAAATAAAGATATACATTTATGAGGTTTATAATAAAAATTTTGCCTTGAAAGTTGATTTTCTATGTGTCTGTGTGTGTATGTAGTGTGGTATATCAAGTTAGTATTTGTGTTTTTCTAAAGAACAAAATTTATAATGTCCTTAGATTTTGAAGACTAAGGCAACTATAAATATGTGTCTACACACAGCTTTTAGCAGTTCTGTAAGAATAATGAGACGTGTTTCAACAGCTTTGTCATATGGCTGTTCATCTAGAGTTGACTGCTCAGATTTTTAAAATGTTTTTTATTTTTTATTGTAAAAATAGTGTACAGAGGGGTTACAGTTACATGAGTAAGATAATGAGTACATTTCCTGTCGAGCATTGTTACTTCCTCCTTCGTTTTTCCCCCTACCATCCCTTCCTTCCCCACATCCTCAACACCCACCTTCCCCCCCCCCCGAAGTTGTAAAGCTTGTTTTCTACATAATGTCTTGTACATCTCATTGTTACAATGGGTCAGCTATATCCTTGTTTCAGCATTTTGTTATTTGCCTTCCCCTCCCCAAATTAGAAAAATGTATATACAAGATGCAGGGTACTGACGTCAAATATAGTAAAAACAGGGGTTATGCTGTGGGGGAAGAACATACAAGAGAAACAAACAAAAATCACATAGTACATTTTATATACATTAAAAATAATAGCAAGAAAGAAAAAAAACAAGTTGTGTCCCTATCTTGGGGTTCATGATCTTTTATAGTGTAGTAATACTATGCTTTTGGCTTAGTGATATAGCACTTGCCTAGTATGTATAAAGCCTGTGTTTAGTCCATAGTACTTCACAGAATTAAAATAAGAATAGCTTAGGAAAAGTAAGCAGTGGCATTGGTTGGGAGGACTGAAGGTGATTTAGGGTATTTAGCTTGTCTCTGCTCTGCTCATGTGTCTATAAAACCATCTGGATTAGGAATTAGGCTAGATAACTACGTGTGTGTGTGTGTGTGTGTGTGTGTGTGTGTGTGTGTGTGTGACAAATGTGGATAACATCCACCAGGAGTTGACATGAGTAAAGCAAGTGGTTAAAAGAAAGAAGTAGTAGAGACATAAAACAGCCATCTGCTACTCAGTGTGGCTGATTTATACTAGCCAGAAAGGTGAAAAGTGAATCGAGTCACCACATTTTCTGACATATGAAAGGAAGACACACACATTTATTATTTCTTAAAAGTAGAAAAGTGCTTCTTTTAAATGGTGGCAACAATTTAAGTGTTCTTTTTTTTTTGTATGTGCAAGTACTGGGGCTTGGACTCAGAGCCTTGGGCTCGCTCATGGCCTTTGTGCTCAAGGCTGATCCTCTCCCACTTGAGCCATGCCTCCACTTCTAGCTTTTTTCTAGTTAATTGGACATAATTGTTTCTGCCCAGAGTGGTTTTGGATGATGATCCTCAGATCTCAGTCTCCAGAGTAGCTAGGGTTCCAGGAGTGAGCCACTGTGCCCACCCTTTAGAATGGTCTTATTAAACATTATGCAAATCCAATGTCAAAAGAAATGGTTCTGTAGACTGCGCACAGTCCTCAGACTGCCAATTTGCAGTTATTTCCTGTAAAGCTATGCTAATCCAGATGTGCTCCTAGAGGGGAGCAGAGCTGTCTGTGTAGTATGAAGTGTGGGATTAGAGCTCTGGATAAATGCCAGAACTTGTCTTGGGAAATTTGGGACAGTGGAGGGAAGAGCTGGGGACCTCAGCAGCAACTGACATGAGAATTAGAAGATCAAAGGATGTGTGATGTGATGGGAGTAAGGATTCCTGAAAAGAGAAGTTATTATTGGGCTATAAAGTTAGGTTAGACCTAAATTATGATGCGTCTTTGGAACAGATGCTACTGATAACTTATGACTTAGTCCCCAGGGACTTTTCAAGAAGCAGAAATCAGAAGGTACCATGCAAAACCTCACACTCACCTATGAACTTTCCAGTCAGCCAAAGAGCAAGGTGCTGTCCATGAATGCACTGAGTCTGGTGAAGATGATTGGTTCATACAATTTTCAGCAGAGTGTGTCTTCATATGCCTTTGTGTAGTTATCTGAGATTCAGACTGGGCTAAGCTGATCTGTTTGGGCAAAACTGGAACCATTCTTGTGGACATTGCAGCTTTGTTCTGACAAGGAGATGCTGTGTTTATTCTCATTCTCCTTTCTCTCACATCCTCTCTGGACACTCTTCCCACAAGGATTATTGCAGGGATACAGAGCTGTCGAAATGGGGAAAAGCTTGACTAACCTATGCACAAAGCACACACTGGTGACATTTGATGTGAGATTAGGCAGGAGTTGGCCAGGAGACTTTCCAATATTGGGTGCATAACCAACACTGTGAAAGGGATTATTTGGGGGAAATTTTCTCTTTGCCCCCTGCATGTCTTTTTTTATTTGTTTGTTTATTGTTGGTTGTGGGTCTTGAACTCAGGGCCTGGGCACTGTCCCTGAGCTCTTTATACTCAAGGCTAGCACTCTACCACTTTGAGCCACAGATCCACTTCCAGTTCTTAAGTGGTTAATTGGAGATAAGAGTCTCATGAGGCCTTTGTGTCCATGCTGGCTTTGAACATTGATCCTCAGGTCTCAGCTTCCTGAGTAGCTAGGATTACAGGTGTGAGCCTCTGGCACTTAGCCCGAATGTACTTCTTTACCTTCCCTCAGGCATCCTGGAATTCTTTCCTCTAAATTCCATTCCATAATTTTTACTTGAAACTCTAATTCCACTATGCCATAGATGAGCACATCCCTCTAGACAATAGCATTGTATTTCAAACTCTTACTGTGCTAATGGTGTTTTAATTACTCATCAGAGGCTGCAATAACTACTCGCTTCTTCACCACTGTCACCCAGGAGACCATGTCACATTCTTAGAATTAATGATGAGTCCCTTGAGGCAAAAGCATACAAATAAGAAACAAAGCAATGGGCGACTACATATTCTAAGTAGCTTTTTTATTGCAAGTTGATGTCGTTCTTTCCTAACAATGAATTAAAGTTGGTGTTTATGTAATTTCTATCCATTGGTTCTATCTCTGCCTTGTGAGGCAAGTTAGAGGTCCTTAATCTCATTAAGAGCCTTGTTAATAGTAGCAACTATTAGTTACCTTGATAAATGAATTTTATAATTCCCTGATGTCACTCTTCCCAAATAAACAGAAAAATTTTATGTAGTGATATTGCTATACCACAGGTCATAAATTTCATTTATGACTTTGCCATTAAGATTTAGAATAAAATGCCTATATGTGCATATAATTGGAGTTAAATTTTATGTGGGAAGTTATATCCAGATTTTCTATCCAACTAATCAGCATGGACTGGAAGAAGGTTCTACTCCTATTTCAAAAATAGCCACAATATTTTATTATAGTTTAGCACTTTTAAACACTTATGAAAGATTATTTGAAGTCAATAACTATAAGCCAAGTAGATGATTGTAATCATTTGGGGGGCAATAAAGTGGGTATTTGTAAAAAAAAAAAAACAGTATTCATCACATGGTTCAGAACACAACTCCCACAGGTTAAAAAGTTACTTCAAAGCCAACTTTTCCTTGCTGATAAGAGATGTTTTTTGCTTTGTGTTGTTTTTGTGGCTTATGGGGCTTGAACTCTGGGCCTGGGCGCTGTCCCTCCACTCTTCAGCTCAAGGCTAGCTACCACTTGAGCCACAGTGCCACTTCCAGCTTTTCTGTATATGTGGTACTGAGAAATCAAACCCAGGGCTTCATGCATGCAAGGCAAGCACTCTACCACTGAGCCACCTTCTCAGCCCTGCTGATAAGAGGTTTTATTCGTGCTTTGGTCATTCTTAATTTGCCTTCATGCATGGAGACCCAAACCTCAAGTGGATCTATCCATGTACTCATTGATTGATTCTTGAACACCTGCTGTGTTCTGAGCACAGCCAGCAAGATGAGGGACATGATAGACTTGGTCCTTGCCCTTGTAAATTTAAGGTAAACAATTGTGGTGTTAGCATATAGAAAAAACAAAAGGCAAGCTGTTCAGCTAACCTGACTGGAAACTACTGCTATTGGTTAACTATGCCCACCTTTTGAGTTAAATTTTTACCTTTTTCCAAAACATAATCTGCCAACAGTGTAGTCCTCAGAAGTATTGGGGGTGCAGTAATGGAACTGTGTCAGGTCTTGTGACTTTACATTGTTTGTGTTGCTCATGACCTTGGTGCATGATGCTTTTGCCCATGTGGCTAGCCAAGAAATCACCTGGTCAACTTGTTTTCCCAAAAGACCTTTGACCAAATCTTTGATGGGCAAACAGAGAATCAGGTTTTCAAGAAAGTTCTACATGCACACACACACACGCACGCACACACACACACACACACATACACACACACACACACACACACAGAGGATTTTAGATTTTATAATGTCATCTTTTTTTGCTGGTTCTGGGGCTTGAACTCAGGGCCTGGGCTCTGTCCCTGCGCCTTGCTCACTCTACCACTTAAGCCACAGTGCCACTTCTGTCTTTTTCTTTTTTTTAAATAAGTTTTTTTTTATTGTGAAAATACTGTACAGAGGGGTTACAATCACATGAGCAAGGTAATAAGTACATTTCTTATCAAGCATTGTTGCCTCCTCCTTTGTTTTTCCCCTACCGTCCCTTTCCAACCATCTCCACAACTACATTCTCCCCATCTTCCACCGCCCCCCTGCCTAAATTGTAAAGTTCGTTTTTTGATATAACGTCTTGTACATCTCATTGCTGCAATGGGTCCACCTGTATCCCTATTTAAACAATTTGTTTTTTCCCTTCCCCAAATTATACCAACATCAAATACAGTGAAAACAGGGGTTATACTGTGGGGGAGGGACTGAGGAATCAAACCCAGGGCTTCATGCATGCTAGGCAAGTATTCTACCACTAAGTCACATTCTCAGCCCATATAATGTCATCTTTTTATTGTAAGAAATGGGACCAATATTAGAGAAACACAGTTCTGTTGAGGGACTGAGTTAAACTTTTAACTTTTAGAGGACATCTTAGAAATTTAACATTGAGTTGGGGTGCTGATGGCTCACACTTGTAATCCTAACTGCTCAGCAGGCTGAGATCTAAGGACTGCAGTTGAAAGCCAGCCTAGGGAAGAAAGTCTGTGAGACTATTATCTCCAATTAACCACCAGAAAACCAGAAGTAGAGCTGTGGTTATAAGCGCCCAAACCCTAAGTTCAAGCCCCAGCACTGAGCCCCCCGCAAAAAAGAATGTATTCAACTCATCCAACAAAGATTTATTAAGTGTCTACCATATGCTCCAGTGCCTTCTATTTACCTCAAGGTGAGTGGGAAGGAGGAGAGAAATAATAATCATAGGTAAATGCATAACTATACATTTTGAGTAGATGTAGGAGAAAAGTGTGTTCTGTGAAGACAATGGATGAAGGGACCTAATGCAGACTGGAGAGTATCCAGGCAGAGATTCACATGAGGATTACTGTGAGAAAAGGCTTTACAGGAAATGAACAGACAAGAGTTAAGGGAAGATATTTGCAGGCTGAAGGAGCAGTGTACAGGACAGAGTCTATTTGGATTTTATTTAATTTCATTTTGTGAAACATTTCCAAAGTAAAAAAGAGAAACATTACATCTCATGATGTTAAAAGATAAATCTCATCATGTTAGTCTGGCCAGGATGTGTCTAAAGGGAAACTTCAAAGAGCCAATTTTTATCTCTCTGGCCTAAAAGTAAAGAGCCCAAAACATTTCTGTAAGGCATGGAGTCAGTTTGTAATTACTCATTTTCATCATGTTGGCTGAATTTCTAAACCATGGTAACATAGTAAAATATGCTACTATGAAATAGAGTTCAAAAAATAAAGCAAAGAGCAACTTGGGTCTTCAAACATTCTCACCAAGCTTCCATTTAAAAAAGAGCAACAAGAAATGTACTTAACTACCTTATTTATGTAACTGTAACCTCTCTGTTTATCGCCCTGACAATAAAAAAAGAGCAAGAACATGCATGTTCTTCTTTCAAATTTGTATATTTGAAGGCACCTCTTAGATTGTTTCTTGTGTCTTTGTTCATATCTCATATGCCATGCTTTCCAGTAATCTCAGAATATACTATGGCTGTCTTTATAAAAGATGTGTCTGTCTGTCTATCTATCTATCTATCATGATCATCATTATCACCTCTATCTAAGTAATTGTCTCCCAGAAAAATGTATATAATACTCCAATTAAGACATAAATATCAAAGATGATTCCATGATGCTCTTTTTCAGTAGAATTTATTTCAAAATTAAACAACAGCATATTGCTAAGGCGTATAATCAAATAGGTATGCTTTCAGCATACTATCTTTTGAACACTTGACATTTTATTTCTCAAATTTCAAGATTTTTTCTGACATGGGGATGATGATGGTGGTGGTGCTTGCCCTTTAGAATTGAACATTAATATAATCCATGTGCTGTGACAAGTGTGACACTCAACATTATATCCAATAAATGGCAAGTATTACTAGTATTTCTTTTTCTGCAATAAGTCAAAGCTCATGCAACAATTTTCAAGTGAGACTTCAATACCATGTTTGTAGATCTGGGTTTTAGGTATATTCATCATAAATTTCAGCTAATAATTCCAGCAAGAATCTTGGTTCCATCATTCAATGCATTGATAATTCTTTCTGGTATTATGTCACCTGCAGATTAATAAATATATTACTAGTGTTGTCAAATTATTTTAAAAATTGTTTTGACAAAGAGGTCAATACTTATTTCCATGTATGGACCCTGTTCTCAGAAGTACACATGTTTATCTTTATATATATTTTTTTTGTTGTTGTTGTTGTTGGTCGTGGGACTTGAACTCTGGGCCTGGGCGCTGTCCCTCAGCTCTTCAGCTCAAGGCGAGCACTCTACCACTTCCGGTTTTCTGGTGGTTTATTGGAGATAGGAGTCTCACGGTCTCTCCTGCCCGGGCTGGCTTTGAACCTCGATCCTCAGATCTCAGCCTCCTGAGTAGCTAGGATTACAGGCGTGAGCCACCAGCGCCCTGTATATTTCTTATACTTGTTGTATCACCTAATGATTCCTTAGGTCTTAAACTGTGTTTGGCCTTCATTCTGTAGACCTATGATTCTGTGGACTTATTGATGGTGACATAGTCCTAGCTGGGAAACCAGGATACCTGGAATTTTGTACTAGCCTTCTATCAATGTATTTAAGCTCTCTGTGCCTCCATTTTTACACTTGATAAACTGATGAGACTGGCGTTTTATATCCTTTTGATGATATGTTAAAGATGGAATAAAATGGATGACCTATCATTTACAGAGAAAATTTACCTCCTAAACTGCTAAACTGCTAGGTGTTAGTAAGAGAAGTCTGAACAGTCAATGTAGATGGTACCAGGTCTATGAACTGACCTCTTGCAGTACACTCATGGATGCACATTTGTGTACAGACTCACCATATGCACACATCCCACAAGTTTGCTGCTTTCATTTCCTAGTCCAGAGTCAGGAGAGGAGAAAAATGGACAGAGGTTGTCAAACATAGTAAATCAACACTAGCAAGAAACAATTCATTCAACAGGGGAGGAGAGACAACATAATTATAAAAATTAGAAGTCTGAGATCAACAAGTCAAGGGGGGGAAAACAGCTCTGAAGAGTTAATCAGTTCCCAAGAAAATCAGCCAAGTATAAAGTAGTATTCTATCTTTGATGTTCAAAACAACCACGGATCTCTGTGATGGAATTCTGTTCTGCATATCCATCTTTCTGCGCTTTTTGGAAAGTAGTGCAGTGATTTTCCTTTGGAAAGATAACCTTCTCAAGTTGTATTTATCTCCAGAGGAAGGGTCACTTACAGTGTTCTTCCCTCCTCTGGGCAAAGTTGAGCCTATGATTAAAGCCAAATCAGTCACCTCCTTATAGGGATTTAGAAATTGAATAGAACAACACAAAACTAATGGGCTAATCCATTCTCACTACAGTATTCCAGAGAGACACACCGTTCTTGCTCTCCACATAGAACCTTGGAGCTGTGGTCCCTGACCTTTTCCAGACTACTCATCTAATTTTCCTTTAATTTGGGAGACAACACTAAAACATTCTAATCAAATGATTATTTGTTTGCTTAATTTAGCCATAGGAACTTTTTTGGGTGTTTCAAACTTTATTCATGACATCATTTCACTAAAGTCTAAGTTGTTTATTCTTTAATGTTTAGAAAGCCACAGGTATTTGTAATAATGAGTTAAAAATAATTCCACACAATTGTGTTAAAATAAAACTGAACAACTTTGGCATTCGAGGGGTATTTTCACACTAAAGAATTTTTTAGCCACCTCAAACAAATGAGGACTATTTTTTGTGGGTAGGACCTTGGCATCATTTTAATGCTTCCTAGGATCTCTGTGGAGGGCATAGAGTTAGGAACTTACAGCATCAAAGTAATGCCTACCACATCTGACAAATAGCAGGTTCCACACAACAGGGCAAGGCCAGGAAGAGAACTCAGCAGGCTCAACAGGAATTTTTGTTGTTGTTGTTGTTGTTGGTTGTGGGGCCTGAACTCTGGGCCTGGGCACTATCCTTCAGCAATTCAGCTCAAGGCTAATGCTCTTCCACTTCAGCCACAGTGCCACTTCTGGCTTTTTCTGCTTATGTGATGCTGAGGAATTGAACCCAGGGCCTCATGCATGCAAGGCAAATACTCTACCCCAGAGCCACCTTCCCAGCCCAACAGGAATGTTATAAACATACTCAGCTATTGAGTTCAGCATCTGAACATATAACTTGTCTGCATTACAATTCCTAGGATCTGTGCAGGGCTGTGTCCTCTTCCCTTTAGATCGCATGTTTCTGCCACAGAGAAGCTGCCTAATTTTTTTGTACATTTTAAAGAGCAGAGCACTGCTTTTAGTGCCATTTAGTCATTTCCCACAGCTCTCCATCTCTAGAGTAGTTTTTAAAGTGACTTGAGTCATTTTGGGTAGAGGACATTGGATTTTTATTTTTTGTTCAGCTAAATAAATGAAAGGCTTCTTGGACTTGTTGGTATTATTAGTGCTCAAATCATGCAACCCACACTCATTATTCAACTGGAGATTGTTTGAAAGTCATGCTTCTATTACTTGGTATCTTTTCCAACTCATGCAATAGAACCAAATAGAAAAATTTATAATTAAGTACATAGCAAGACATGAAAGACCTCTTTTAAAAATTAACAAAAGTTGGGACCAGGCATACTAGGTCATTTCTATAATCCCAGTTACTTTGGAGGCTGAAGTAGAAAGAACATGGACTGAGGCTGACCGAGGCAAAAGTATGAGTCCTTATCTGAAAAATAAACTGAAAAAGCAAAAGGACTAGGGCATGACTCAAGTGGTAAAGTATAAAGCATAAGGCCCATGGTTTAGTCCCTTGTATCACCAAACTGTTCAAAAGTAAAATTAGGAAGGATGCAAAGTTTCAAAGGAAAGCATTGCAGGTGGGATTCAGGAGACTGAGGTCCCATTGGCAGATCTGCCAATTATTAGCCCTCACGTCTCCTGTCCCCTATGCAGCTGGGTAGTGGGCCTATCCTAGTTCATAAGCTGCAGCTGTGTGTGTGGAACCATAAAGTGAAAATCGCAGTGTAAACTATGTTTAATAGAACAGGCTACGCTAATTTTGTTGAGCACTGGAGGGTGATGGTGAGTTGGCAGAAAGAAGGAATCTGAAATGTTCTAGAGCTCATCTTCCTAAACTATTTTGTTTGGAACTCCACTTCATTGAGATGCAGTTAGTTACCTTTTGCTGCTTGTTACCCTTGTTATCTACGTAACTTAGAAGCCATTTATTTCTGTTCTCATGATTATTGTCTAATGTTCAATCCTGAAGTTTAACTTTTTGGGAGGAGTTAAGGGATGACTATATAGCATAGTCTTGAACTTCTGATCCTCAGAAGGCTCAGCCTTCCAACTACTGGGATTACAGTCATACCATCACACCAGGAAACTGAAGAAAGAAACTTAGTCCTACTAGGGAGCTATAACTCACTAAAAGTCTCCAAATCCCAAACTAAAACCTACTTTGACTGAGTAGAAGAAATATGTTAACCATAAATGGGCAAAGGTCAGAAGGAAGTCTCAAAGCTAGGCTTGAAATGAGCAGGACTTCTGAATCTGCCCCTTAGTTTCAGACTTGGGAAAGTCCATCAGGCATCACAGATTGACAGAGAAGCAGACCAACAGAGATTTTACTCACCTCACCTCTTGAAAACCTGGAGCTGAATAGGTCTTACTTTGCTTGAGAAGTAGAGAAGATAAAAGGTAAAACATAATTTTTATGATGGAAAACTACTATGTAATAAAGAAAACATACCAGGAGGACTGATCAAGAATAGATTCCTTGGGAAGGTTTACTGCAAGATTGTGGGTCATTTATGTTTGATTTCAAGCTACTGATTAGGTTCAGGTATTCTCCTTGTGTTTCTATTCACTCTGGGACAAGTGGTTAGGCAGTTCACTTTAGAGAATAGTAATATACTGAAAAGCAAAGGGACACAGGAACTTGAAAGTGAAGCAGATCAGAGAGAAGGCAAGAAGAGAAAAAAAAAGAAAGTGTACTGTAAAAATACATTGATTAGGGTCACACGGGGCTGTTAGACTGAAGTTAAAGATGGAAGTCAAAAGACAAGGTGATCCATATAAAAATATTTAAGACCTGAGTCTAATTACATCCACTAGTTGCCCCTGGACCAAAGCACTTCACATCACCATGAGCAACACTAATGGAATTAAGACACATACTTTATTTATAACTGTTTGGTACTATTAATGAAAACTTTTACAGATGTTCTTGGATAAAAATGGTACCATGGTTAAAAGAGTTTGGGTATCTCTTAGATTCACAATGTATCAGGGTATATTAAAGGGTCTGCAGTATCCTGCTGTAAATAAAGCTGTTTGATCTGGTTTAGCCCAGTGCTTCTCAGAGTTATATAATCCGAGTATCTGCTACCTCACCTTTTTGAACACTGAATTTTATGGAGTTATAATTTTGTAAATACATATTGGAAAATGCCGTTCTCAAGTGCGCAATTAAACATATTAAGTACACTGACTCTGAATCAGAGTCCTTTGACTGTGGACTCCAGATGACCTTACCTGGTAGACAGATACTTTGTCATAGACACTCTGGTAGACAGTAGGTTGTCATAGATTGCGTTATGATCCTTGGAATTGTAGATGCCTGCACAACTTGTCCTGTGGCTTTGATAGGAAATAGCAGCACTAGAAGATTGGGCTACACAGAATCTGGTGAAGGTTGTATGCTTTGGTATAACTCCTGTGAGGTTCTGCTTAAGTAATAGTGAGCTTGGGTAGAGAAATAAATGTGTGATTTGTAGTTGTTTTCAACTTTTCCCCTTCTCCAATATGGTTTTATATGTGTTTAATGAGGCTGAAGGATTTTTTTTTTTTTTGTCATGAGTCTCCAAGCCTGGGCCTGAGCCCTGTCCCTCAGCTCTTCAGCTCAAGGCTAGCGCTCTACCACTTGAGCCACAGCGCCACTTCTGGTTTTCTGGAGGTTTATTGGAGATAAGAGTCTCATGGACTTTCCTTCTCAGGCTGGCTTTGAACCATGAACCTCAGATCTCAGCCTCCTGAGTAGCTAGGATTACAGGCGTGAGCCACCAGTGCCTGGTAGGATTCTTTTACTATGGCAACAAGGCTCTACATTACATATTAATAAGATAATTTTGATTTGGTAGTATGAGTAAAATTCATTCATCTTAGACTCTAAAGTACAATTAGTTAACAAATTAATAGACATAGGGTCCAATTTAATCTGGCGAATAGTAGTATACTGAAAATGAAAATGACACAAACAAAATGGAGGGAGCAAAGTTTGGCGAGAAGACAAAAGAGGAGTAAGAGGAAGTATGTACTGAAAAGAACACCATATATTGATCAGGATCACTTAAGGACAAACAAGACTGTGTTAAAGTACTTGTTCTAGACTGGGCTTTGTTTTATGGGATTTAGAAAGACTGGTGTTTGTTTAACACAGACTTCTTATAAAAGGTTTCTATTCCCAGAAGACACACGATGCAGTGTTCCTAAAACTTCCACATGTTAGTAAGTCACAGCAGGCAAAATTTTAAGCATTACACAACCCCAAAATATAATTTTACAAATGAGAAAATTAAGACAAAGAGAGGAAAAGAAACCTCAAAATTACTCAGCTGGAAAAGACAAGATTTGACTCGTCTCAGATTTCAAAGAGGATATTTTATTTTATAACAACAGAAACAGCGTTAACACTACCACCATCACCACCACCACCACCACGAGCAGCAGAAACAATGGAGATTTTATTACAGCCACCCTTAGCTGTAAGTAGTGTTTTTATATCTTTTGGGTAACTAATGAATAGGCATCCCTTTATAAAAATATGGAAACATGGGCTAACAAATGTGTCCCCAGGTTTACATGTAAAGGAAGGTCAGTGACAAGACATGTCATGAATCAGTTTCCAAAGCAACTTCTAGCATATACGTTTCACTTCTAGAAACATCCATCTGACAAAGTAGCATGATACTTGATACCTTTTCCCTCATTGAAAAGAATAGAAATGGGCTTAGAGGTAGCCCTTTATGCTTGTGAAAATGCTGCTTATTTCCTGATCTCCATAACCACTGTCAAACTAAGCCATTTTCTTCTTCCTCCTCCTCCTCCTCCTCCTCCTCCTCCTCCTCCTCCTCTTCTTCTTCTTCTTTTTCTTCTTCTTCTTCTTCTTCTTCTTCTTCTTCTTCTACTTCTTCTCCTTCTCTTTCTCCTTCCAATGTTGGAGCTTGAACTCAGGGCTGGGGTGCTGTCCTTGAGCTTCTTTTGCTCAAGGCAAGCACTCTACCACTTGAGCCACAGCACCACTTCTGGCTTTTTCTATTTATGTGGTACTGAGGAATCGAACTCAGGGCTTCATGCATACTAAGCTAGCACTCTACCACTAAGCCACCTTCCCAGCCCAGCTATAATCTTCTTGATCTCAGTTAGATACTGAGGTCAAGATCCCCAAAGCAACCACTAAGCCACACTTTCAACTTCTAGTTTATTCTTAATAGATTAGAACAATTTCTAGCAACGCTGTTTTAAAAAAAGAAGATATGGCTAAGCAGCATAATTTACAAAGGAAAAGGAAAAAATAGGTTAAACACCTAGCTTGAATTTCCATAAATGTAGAAGCAGGTATTGGTTTTCTAGGGCTACCATAACAAATACCACAAACTGAATGGCTTAAATATATAACTTTATTTCTCATTTCTGGAGACTTGGTATCCCAGATCAAGGTATTGGAAGGTTCAGTTTCTCCAGAAGTTTTTCTCCTTGGCTTACAACTGCAGCCTTCTAACTGTAGCTGAATTCTCTCTTTCTCTATTTGGGTACTCTTGCTGCCAAATACCTTTGTGAGTCACATTTCTTCCTCTTACAAGGACACCAGTCAAATCCAGAAAGGGACCACTCAGCCTCATTTTGACTCATCTTTTTTTAAAAATATTTATTGTATAACCTTCCCCAAAATAAAATATTTAGGAATTAACCTAATCAAAGATGTAAAAGAACTACTTAATGAAAACTATAAAAAGTTAAAGAAAGAAATTACAGAAGACACTAGGAAATGGGAAGACCTCCCATGCTTTTGCATAGGCAGACTTAATATAGTGAAAATGGCAATACTGCCAAAATTAATATACAAATTCAATCCAATTCCTATTAAAATCCCAATGACGTACATCACTGAAATACAGAAAACAATCCAAAAATTCATATGGAACAACAAAAGACCTAGAATAGCCAAAACAATTCTAGGGAATAAAGACAACATGGGAGGGATATCCATGCCGAACTTCAAACTCTATTATAGAGTTATAATAACAAAGACAGCATGGTACCAGCACAAAAACAGACCCGAAGACCAATGAAATAGAATAGAAGATCCAGAAATAAATCCACAGGCCTACAGTCAGCTGATATTTGACAAAGGAGCCAAAGACATACAATGGAAGAAACACAGCCTCTTCAACCACTGGTGCTGGGAAAACTGGGCAGCCACATGCAGAAAACTAAAAGTGGACCCCAGCTTATCACCATGCACCAACATCAACTCAAAATGGATTAAAGACCTTAACATTAAACCTGAATCTCTGAAACTACTGCAGGACAGAGTAGGAGAGACACTTGAACTAATAGACACAGGAAGAAACTTCCTGAACAGAGTCCCAGGGTCACAACAAGTTGGAGAGAGACTCAACAAATGGGACTACCTTAAAATAAAAAGCTTCTGCACAGCTAAAGCTATTGCAACCAAGCTAGAAAGACAACCAACCAATTGGGAAAAAATATTTACCAGCAATATATCAGACAAGGGGTTAATATCCAGTATATACAGGGAACTCAAGAAACTAATCCCCGCCCCAAACCTAACAAACCAATTACTAAATGGGCAAGGGAACTAAAGAGAGACTTCTCAGATGAAGAAATAAAAATGGCAAGGAAACACATGAGGAAATGTTCATCATCCCTGGTGGTGAAGGAAATGAAAATAAAGACAACCCTGAGATACCACCTTACCCCAGTCAGAATGTCCCACATCCACAAATCAGCCAACGACAAATGCTGGAGGGGATGTGGAGAAAGAGGAAAACTATTACACTGCTGGTGGGGATGTACACTTACACAACCACTTTGGAAAGCAGTCTGGAGTGTCCTCAGAAAGTTAAATATTGACCTCCCTTATGACACAGTCATACCACTTCTAGGCATCTACCCTGAACAACAGGAACCAATATACAAGGACACATGCAGTTCCATGTTTATTGCAGCACTGTTCACAATAGCTAGGATATGGAAACAACCCAGATGCCCCACCACAGATGAATGGATCCAAAAATTGTGGTATCTATACACAATGGAATATTATGCAGCCATTAGAAATGACAAAATAATGACATCTTCAAGGAAATGGATGGAGCTAGAAGAAATCATGTTGAGCGAGGTAAGCCAAGAGCAAAGAGACAAACGGTACATGGTCTCCCTGATAAGTGGATGTTAAATTCAAAATGTTAGGTGATACGACAAAATTAACAAGACTTAAGAAACAAAGAACTTCCACTCATCTGGTCGAACCACTACTAAATAACCCCATGCTGCTGATCACATGTATGGTGTATATGTGTACACTGTTATGTGTTATAGACCATGATAGACAATTTGCTCCAGGAAAGTAGAATGAGTTTGTGACTTTAAATGAGCATCACTATCCCACAATACTGTGAAATTTGGGAAATTATGTAACCACTTAATCACAATAAAAAAAACCCATCAGAAAACTAGAAGTGGTGCTATGGCTCAAAGTGGTAGAGCATGAGCCTTGAGCTGAATTGCTCAGGGACAGCTCCCAGGCCTAGAGTTCAAGCCCCATGACTGACAAAAAAAGAGAGAGAGAGAGAGAGA
>NW_012267267.1:5601304-5604792 GCF_000151885.1 Dipodomys ordii
AAAGGAGGAGGCTACAATGCTTGATAAGAAATGTACTCATTATCTTGCCCATGTAATTGTAACCCCTCTGTACAGTATTTTCACAATAAAAAAATTTATTGTAAAGGTGATAAACAGGGGGAGTTACCCCCTCCCTCATTTTCTCCTGCTTCTCCCTCCCTTCTCCCCTCCCCCAAAAGTTGTAAAATTCATTTCCATCATAGTGTCTAGTGAGTATCATTGTTGCACTGGTCCTATTGTTTCTGTGATTCTCTTTCCTTCCATGGATCAGATATACTTATATACAAGACAAAGGGTACAGAAAACTAAAACAGAAAAAAAAGAAATAACTGCAAACAGAACATAGTAAGAATCTCTTGTTTTCAATTCTTGGAGTTTATTTTGATATGCTTCATTATATATGGTCCTATGCACTTAGCAATTGGGCTATAATGATCCCCTGCTAAGAATATTGTAAACATATTCTTGTTACTACAAATGAGAGAAACTATGAAACCTACATTTTTTTGAGCCTGGCTTGCTTTGCTTAATATAATTTTTTCCAGGTCTTTCCATTTTCTTATGATGGGGTAATGTCATTCTTTCTGATAGAAGCATAGAACTCTATTGTGTACATATACCACATCTTCTTGATCCATTCATCTATCAAGGGGCATATGGGTTGATTTCATATCTTAGCTATGTTAAATAATGCTGCAATGAACATGGTTGTTCTGGCAACTTTAGTATGGCCTTATTTGTGATCATTTGGATAAATGCCCAGAGGTGGGATTGCTAGGTCATAGGATTACTCTGTGTTTAGTCTTTTGAGGAACCTCCATACTGCTTTCCAGAGTGGTTGAACAAGTTTACACTCCCTTCAAAAGTGTAGTAGCATTCCCTTCTGGCTACATCCCCATCACCAGCATCTGTTGTTATTAGATTTCTAGATAATGGCTAGTCTAACTGGGTTAACATAGAATCTCAATGTTGTTTTGATTTGCATTTCTTTTATGGCCAGATTTGTTGAGCATTTCTTCATGAATCTTTTTTTAATTGTAAAGATGCTGTGCAAAGGGATTACACTTACATGAGTAAGGCAATGAATACATTACTTGTTGATCATTGTTACCCTTTCCCTTCTCATGAAAGAAACACAATTCAGCTCAGAACTGTTGAGAAAAGTATATTTCTAGGAAAAATCCCTACTGGCCTGTGATGAAACAGAAACAATTTTTCTAAAGAATAGAAACTTCCTATATTTTATTTGTTTCAGAAAAGAAAATGAATTAATTTCACTTTTTTCAATTCATTTTACTCTAAACGTGTACGAAGTTTATAAAAGTAAATTGTAAGTCTATGTGTTAAACATAGATGCAAACATACCAAACAGTATACTGTATCATAAAAGAATTCCAACACTACATACAAAACATTAAATCATCAGAATCAAGTTAAATTTATTCCAAGTATGAAAATATGTTTCAATTTTGTAAAGGTCTGCTAACAAAGTTCAGCAAAATTTCAAAGGATTCTGTGGAGACTAAGCTATATGTCTGTTTGAATTTAGTAATCAAATCTGTGTGTTTTAATTAAATAATCCTGTTTTTAAAAAGTTCTGCAAGCTGGGTGCTAGTGGCTCAAACCTTTATTCCTAGCTACTCAGGAAGCTGAGATCTGAGGATCGTGCTTCAAAGCCAGTCTGGGCAGGAAAGTCTATGAGATTCTTATCTCTATTTAATCACCAGAAAACTGGAAGTGACACTGTGGCCCAAAGTGGGTAGAGTGTTAGTCTTGAGTGAAAAAGCTCAGAGACAGTGCCCAGGCCCTAAGTTCAAACCCCACAGCCAATGAGAACAACAAAAAAATTCTGCAAAAGAACAAATTGGAATAAAAAAAGCTGTTACTGTGCACAATAACTCTTGAAGAATTAATATCTGATTATGATTGAAGAGACTTTATATAAATTAGGAATAACTTGAGAAAAGTTATCTCCCAATAACCTAATTCTTTCTGGCACAGCTTTGTACTTTTCTTTCAGGTGATTTGCTAATATTATAAAAACAAAACAACAAAATAGAACAAAAATAGTTGGTAATGTAATACATATCTTTAATCTCAGTATTTACAAGATACAGACTGGGGACTAATGAGTTTGAAGCTAGTCTAGGCACTATAGAAAGAATGAACTCAAAGAAACAGCAAAAAAAGTATGGAAATTAGAAGAAAAGAGAAAATTAGTAATTTATGTATGATGACATATTGAAAACCTCCACCAAACTAGAGACTCATCTAGTACTGTTTGACATTGAATAACTTATTTAATCATCTTACATCTCAATTTCTCAACCATAAGACATTTCCTACAGGGAACAACAAAGAGAAAATTTAGGCAAAATAGTCCTTACATGTTTATAGTATATAAATTTTGTAACAAATCTATGTTAAGTACTCACTAGAGCTAGACACTTCCCTAGACTAAATGCCTCATGTGTCTGCTATTTTTGGGGTGGGGGCATGTTGGGGTTTGAGCTCAAAGCTTTATATTTTCTGGACAGATACTCACTTGAGCCATATCTCCAGCCCTGTTTTATTTTTATTTTAATTATTATGTGAAGTATTTTGATTATATGCACTTTCCAAATGAAGAGAAAGGAATAAAGTAGAGAAAAGAGAGTCAGTATCTAAAATCATTTCTACCTTTGTTTTTATCAATCCCTGTTATTCTCAAGAGCATTTCCTCTTATTAGTGGGTTTGGGACAAGGATAATCTTCAAGGCTGTTTACATGGATTTTTTTTTTATCACATCATAGGCAGAGACATACACTCAGAGAGGTCAGCCATTTCCCTTTCTGATTACAAGTGGTGTCATTTCTCAGTATTGTTCTAAGAACAAAGTACTCACAATAGGTCCTATATGCTTCTATTATCAGTTTGTCTGGTCAGCCTTCACTATGGATTTTAACAATGTTCTGTTGGACACAGGCAGGTCTCTCTGTGTGTTTCTGTAATGTTGTCTGTACAGAGAATACAGCTGAGAAGAATGAGGATGGGGAAGAACATAAGGAAGCCTGTTGGAAAGTCGAGTCTCAGGGATAAACTGGAGTTTGCCATGTAGTCATTATATTTTTGAATTCCATTCCCTGAAGCTTCATTTTGGAATCTGAGAATTAAGAGATGTTAGCAAATATCTCAGTTCTACATTTTCTCCCATGCTAGACTCACTTTAGCTTGAGCAACATTGCTGCAATCACATTTGTTATAGTTTGAGAGGAAAGCATGATGCCCTGAGAGTTTCTATTTCATTTTTGGGATCCACCAATGATTGAATAACTCAGTTTTCTGTCTTTCTTCCTGAAGCTTTCGTTCTTGGTCTGAGTTCTTCTAAAGCAGTATAAAATTTCTTTCTCTTTCTCCTCTCTTCCCCTCCCCTCCCCTCTCCTCCCTTCCCCTCCCCTCCCTTCCATTCCCCTCTACTCTTCTCCCCTCCCTTCCCCTCTCCTCCCCT
>NW_012267267.1:5604947-5611869 GCF_000151885.1 Dipodomys ordii
TCCTCCCTGTCCCTTTCCTCTCCTCTCCTCCCCTCCCCTCTCCTGTTCCCCTCCCTTCCCTCCCTTCCCCTCTCCTCTCCCCCTTCCCCTCCCCTTTCCTCTCTTCCCCTCCCCTCCCTTCTTTTCCCCTCTTTTCTCCTCTCCTCTCCTCTCGTCTCCTCTTCGCTTCTTCGCTTCACTTTGCTTCGCTTCTCTTCTCTCTTTCGTCTCTCTCATCTTGCTTTCTTTCTCTATATGTCTATCTTTATCACCTATCTACATTGTGGTACTATGTACTAAATTCAGGGCAAGTGCTCTATTATTTGAATCATGCATATTTGAAATGTGATGAAACTGAGGATATGTTTTTTTGTGAAGTAGGATTTGGGTCTCATTTTATGTTCCTTTATAATCATGACAACTAACAGTGTGAAAAATACAGTAGATACTCATTGTATTTCATGGTGACTGATTAAATGAGTTTTCCTTTTTCTATTTTCACAACCTTGAATACCTTTTGACTCTTCCATGAATTAGCTCTGTATCTATGAACATGGCTAGTTTGTTCATATCCTTCATAAGTCACTTTTATTTTTATTTTATTTCTTTGACATGTAAAACATAGAATTTGACGACTAAGCCTTCTTCAATATGAGCTCTATGTGGTGAGGGACAACATATTATATGTAAACAAATCAATGAATTATTGAATTAATTGATTCTGAATGTCTGTTCTAGGCAGTAATAGCCATAATGTTTACTCTGGCATGGTTGGACTAAGAGTAAACATCTGATTTCATCTGGCCCAATCAGATTTTTCTTTTGGGAGTTTGGAATTAAGACCTGGTTCTGTAGAAATTAGCTGAAAGCTCTGACATTGAGGCTAGAAATAAAAACACAAGAAACTACAGTCTCATTGAGGCCGGAGTTCCTAGTAGAACCAAGACTAACAGATGAGAAATGCATTAATCCCAGAGAGAAAATGAAGTGAACCATATGGCTGCCTTGGTATCCAGTGTCCTTCTGGTCTGTGAATCCAGTTTCTATAAAGAATAGTTGTTCTTTATTCTGTCAGATCTTTACAATAATTAGTATCCCATCCTCCCCTTGCTTATTGAAGGTAGTCTATGTTAGTTCTGAATTCTGGCCCTTCAAAATATCACTGAATAAAGTAGTTTGCTCACTCTAATGTAAAGCAGTAATTCTTCTCTTATTCTGCACAGAAATGACTAAAATACCCATAAATTTCTGCTAAGATGGCTGTATACTATTTTCTTTGGAAAGTTCGCTTGTTTATATAGCCATTCAGTAATAGTTAATGAAGCTCTGTATATAAGTATACTTTTTTGTTTGCATTGGTTCTGGGAGGTGAACTCAGGTCTTTTGTTCTTGGATGTCTTTTTTGCTCATGGCTGTTACTCTAGCATTATTTTATTACTAGGGATTTCTGCTGTCCATGACTACAAAAAGCAATATGGAAAACAGCTTGCAAAGCAGAGGATTAGGGAAGTACTTTAAAAGAGTATGCTTTCCAGCCATCTGATGCTAGTTTTAAAATGTTAAAAATATGTCAGTGGAAACACAACTTACTTAGAGCTCTTTCCTGGTGATAATGTGAATTTTCCTATAAAGTCTATCTGAAGCTGCTTTTTCTACCAGAAAATTCCATTGAGCATCTTATTTTTTTATTTTTTGGTATCAAGTCTGTTTTCCCTAGTTCACTGTGAATTTTCTGAACTTTACCCCTGTTAAATCCTAGCTGTTGACTCTGGGCTGTGGTAGGAATGGTGTTTATGGGAAAGAGATGAGGGATGTCTTCTCTTTAGGGAAAAAAAACCCATGATATTTTAAATCTTGGATAAGTCTACAGTAATAATATTTCATCTCTTCAGAGGCATTTTGTGATAAATGGAATATTCTGTGTGTTTTGAGTCCTTGGACCTAGGAAAAAGCTAGAATTATAAAAAACTCTGGCTATATAGTCTCAGAAGTGGAAATAATTCATCTATCATATTTTTGGGACACCTGATCAAACTCACAGGGGTGGCTAAGGAATATAGATACCTATAGGTTTTATATAAGAAGACAAAACACATTTGGAAAGTCAGAAGTTGGACAGATCTTGGCTACAACATTGTAACATCAAAATGATGAAAATGGTTGGCTAAACAATGTGTCATTATACAATTATATACATGTACATATATATGTTATGCATATGCATACACACATGTATATATATATGTATATATACATATTATACATATTTACTGTATATATGCATATGTGCTTATATATCTTTATATATACATATATATGTATATATACATACATATATACACAGTGCTTCTATTTTCTTACCATATCCCACTGAGTTCTTGTTGCTGGAAGGAATATAAGCTGGCCTTAAGAATATTTTCTATAGACAGGCATCTGTGAATTAAGTCTGTGTTCTTATCTACTCATGAGGTTCAGGTACAGAGGATTGTACCAACTAGGGCAGAGAAGTCCATGAGACTCCATCTCTAATTAATTGGCCAAAATCTAAGCTAGAGGCATGGCTCAAGTGACAGCACCAGCCATGGGTAAGGGGTAAAGAGAACATGTTTTGCCACTTCAGATGTAAAGTAATTAATATTTGTCATATTCTCAAAATATCCTTAATTGTAAATGGAAAAGACAATTGTTTCCCTACATACAGAGAATATATCAATGAATTTTAAAAATACTGTAAGAGGCCCCATTTATAGCTAATAGGTCTGAGTGTCTACTTGTGCTTAGATGGCTTAGATTGTAAAACTTCAGAAAATTCTGAAGTGTTTGCTTTACTTGGGTGCAAGAAATGAGACATCTTAGTAAACATCTCAGCAATTCACTGTTGCTAAACAAATGGTAAGATCTTTTACATTATTTTTATCCAGGCTTTAGTTTATGATTTCAACAGAATTATGATTAGATTTAAAAATACTAATTATGATTAGATTTTAAAAATTCTCTAAGATTTTGTCTTCCAGGGGTGACCCTACTGTGATTTTTTTTCTGCTTAGGAGAAAGGAGTACTGGAATGAAAAAGGCAAAACCATTTCCCCCCAGCAACAGCCAGATACTGAGGCAGGGAGAATGTAGATCATCTTGATTATTTCGCCATTCATCAGGGTAAAGTTGGAAACATTGTGAGCTGGGAACACTGAGTTTCATTTTTACCAGTATCCTTCCCTTTTAGAAGGTATCTGTTAGGAGTACTTACAGTAAAATGGATTGCTTCTAAAATTGAGATGAGCTATAGGGCAGCTTTTCTATTTAATTAGGGTTTTTTTTTTTTTGTAGTTTGGTTTTGTTGTGCACTTGCTACTGAAAAAAAAAACCGAGGAGACTTTATTGAAACCCACAGTGGGTTAAAAAATCTATTTAGGTTAGCAGAGAACACTATTTCTCTCCATTAACAAAATAGCTAGATAATTTGGAGATTTACATTCGTGTCATTTGTCATGCACTAGGATGTTTATATTTTTTTATTGTCAAGGTGATGTACAAAGGGGTTACAGTTATATAAGGTAATAAGTACATTTCTTGTCTAACTTGTTACCCCCACCTCATTTTTCTCCTACTTTCCTTCTTCCCCACCCCCAAGTTGTACAGATCATTTCCAACATATTGTCTTGTGACTATCGCTCTTGCATTGTTTCCCCCTCATCCTGTCTCACCATTCTGTTGTTCCCCTTCCCTTCCCTAATTCAGATAAACATATATACAATACCAGGATACCAAAATCAAATACAGTGACAACAAGGGATATACCATAGAGGGAAGAATACACTAAAGAACAAGAAATCACATAGTATATTAAAAACAACAACAAAGAAAAATCTCTGTGTCCATGTCTTGGAGTTCATTTTGCTTATCATCATCTTCTATGGTCATATGTACATAGTTATTGAGCTATTCTGCTCATCTGCTATGATTATCCTAGATGAATAATAATTATTGCAAATAAGGGAAACATGGGACTTATGTTTTTGGGGTCTGACTTACTTCACTTAATGTGATTTTTTTCTAAGTCTTTACATTTCCTTACAAATGGGACAGTGTCATTCTTTCTGATGGAAGCATAGAATTCCAAAGTATGTATATAATATATATATATATATAATCACATTTTCTTGATCCATTCATCTACTGAGGGGCACATCTAGGTTGGTTCCATATCTTAGCTATGGTGAATAATCCTGTGATAAACATAGTTGTGCTGGTACTTCTTTCTGTGCTTTGTCTACTTAACAAGCTCAATCATAGCTTATTTCTCTAATAAGAAATATTAGCAGGCAAAAATCTTTACTAGCTAGGCGCCTGTGCCTCACACTTGTAATCTTAGCTACTCAGGAGGCTGAGATCTGAGGACTGCGGTTTAAAGCCAGCCCTGGAAGGAAAGTCTGTGAGACTCTTATCTCCAATTATCCACCAGAAAACTGGAAATGGTGCTGTGACTCAAGTGGTAGAGGACTTGCCTTGAGCTCTTCAGTGCCCAGGCCAGAATTCAAACCCTATGACCACAAAAAACAGTCCTTACTATATATGGATGGGGCTGAAAAACTCATAATCATCCTTACTTTATTCCTGGAGCTCCCAGGCTCCAAACTTCAAAAATCATATATACTTTCTCCTCTTGAATTCTAATATTAAATAATTTTGATTTTACCTCAATAGTATTGTTTCTACTTATTCCTTATTTTTCATGAACACATTAACTGTTGCCTTATCACATATTAATTTATTAAGCCAAAAAGAATTTAGTATTTACTAGGTACTAATGAATAGTAAATTGTCATTGTGAATACAAGCAATAATGAAGATGAAACCTTACGTTGGCTTTGATCTTCCTATCTGAGACCTTAAATGGTTTATGCATTTGTTCTTCCTACTCCAATACATTCAATATACTGTTTCCAGATTAACTTTATTTAGAGCTCCATTCATTTAGTAAAATTAAAAGAATAATGTAAGATAACCCTGGAAGACTAGGACCCCACAATTAGGGTCCCAGAGGGTTCCAGTTTTATCTTACATTACTCTTTTAATTTTACTATGTTTTAGATCAATGTATCTATTATGTGTGTATTACAAAGTCCCTGCCCTCTCCTGCCTCAGTGGTTGTGGTTTTTTAAATATCATATTGAGATCCTCTTTCTCCATCTCACATGTAAAGGTCTAGCAGCCATTGTTTAAAGCTCACTTTTACTAGTTTTTTTTCAATTAAGTTTTAAAACATTTTTCTTTCAAGTTTTTCAAATCTGTGCAGTTTTCTCTCCAGCAACGGCCTTACTACCTAGCTGTCTCAAGTGTACCCGGATGTTATGAATCACTTACCTAACAAACTAGAGTGGAACCTGCAGTTACTGGCAATCAGTTGCTCTATGTGTTTTTGTTTTTCTTTTCCTGCTATGTTCTTGTACTCCATCATACCTTGCTTTATCTCGGTCACATTCTCTGCATTTTCACTGTGCCCCCTTTTGGTTTTTCTGTTTGTTTTCTTTGATAATTGGCTCTCCATTAGATTTTGAACTTAATTTCTCTGTTTTCCCCAAGGTGGACGTTCTTGGGTCAAATGTTATCTCTGCTCTATTTCTCACAAGCTAGTCTGAGGTCAAGTTAATGCTAGACTTTTCTCTCTTCCTCAGAAGAGTGGTCAATCAGTAATCTGTGTTTACTTTTATCATTGTGGCACTATCTTAACTAATTTGAGGATATTGCTTACTAGTGTTAA
This sequence comes from Dipodomys ordii, assembly GCF_000151885.1. Taxonomy (NCBI): domain Eukaryota; kingdom Metazoa; phylum Chordata; class Mammalia; order Rodentia; family Heteromyidae; genus Dipodomys; species Dipodomys ordii. The sequence continues at coordinate 5,610,688 of NW_012267267.1, forward strand.
GGATATTCACATTTTTGCGCAGCTAATTTCTGGAACTCTTCATCTTAGAATCTGTTTACATTTAGCTTTTCTTTATGGTTGGGATACAGGGCTTGAACTCAGGAATTCTTGTTGTTGCTTGGGTTTTTCAATCCCAGGCAGGCATTCTACTGCTCGAGTCATGCCCCCAGTTCTCTTTGCACGTTAAAATAGTCCTTTGTTTGCTTGTTTCATTGTTCTTATTAGAATGAGGCTTCTCTGAGGTCAGGGCATAGTTACTGGCTTTTGTATCATTTATAAAACTGTCTTGTGTAATCAATGAATCATGAAGTTGAATTATTTTCCTGGAATTCTAATCTAATATGCTCTCTAAGGGGATTGTATAGTCTAGCAGACCTGGATGTGTCAATCAATAAGCTAGTGTGCATCTTGAAAATATTTCCACTTATGTAAGAAAGGGAGATAAAAGTCAACAGAAGTTGGCATACAGGGTTGATTGTATTTGGAAGTTTCACTTTTTGGCATCCCTTCACATGGTACTGTTGTTTTTGTTTTGGGAGCTGAGACAGTGTTTTTTTCCTTTATTTTAAGAAGGGAGAAAATCATAGGTGAAATAAAACTTCTGAGCAGGCATAGTATTTTCCACTTAAGATGACAATACGTAGATTGTATCTTCCTTTTTCTTTAAAATACTATGAACAAGAGTTTAATTTTATACTCATGAAATCACATGTGGAAAATACTTGCAGAATTTAAAGGTACATAAAATAAAAATGATTTGCATTGTTGACTTCACCCTTGATTCTTTGGCTGGCATAGCAGTTATCTGCTTTTTTCACCAGTTTGAATAGCTGTTATAGGGAATGATTTAAAGTTACAAGAAAGTAAATATATAAAGTAAAGTAAAGTAAATATATAAAGAAAGTAACTATAAAGAAATATAAAGTAAATATAAAGTAAAATATAAAGAAAGTAAATATATAACATGACCCTTCTCAGCTGCTCCATTGAGCTTTCTTCGAGTGTAATTCCATAGATCACCCTTAGGTAAACCACCTGCTTGCAAAAATCTCCATCTCACAGTCTGTTTACTGAGTAAATCAACATTTAACCCACAATTAAGAGACCTGAAGATATATATATATATATATATATATATATATATATATATATATTTTGTTTGCATCTTTGTTTTAAAGGGCT
>NW_012267267.1:5613102-5643369 GCF_000151885.1 Dipodomys ordii
AATCCCATTTGTCCAACCTTTCTTTGATTTGTTGTGTTTCTGGGTCTCTATTCAGAAAATTTTGGCCTGAGCCAAGGAGACCTAGGGTTTCTCCTATTCCATCCTGTAATGTTTTCAGAGTGTCTGCTTTGACTCCGAGAGACCTGAGGATATATTAAAGATGCATTCATTTCTCTCAACATTTTCTCTATTTTCTTTTTCCTGAGATAGGTTCTGACTGTAACCCAGGTTGGCTTGAACTCATCTATTCTTCTACTTTAGCCTTCCAAGTTCTGGGATTTCAAGTGTACACCAGCATGCCCAGCTATCTTAAATCTTAAGTGAAAAGAATGGTAGAAACACAGAGATGATATACAAAAACAAGGTTTTGAATCTTGTATTAAGTGTGAGACAGAAGTTAGAGGAAATCAGCCATAAAAAGCCTAACACTACCCCGAGTCTTGGAGGTCAAGTATGATGGAGATTACCCAGGGAATGATTGAGGGGATTGAGAGACAGTAACAGTGAGGTACTCTATGGACTAGATCCCTGAAGAAAGAAATGCCTAAGTTTGTACTAAAACCCAATGTAATGTTTTAATAGGGTTTTCCTTCTTCCTAGGTCCCAGTATCTACTTTTGCAGTAAGAAGAATGTAGGAGAGCCTACCAAGTGTTTTCTGTCTCATCATATGAAGTGGGAGGTGGGGGTGGGTGGGTCATCTGGTGAGGAAGTGAGTAGTAGCATCTTTGGAGTTTCTGTTTGTTTGTATTAGTTACAATGATTTAATTCGTGCCAATATTATGGCTCCTTGGAGTGGGGTGGAGAGTGGTCCTGTCAGGATGCCAGGGTCATGCTGGAGCCAGAGGTGCTTGGAACATTCTGCAGCACTCCCAGTGATATTTGCTGTTTCTCCTGACACGTTAAATAACAGATGATCTGCCCTTTGGCTTCACTTTATAGTATTTTTTTTATCCTAGCTGCTTTGACAATCAGTGTGTTTTAGCACATGAAATAAATAGCATGGGTGTATTATGTGCTATTCAGCTATACTTCGATCTCTATTGTAAAAATACTGTACAGAGGGGTTACTATCACATGAGCAAGGTAATTAGTACATTTCTTATCAAGCATTGTTGCCTCCTCTTTGGTTTTTCCCTTATCATCCCTTTCCCTCCCATCTCCACAACTGCATCTCCCCCCCCCGCCCCCAGCCTAAATTGTAAAGTTCATTTTTCGACATAGCTGCTTTGATTTCTAATGAGCAGAAATAAATCTACTTTGTTTATTGCTGACTGTCCAGATTTGTACCAGTGCTTGGTTAAGAGTAAGTGCTCAGAAAAGGTAAAAAAGCTATGTACATATGACCAGATAAGATGATGTTAAGTGAAATGAACTCCAAGATAGGGACACAGGTGGCTTTTCCTTTCTTGCTATTGTTTCTAATGTATCATGTGATTTGTATGTTCCTCACCCATAGTATAACCCCTGTTTTCATTGTATTTGATGTTGGTCTAATTTGGAGAGGGGAAGGGAAAAAAACAAAATGTTTAAATAGGGATACAGGTTGACCCATTGCAACAATGAGATGTACAAGACACTATGTTGAAAAACAACTTTACAATTTAGGCAGAGGAGGTATAGCTGAGGAGGTGGGAGGGAAGGGATGGTAGAGAAAAAACAAAGGAGGAGGCAACAATGCTTGATAAGAAATACCTTGCTCATGTAACTAACCCCTCTGTATAGTATTTTTACGATAAAAAACTTATTTAAAAAAGAGTAGGTGGTCAATTAATAGTTGAATCATGGAATAAATTTTTCCCTTCTTTCCTTCCTTTCTTCCTTCCTTCCTTCCTTTCTTCCTTCCTTCTTTCCTTCCTTCCTTCCTTCCTTGTTTTCTTCCTTCCTTCCATTTGTGTGTGCTGGGACCAGATAAAGGCTTTACCACCAAGCTACATATATAGCCCTAAAAATAGATTTTAATCTAGTTACTTATTGTCTACAATCTTTTGTTTCTATAACTATTGACACAGAGTAGAAAAAAACCTTTATCTTTTTTTCCCATTATGTATGCATATGTATTTTAATAGTTAAGAGAAGTAATCATATGGGAACTTAGTTCTGTTATACATTCCTTGGATCAAATAATTTTATTTGAAAGAAAATATTAAGGTCATCCTCATATGCAGTGCAGAAATTCTTTCTGGTGTTATACTGACTGACAATTATCAGCATCATTTACATACTTCCAGTGATTGGCCATTTGACATGTTCTAAAGGGCTCTATTGTCAGGTGACTTGTGCTGGCTGACTTGAGAGGTAGTTCTGGAACTAGACCATCCAAACAGCCTGGGGCATTGTTAGAAAGAAGAACCTCAGACTCCAAACCAGATTGGAAGCAGAACTTACATTTAACAGATCCTCTAGAAGGTTCATATGTACATTATGATTTGAAAAATATTCCTGTAAAGGTTTGTTTTAAAAAATACATGGAAAACTTACTCTTTATAAGTCATTCATTGCTCTCAAATTACTTTCTTTTTCTTTTTTTTGGGGGGGTCCAGTCATGGGGCCTGAACTCTGGGCCTGGGCACTGTCCCTCAGCTCTTCAGCTCAAGGCTAGCACTCTACCACTTAAGCCACAGTGCCACTTCCAGCTTTTTTCTTTTTGCTTATGTGGTGCTGAGAATCGAACCAGGGCCTCATGCATGCAAGGCAAGCGCTCTACCACGGAGCCACCTTCCCAGCCCCAAGCTTTTTTTTTTTTTTTGGGTCCGGTCGTGGGGCCTGAACTCTGGGCCTGGGCGCTGTCCTCAGCTCTTCAGCTCAAGGCTAGCGCTCTACCACTTGAGCCACAGCGCCACTTCCGGCTTTTTTCTTTTTGTTTATGTGGTGCTGAGGAATCGAACCAGGGCCTCATGCATGCAAGGCAAGCACTCTACCACTGAGCCACCTTCCCAGCCCTCAATTTACTTTCTTGTATTCCCTCTTGGCCATGAACAGCTTTTCAAATATTTGAAAACAGAATCCAAAGTTTTCCTCATTTGTCCTCTTCCTAGACGGTTCAATGGTAGGGATCTTTCCAGTCCTGAGCTTCAGCAATAATACTGTTGGGCTATTTTAACATCAATGTCAGGGTCTACAAGTGAAAGATTTATAAAAAGAGAGAGACTGCTTATGTCATCACTTTGCCGTCAGCATAGATAGACAGGGAATGAGAAAGACAGAACATTATGAGCTAATTGTTTATGCATTCAAGCCTCAGGGTACATAAACAGGATGAAACCACTTATCTCACCCTTAGTGACTATTTTCTACAGATTGTGGCATTTTCCTAACTTCTATCTGCTCAGGGACAGCATTTCTAACTAAGCCTTCTCTTTTCTAAGTAAAAAAAATACCCCATTCACTCAACTGCATCTTACATGTCATGATTAGAATGTAAACTCTTTGAAAGAAAGGATGAAGTCCATACATACTATGCTTCCTTTTTGGTGGATGTGTATGTGCTGAGCATTTATGCTTGTTAGGCAATCATTGTACCACTAACAAAAATGTGCTGAAGAAATTGTTTTTGAATATAAAAATGAATTATTGAATGGGGGAATGTGATTGTAAGACATTTTGCTGCTATCTTTTGAGAATATGTTAGTATGTGACTGTCCCCGATACAATGTGGCATCATGAAATGGCAAGAATACTCCATGTGGGATGTGAGGTAACAGTGCCACTCACTCCACAGTATTCCCCCTAACCTACACTGTTTTGATGAGCTCAATCTAATAATGACCACAGAGAATATGGGTATTTTCAGCATTATGGCTGTGATTAGAAGGAGACGATCTACCTCTTTAGGTATTTAGTTCATCTGTAAGGTGGAATTTATTTAAATATTATTATCTTTGGAATCTGATATTCTTTCCAAGATTAGGAAGGGCCTCCTAGCTAAACAACTGTGGAGGTCTTTCCAGATTACACTCTTCTCATCTTTGTTTTCTTCTCCCTTTGTCTAACCACATTGGAAGCCATATCACCCAACACTTTTCTCTTAAGTATTAGTATAAAAGAGACTGTGGTGGTGAGTGGTAAATGTAGAATAGATGGACATACATGATGCTCCAAGAATTATGATGGTGGAACAGGACATTTTCTGGTATTGGATATGATAACGAGTAGATACAGAAGAAGGGGAACAACACACTGGTTCTTTTGCCATAGCAACAATAAGTACATTTATTATATAAGCAGAAAGAGGGAGAATGTTTATTTGATCCCTGTACTTTTATTTCCCAAACCACAAGTTTTCTGGTCTTTGATTCAGTTTGAATTCTCAACTGCTGGCAGTTAGTTACCTTATAATGACAGTCAGTTCTTGAAGTGCCCAAGGCATGAAGGTACATGTCTGACTCCATGATAGTTTATTATCTAAAAATAAACAAATCAAGGTTTTCTTTAAAAGCTCATTGAAGAATTGCTTGAATCCTCTTTTCTCAAGCACAAAAGAATGGTCTCTTTCAACATTTGTATCCTTATTTTGAGGCAATCAACTTACAAGCAGGAATTGAGGTACAGCTTTTTTTCTTTCCAATTAAGTGTCATTAGAAAATGGTCTGGTTCATTCAGGTCTGTCTCAAGAGCAAATGGGCACCAGCGAGCCTCTGATGGAGGAGCACTATGTGATTCTAGTCTAAAAGGAAAACCACAGTGTATTTGACCAGCAGTATTCACATAGATAGCTCAAAGGTACTTGTCTTTACTGTGTCCAAATGTCCCTGATATTTGCTGGTGGAAAAAAAGTCTGCCATTAAATGCTTATGACAATGAAGCATTGCATTTTAGGAAACAGGAAAAATGGGGGAAATCAATTACAACCCCAAAATATAGTAAATTCCCCAAGAGCAGTGCTATATAGCTTTCTCCCTTTGTTTGAAGAAAGGGGAGGAAAAAAAGCTTTATATATAAGTTTTCCAAATAGCCCCATATATACAACATGAATGGTAGAAGGGATTGGGATACCAGTATCCTATGTTCAAATTTAGATCTCTGGCTGGGCACAAGTGTCTCATGCCTATAATCATAGCTACTCAGGAGGCTGAGATCAGAGGGTCACCACTTGAAGCCAGCCTAGGCAGGAACATCTGTGAGGCTCTTATTTTCAGTTAAACACTGAAAAAACTGAAAATGGTGCAGTGGCTCAAGCGCTAGAGTGCCAGACAGTGTCCAAGGTCCTGAATTCAAGCCTTAGCACCAGCGCGTGTGCAGGCGCGTGCACACACACACACACACACACACACACACACACACACACACAAATAGCTCCCCCAACCCCCTCCCCCTTTTTGTGGGGCTTGAACTCTGGGCTTGGGTGCTGTCCCTAAGCTCTTCAGCTCAAGGCTAGCACTCTATCACTTCCGTTTTTCTGGTTAATTGGAATAAAGAATCTCACAGATTTTTCTGTGCTGGCTGGCTCTGAACCATGATCCTCAGATCTCAACCTCCTGAGTAGCTAGGATTACAGGAGTGAGCCACCAGTGCCCAGCACCCCCTCCCCCCAACCTTTTTAAAAATGATGTTAGGTTTATGTTAGTGTTTGTGACTTTAACTAAGTATCACTACCACACAATACTGTAAACTTTGTGAAATTTATGTAATCACTTAATCACAATAAAAATTGCTATAAAAAATGATGTTAGGGTTGAAATCCAGGGCCCTGTGTACATGTTCAATTACTGAGCTATATCCACAGCTACATGACTCTAGGACAGTAAGTCAACTAGCATAATTAATCCATTCTACCAGGGAGGTCCTCTTGAGGTTAATGCAGAGCAGCCAGTAGGGGGCCTAGCATATGAGAGGGCTTCAAAGTAGGAACTAAATTTACATTTCCATGCCCTACTGTAGTTTGGCTGTGGAGAACCTCTTCTTTGGGCATTAACTTCCAGTCTTCCTTGTTTATAGTCTACCAGTCTTTGCTTACACCTCAATATCTGTATAAAATTTTACGTACATCATTCATAATTGACACTTAGTAACATGCATGCCCATTTTCTTTTTTTTTCTCCCCTCCCTCACTGTATGCTCCATTTTCTAGAGAACAATTCAAACTGTTTATCATAACATTTTTAAGGACATTCATGATCTGACCCAAGATAACCCTTCCTTACTAGAGATCTGTTTTGTTAGTTCTTTTGTCATTATGCCTGATTTTTCTCCTATAATTTCATCTTTTCCTTGCACTATATTATTTTCCATTTTGATTTTTCTCCCATAATTTCATATTTTCCTTGCACTGTATTATTTTCCATTTCTCCTACAATATTATTTATTATTTAAATTCCACCTTCATTGTTTCTTGTGAAGTCTTCCTTAAAAGACTTCCTTAGAAACAGGTGGTCTGTTGACTTTTGAAGCTAGCACGTGATAAGCCCATAAGCATTCTTCTTTTGTTTTTGTTTTTGGTGATATAGAGTTTGAACTCAGGGCCCACACTCATACCTTTTACAATACTAAGTTCAGTGGATATGTTGTCACTTGAATATGATCTAACATGTCTAGAGTAGTTGACAATACAAATGATTCCCCATCTAGCTCTCTAAGCTCTGAAATGCTTTCTCACTACGGTGGCTTACTTGACTCAGTCTTCAGTGAGTATATTCATTTCTTAGGATTGCCTTTTAAAAGTACAAAAAACTAGGATAACTTAAAAAATATGAATTTACCTTATGATTCTGGAGTCTAGAAACTCAAAGGTGTACATAAGTACATATATACATATGTATATATGTACATATGTGTATGTGTGGATATATGTATATAGAGATTTGTTATGTGAAATTAGACATGCAGTGGTCTTCATCTTTGTACTCTTTATGGAAATAAAGAATAAATGATTGTTTACTGCAAGCATAATTATTGTGAGCTGCACTCTATATATCCCTCATTTTTATATGCTGAAGCCCTAGCACCCATACTGCAGAATGTGAATGTATTTGGAGGTAGGGCCTTTAAGTCCTCTAAGTTATAACTTAAAATAGGGCAGATCTTAAACCCATCTGACTGATGTCCTTATAAGATGAGGAAATTTAGATACACAAAGAGATATCAGAGGCATTAATATAGACAAAACTATATACTAGATAGATCTGTTCTTGCTAGGGTTTAAGAAGAGAGGAGTGTTGAATAGATGAGCCACAGAGGATACTTTAGGCAAGGGCAAAGACTATTTTTCATGACATTATAATAGTAGGTTCCTAACCAACACTGTGAATTTGTCAAAAATCATAGAACTAAGCCTTAATATACAAAAATAATGTAAAATCATTTAGGAAGTAAGAGGAATCTCAGGTAAAATATACAACACAACAAAACAATTTAATTATATCTTCTAACTACGTTATTAAAAACTCCCAGTGAAGGGACTCAGGGAAGGAATGTTATTCCATAAGTAACTTTGGAAGTGATTGGAGATCTGACTAAAGGAAAAAGGAACTGAGCATCAGCAGTGTGTTCCAGCTGATAGAATTGTCCATGGAGGATAGATTAGCAACCTTTAAACAATGCTACATGTACACTAGCATGAACATGTATACTAGCTCTACCAACAAATATGGATTATAGTTGTAGCACCATGAACTCAAGGGCACATTACTATCATTATAGATGTCAGCGCATAGAAATACATATAGAACGTATATAGAATGTATATAGACATGTAGACATTTAAATATGTGTCCATTAGTTACCTGCACACATGCATACACACATATTTTGCCTTGTTCACTGAAAAATGGTCTAAATGCTCAGACACAGCTGGTGCCCATGCAGATCACAATTTCTAACTCTGTCTGTTCCAATGAAAGGAACCAATGATTTTTGGAAAAATGACTGAGTGTCAGGAAATAAACAAGATGAATCTGGAGCATGTTGCAGTACTATAAATACACACTTTAAAAAATATCCATGATTATAAGGCATGGCTAAGTTTGTGTTAGGAATCCCTAACTGCCAAAGTGGAACAACAAAATATAGGAACATTGGATAAACCAGCACTTAAGGAAATATTCAGTCTCCCCTGATATAAATAACTAACTACATTAAAATGTATAGACAAAACAGATCTCCTAGGCAGAAGAATTCCAAATAATTAGAATAGCTTTCTTAGTCTCATGAAGGCAGAACCTAACTCCCCACTCCTTAAATGTGGGCTGTACGTCGTTGATTCTTTCCAAAGTGCAGTACTAGCAGAAGGAAAAGAGTAACTATAAAGGGTTACTTAAATTTACTCCTGGGGCTGGGAAGGTGGCTCAGTGGTAGAGCGCTTGCCTTGCATGCATGAGGCCCTGGGTTTGATTCCTCAGCACCACATAAGCAAAAAGAAAAAAGCCGGAAGTGGGCTGTGGCTCAAGTGGTAGAGCGCTAGCCTTGAGCTGAAGAGCTGAGGGACAGCGCCCAGGCCCAGAGTTCAGGCCCCATGACCGGACACCCCCCCAAAAAAAAATTTACTCCTTAACTGGAAGTACTACCTCATGCAGATGATCAAGGTTAATACTAAAAGAAGTAAATTATATTGACAGTGTGTGTATGGTCTTGGTATGAGGTAGTGAGAATGCCGTATTACCTCTGTGGTCTTCCTTTCCATGTAATATGCAACCCCAGTATAATCATGAGAAACAGAACACCACACAAGCCATCATAGAGGGCATTCACAAAACACTTTTCCAGGATTCCTCAAAACTGTCTAGGCCATGACAAAGGACATAGCTAGCAAGATCAATAGAAAGCCCGCGGATTGGGAGAAGATCTTCACTAGCCATACAACAGATAAGGGTCTCATATTTAAAATATAACTGGAACTCAAAAGATTAAATCCCCCAACAACAAATCCTCAAAGAAACAACTGCCTGATAAATAAATGGGCTAAAGACTTAAAGAGAAACTTCTCTGAAGAGGAGATAAGAATGGCCAATAGACACATGAAGAAATACTCAACCTTTCTAGCCATAAAAGAAATGCAAATCAAAACAACGTTGATATACCACCTCACCCAGTTAGAATGGCTATAATCAAGAACTCTAATAACAACAGATGCTGGAGGGGATGTGGCCAAAAGGGAACCTTACTGCATTGTTGGTGGGAATGTAAACTTGTTCAACCACTTTGGAAAGTAGTATGGAGGTTTCTCAAAAGACTCCACATAGAGCTCCCCTACGACCCAGCAATCCCACTTTTGGGAATTTACCCAAATGATCACAAACAATACCATACTAAAGCTACCAGCACAACTATGTTTATTGTAGCAGCATTTACCATAGCTAAGATCTGGAACCAACCCAGATGCCCCTCAGTAGATGAATGGGTCAAGAAAATGTGGTATATATACACAACAGAATTCTATGCCTTCATCAGAAAGAATGACATTGCCCCATTTGTTAGGAAATGGAAAGACTTGGAAAAAACTATATTAAGTGAAGTAAGCCAGGCCCAAAGAAACATAGGTCCCAAGGTTTCCCTTATTTTAAGTTTAGGATAAGCAGAAAAGGTCAAAAGCTATGTACATATGACCATATAAGATGATGTTAAGTGAAATGAACCCCAACATAGGGACACAAATGGTTTTTTCTTTCTTGCTATTGTTCTTAACATATTTATAATGTACTATGTGATTTTCTTGTTTCTTTGGTATCTTCCTCCCCCACAGCATAACCCATTTCCATTGTATTTGACATTGGTGCCCTGCATCTTGTATATACATTTTTCTAATTTGGGGAGGGGTAGGGAAAAACCAAAATGCTTAAATAAGGATACAGGTTGACCCCTTGTAACAATGAGATGTACAAGACACTATGTTAAAAATGAACTTTACAACTTGGGGGGGGGGAGTAGTTGTGGAGGTGGGAAGGAAGGGATGGTAGGGGAAAAACAAAGGAGGTGGCAACAATGCTTGATAGGAAATGTACTCATTACCTTACTCATGTAATTGTAACCCCTCTGTACAGTATTTTTACAATAAAAAAACGTATTTAAAAATAAATATAAAACACAAATGAAAAAGAAACAGTCTAGGCCATGAAAGCCAAGAAAAGTCTGAGAAATACATCATAGCTCAAAAGTAGCCTAAGGAGACATGCCAACTAGATGTAATATGATATCCTAGAGGGGATCTGGGGGAAGAAAAAGAATATATAGTAAAAAACAATAAAATTTGAGTCAAATGTGTATTGTAGTTAAAATTTTGTATTAATATTTGTTTATTGATGGTGTCTAATGTCCCACGTTAATACAGTTTGCAAATATAAGGAGAAACTCAAAGTATTTGAGAATCTATCTTTACAAGTCTCTTGTAAATCTAAATCCTTCAAAAACAAAAAGGTCTTATTTAAATTTTTTTGTCTCCCATTCATACCTTCAGCTTCTGATAGCAAGCCTCCTGAGTACTGCGATGATAAGCATTTACCACCATGCCAACCTCTAAAATAAAAAGTTTATTACAAAAAAATGGCCAATTTCATTTCCTATATCTTAATGTGAGCCAAGCGTCAGTACTTACAATGTTTTAAAAGTTATCTTTAAGGGCTGGGAAGGTGGCTCAGTGGTAGAGTGCTTGCTTTGCATGCATAAGGCCCGTGGTTTGATTCCTCAGCGCCACATAAGCAGAAAAATCCAGAAGTAACACTGTGGCTCAAGTGGTAGAGCACTAGCTTTGAACTGAAGAGCTGAGGGACAGTGCCCAGGCCTAGAGTTCAGGCCCCACTACCGAAAAAAAAAGTTATCTTTAAAGGGTTTCAATTCAACATATCAATTTCTGAATACAAAAATAGGTAGAGCAGGGAGAGCTGGGGAGAACCACTGAATAAGGGGTGACATTGATCAAGGTGTTTTGAAGATCTCAAGTGCTATCCATGTGGAGTGAAGTTCAGAACCTTTAGGGTAGAAGTCCCTGAGCCATGGAAGCTGTTAACATTGTAGCAGTGAATTAAGGAATATTACAATGTTCTGAAGTAAAAATGAGAGTGCTGAGTGTTGCTTCTATTTTATACCTATGCAAAGTTGAATTTTGAATACTGAATGAAATAAAAATAAAGTACTGGCACAAGTTGCCCATTTCAGTGCCCACTTGATGTCTCACGATTAGACATTAGGCCACTAATTGACAACTGTATCAAGCATATAATTATATCTTAAAATCTCTCTTGTAACTTTCCCACAAATGAATGATGAAAATGAAAAAAAAAATCACACAGGTACCCCTTTTTCCATCTGATCCTCACAGCTTGACCACCGGATGTCATCAATATGTGCTGGTAGACCCTTAACCATGGTGACTTTCATTTCTCACCTTTTCTGTTGTGTTCCGTGTTGTGGAGGCCGACACTGTGGATAACAAGCCCTGTGGTTCCCAGGTAGATTCAAGCACTGGGAGTAAGAGCACGTTTTTAGCCCTCATAATGGCAGTGGCTCCATTTGTTGTAACTCTAGCTCCTGTCAAACCCACCTATTACTTGACTCTGGAAGCCCCATTCTCGTTTTTCACTCCTTCTGGCTGAATAGGAATAATGGCTTCCTGTTGTTGCTAGTCTCTGGGTAGCTCACTATTTCTTATTGGTTGTTGATGTTAAACCTTGTTAAACTGGTACAAATTATGTCTTGATTCATTTTTTTGCTATTGGAATTTTGACTGATAGAATTTATATATAATTGCCAAGTTTTTATACAATTATTATATATTTATCAACTTTCTGTCTTGGGAATGACCACACCTCCCCTTCATAACATTAAGTCAATCCACTGCTTATGTTTATTCTTAAAATATCTTCATTTTTTTGGTATGAAATATTGTTGATAATAGAAAACATTATTTTCCCCAAATCCTTACTTGGCAACAGAAAGAGTTGGCAAATCTATACTGTTTTTCCACACATATTTGAAATTTCACATTTGAAATACAATCTTGTATAAGAACTCAACTCTGAAACATAAACAGAATTCAGCTGTAATTCATTTCCCATAGGAATCTTACAAATCTGGTGAACCTTGCCAATAACTGTCACAGGCACTTAAGTTACAAAGATCCCACTGTTTGTATAACTTATCATACCACTTCTGGTCAAAGAGAAAATAGCATTTGGGGACACTAGAGGAAGTATAAAAATTTAAAGTGTTTTTTTTTTTTTGCTACAACCATTGCAACAGAAGAAGAAATTATGATGTAGTGTGCTTTTACTTTTATTTACTTTTCACATTGTGTTTTGAGTTCCCAAAACATTGACCAGCATTGCATTTCATTGGAATGTTGAAGAAAATGGGTGGAGGAAGAGGAGAAGAGCTCAAGCCAGCCCATGAAGTATAGATGTTTCCTGATAGTGACTTAGAAATACATGGTCACACATCCAAGAATGTTTACCTTTGCCATATTTCAAGTCTTTTATTGTAAGTAGTTATAGCAGCTCATTTATAGATGACTCCTTCACTAAGTAACAAGCATGGAACATATGTGTTTACTGGCATTCCAAATTGAATACATTCCATTATGCCAAGGGCATTCAGTCTGCAATTGAAAGAAAAGATTTGATGTGCCTTATATTTGGGAAATATAAAAGAACATAAGTTGTGTTTTTATTATTCTGTCTTCTTGACTTACAGCTTTCCATGTTGGAAATGTATTGCCCTTCTTTGTTAAATCAAGTCATATTTAATGTTTGGCTGCAAAGGTACTGATTGTAGTTTTCACCTTGCTTAAGGACACTTCTGTTGTTCATTATTTCATTGCTATGTTCTCTATTTAGCTTAAGGAAAGATACAAGACAATCATAAATTTATTCTTTCCTTTACACACTTAAAATTTTTAAGTACTCAAATAGCATAATCAGAAAGAAAAAACAAGGTTAGGGGTTGGGGAGGGAGGTGGCTCAGTGGTAGAGCGCTTGCCTTGCATGCATGAGGCCCTGGGTTCGATTCCTCAGCACCACATAAGCAAAAAGAAAAAAGCCGGAAGTGGTGCTGTGGTTCAAGTGGTAGAGCGCTAGCCTTGAGCTGAAGAGCTGAGGGACAGCGCCCCAGGCCCAGAGTTCAGGCCCCACGACCGGACCCCCCCCCAAAAAAAAGAGAAAAAACAAGGTTATAGTATAGGTATAAATTATCTTCCATGTAGTTTGGTAGAGCTTAGGGAACTCAAGAATTTCCTTTCTCTTTGTATTTCTCTACTTCTAAATTCAAATAACAGAAGCACAAAACCCCAGTTTTATTCTTTATTTTTTTCAATGGTGGATATCAGTTTCTAGAAAACCTGGGAGTAGTGCTTAGAACCATGTAAAGAAAGTTGGTAAGAAAGAAGAAGCTGAGGTAGGAGATAGAGAAGGTTCCTGGTGATTTTTGGACACCCAGAACATCTGCTTGTTTGTTCTACCTGTTATTTAGCCATTTGAATCCTCCACAAAATGGGAGTTACTACTTTTTTTGGCTAAAATCATACATTGGACAAAATTCTGCAGGGTACAAGCAACAGAAATACAACTAGAATTAGTTTAAGTAGAGAGGACTGAGTTGAAATGTCAAGAAGCCCATAGAATTGAAGGAAGAGTTGGTTAATGGTGCATCTGGCAGGCGATCAGGCACCTGGGGAATCTGAGAGCCCAGGGCCAGGAGTTAAATACCATTCAGACTTACTCTTTTGGCTTGTAGTCTCTGCTCCTTCCCCATCTGGGTGTTGTGTCCTCCACAGAGAAGTATTTTATTTTTTGTGCTATTTTCCCTCAGTCTTTTATTTACCCGATTATTCTCTTCCACTACTTAATATTTTAACCCCTTAGCACTGAAGCAGATATTGTAGCCGACTGCTTTTGATTTTCAAGAATATAGTCTGAGCATGAATCTCGGCTACACGAGAGACATGTCTCATAGGAGAGATAAAGAGGAAAGCCAGCGGTGAAGCTAAGAGAGCTGAGATGGTGTGCTACTGAGAGAAGGGTTCTGCACCCAGCTGATTACTCCATCACGAAGAAACGTACATTTATGTTTATTAGTATTAAAAATTAAAATTGCATTATAATTTCAAGTTTTGTCAATTTAACATTGGAGCCAAGTGTTTGACATCTATGATAAAGTTTATACCCCAGGACTCATCCCTGTAGGGGAAAAGTAGCAGATTTTTCCAGTGAGTTTGGGGGAATCCAAGAGTTGAGAGAATCAAGAGTAGGAAGAGCTTTTATCCTTTATTCCAAAGAGAGCTATGGGTGGTGGAGAGAGGCTGCTATTGTTTTTTGGGACTTGACTTAGCATGGGGCAATATTTTTATTTTATTTTTATTTTTATTGTGAAAATACTGTACAGAGGGGTTGCAATTACATGGGCAAGATAACGAGAACATTTCTTATCAAGCATTGTTGCCTCCTCCTTTGTTTCCCCTTCCCATCCCTTCCCATACCCTCCCCTCCCCCCCACCAAAGTTGTAAAGTTCGTTTTTTGACATAATGACTTGTAGCTGGGTGATGAAGGTGGCTATATCTCAATCAGCTTCATGGAGTTCTGACTTGACTCAGAAAGGAACAAGATCAGAACAGTTCTGGAACATAGCACAGATATGGTGCCAGACTTAGAAAACCTCCCCAAACTTCCCATGGCCCAAAGAGCATTGGCAAAGACTTCTTGGTGCATTTTGCTTAAAAGACACAGGGCAAGCAAGGATAGTCATTGATCTGAAGTGACCTTTGGCATGGCTCCATGTAGAATAACACACACAAAAACAGACAGAAGAGATAGATGCCAAATTCAACAAGGATCAGAAACTTTGCTTTCCTGGCTCAGCCTTCTTTTGCCTTCTACTGACCCCTGCTTGGAAGTTATGTATAAACCAACAAAACAAACCAAAAGAAAATCAGGAACTGGAATTCTTTGAGTTTTACCATCTATTAGTCGATAAAGACAAGAATATTACCGAACAAATTGTGTTTAGATTCAAAAATAATTAGGCCATGGTTTCTGAACACTTGCTTCTGGGGCTTGAAATTCGGTCTCTTATAGCAAATCAGGCTCTTCCATGCCACTGAGAACTAACAGCTGCAGCTCACAGCCATGTACACACTCACTGGTTCCTCAGTACTCATCAAAGACTGGCTCCAGGACTTCCACCTAAACCCACATATGTAGCTGCTCAAGTCCCTTGCTTGAAACAGTGGAGTATTTACACAGAACTTACATACACCCTTGCATGTACTTCAAATACCTACAAATTACCTGTACTCCTTAATGCAGTGTAAAGAGTCATGCTGTATAGAGAATAAGAAGAAGAAAAGATGTCCAATATTGGCCCAATTAAAAACACCTATTTTTATTATCTTTAAGTAGTTGTACAAAGTAGTTACCATTCAACAAAGCAGTTTATGAATACAATGCATCTTGATAAGCATCACTTCTTTCAACGTATTCCCATCCCTTCAGATCCCATCCCTTTCTTCAATTTCCTTCCTTCCTTCCTTCCCCCTCTCTCTTTCTTTCTTTCTTTCTCCCTCCTTCCTTCCTTCCTTTCTTTCTTCCTTCCTTCCTTCCTTCTTTCCTTTCTTTCTTTCTTTCTTTCTTTCTTTCTCTCTCCTTCCTTCCTTCCTTCCTTTCTTTCTTTCTTCCTTTCTTTCTTCCTTCCTTCCTTTCTTTCTTTCCTTCTTTCTTTCTTTCTTTCTCTCTTCTTCCTTCCTTCCTTCCTTCCTTCCTTCCTTTCTTTCTTTCTTTCTTTCTTTCCTTCTTTCCTTCTTTCCTTCTTTCCTTCTTTCTTTCTTTCTTTCTTTCTTTCTTTCTTTCTTTCTTTCTTTCTTTCTTTCTTTCTTTCTTTCTTTCTTTCTTTCTTTCTTTCTTTCTCTTTCTTGTTGGTGGTGCGGCTTGAATTCTGGGCCCAGGCACTGTCCCTCAGCTCTTTAGCTCAAGGTAAGTACTCTACCACTTGAGTCACAGTGCCGCTTCCGATTTTGTGGTGGTTAATTGGAGATAAGAGTCTCACAGACTACTTTCCTGCCTGGGCTGGCTTTGAACCATGATCCTCAGATCTCAGCCTCCTGAGTAGCTAGGCTTACAGTTGTGAGCCACTGGTGCCCGGCTAATTTTCTTAATTGTGTATAATATGCACTGAATTTTAGGATTGCATTCTCTCCCTTCCTCTCTTCATTCACCTATTCTCTTCCACTTGACCCTTTCAAGTACCCACTATTTATTTTATTTGACTGAGAGTTAGCCTTTCTAAGGAATTACACCATCGGTGCAATGTAAATTCATTCAGCTCTAGAAAAGCAGTATGGAACTCTGGAAAACAGTTTGGAAGTTCCTCAAAAATCTAAACATATAACTACCATGTGGTCCATCAATTCCACTATTGAAAACTTATCCAAAAGTTTACAAACTAAGATACAATAAAGCCATCTGTACAACTGTGTTCATTGAAGCACTATTCCTCATACCCAAGGTACAGGATCAGCCTAGATGCTCCTCAATGGATGAATGGATATATACAATGGAAGTTTACTTATTCATTAGAAAAAAATATGCATCATTTGCAAAGGAATGGATTCTTTCCTCCTCCTCCTCCTCCTCCTCCTCTGGTAGGCCTTCTATTATGTAAGTCATGCCTCTAGTCTTTTTATGCTTTGTTCATTTTCAGGAAGAGTCTTGAGGTTTTGCCCAGGGCTGGCCTCAGTTTGAGATCCAATTACCTTTAGTGTTCTGTGTAGCTAGGAACACAGACATGTGTGATTGAGACTGATTTGTTGAGATGGAATCTTGCTAACATTTTGTCCAGGCTGACTGTAAACTGCTATTCTACTGTTCTCTACCTCCTGGGTAGATGGGATCACAGACGTGAGCCACTGTAGTAAACTTAAGAAAGTACTTTCAATCTGTTTTTGCTTGAATCTTGGATGTAGAATCTGTCACTACAGTCATCATGTGGGAGGAAAAGGCTGTAATTCATAGGCTGTTACCATATCCCAGCTCTTATTTGGAAAGCTTCAGAGAACAGCGTGACTAACTTTGCTCTAACCACACTTCCATGCTATCTTCCAGGCAGAGGTGGGGAATACTGTGGAAGGTTGGAGATAGTGTAACAGATCCAGCTTGGACCACGTGCTGGGTAGCCTCTGCCTCCAGCCAGGATGCTGCTATAACTGACAGCCCAACTAGACCCGTGTGTTTGGAGTTAGGGAAAACCCAGTTCTTCAGCCAATAGGGAGTTGTCTGATCAGAGGAAAAGAAGAAAGGGAGAGGGCCAGTTAGACATTTGAACTGAATTAGCTAGTTTGTATAACTATATTAGTAAAAGTTCCTGAGTGTCATGTTGTTAGGGTCAAAGCCAGAAACGAACAAAACCAACAAGATACTTTCATGACCTATTAATTCAAAACTAGGGCTTCTGGAAAAAAAATAATAGCACCTAGATTTGCACTGTAAATCTGTGAAGCAACTTAACTCTGAGAGTTGGTTTATTGGTCAGTGAGTGGCCTGGTGGGTTTTGCTCTCAAATCCCATTATGCTCCTGCAGAGAATGGAGTGTTTTGTGCTATGTGAAAATTGGTTTGTGGTATGTGTTTACAGATCATCAGGAGATTCAGGTTTCCTTTAAGATCCATAGGGACTTAAAATCTAAAATACATTTCTATGAAAACCACATTTAGCTTCAGAATTCAGAAATGATTTCATTCCAACCATTTATTCATAGCAGCCTTTTCAGTCTATACTCAGGAGTGATCCTTCAATATTTATTCTTTTAGCATTATTTCTCACTATACTCTTTGGGACATAAGAAAATAATAATTATAATGGCTTATATACAAAATGAAAAGAATTATATAATTTTGCTTATACACTGGTATCCAGTTCTGAAAAATAAGGAAAGTAGTTAATAAACATAAGGATATAGCAAGAAGCACTACAAACATTTAATAAAAATATCTTGAAGAAAAGTCGTATTTTAGTCCTGGGACTAATTTTAACCTAGAGGTTAAATAATCTTTGTTTTGGTACAAAACTGTAAACAAACAATCCACTTAACTTGCCTTTCATTTCTCTAAAGATCTTTTGATCAGCATATAAATAGCTATGGTGAGTTTCACAAGCATTCAAGGTAATACCATTCTGATGTATCCATGCTGGCAGCATTCCAGATGTTGAGGACAGGTGTCCAACAGATTAGGAGCCTAAGTGAGTTACCAGTTAGGTCATTTGGCTGGAAACAGCGCCAGGCCTTTAGGAGCTTCTGAGTGGCTCTACATCCCAGGACTAATCTCTCTCTCTCTTTTAAATGCTTTTATTTATTTATTTATTTATTTATGTGATACTGGAATTTTAACTCAGGTCCTCACACTTTTTTTGGGGGGGGTGGGGTCCGGTCGTGGGGCCCGAACTCTGGGCCTGGGCGCTGTCCCTCAGCTCTTCAGCTCAAGACTAGCATTCTACCACTTGAGCCACAGCGCCACTTCTGTTTTTTTTCTTTTTGCTTATGTGGTGCTGAGGAATTGAACCCAGGGCCTCAGGCATGCAAGGCAAGTGCTCTACCACTGAGCCACCTTCCCAGCCCAGGACTAATCTCTTAAGACACATACTCTCACTCAGATATTTTCAAATACTTTCTATCTGTATTTAAAGATAACTTGGTAAGGTAAAAATCAAGAGCAAAGTAAAACCATCCATTATTCTACAACTTAAATATATGCACTATTTGTATTTTGGTATATTTTCTTTCACAGACACACACACACATACATCCCACTGAGATTATACAATAATCACTGTAATACTTATACTATGCAAATTTAGAGTAAGAGCCTCCTTTTGGTATATGAATTTGAAATTGTACTGTAGGTATATAACCATTGTGAACAATTCTCAAAACAAATCACTCTTTTTATTCTTTTAATTATACAGAAGGAAAACAATAAGATTTGCTTTTTATATTTCAGTCCAATGTCTATTAATTGAGCAACTTGTATACTCAAGGCACTGTCATACATCAAAAGACAAAAGAGATAAGAAATAACCTATGTCCTAGAGCACACAGATAGATATTTTAAAAAACCATTAAATGAATCAAATAAAAGGAAAACATGTTTCTAAGTGATCATAGGTAGCATAGTTCCAATTTCAGAAAATATAAAGAATCATCAAAGAGTTGGGTCTTGGCAAATTGGTTAGGATTTTAATCAGGACATGATGGTGTTGGGTAATGCCTGAGTAGGTCTGCTGTGGAAGGAGGGGTGGGGGAGGGGAAACAAGTAAACAGCATGAAAAAGATCAAGCAGAATGTGTCCAGGTAATGGTGGGTTATCTCCTGTGGCAGGAGGAAACACTTATAAACTGAGTTGCCAGCACTCTGAGGGTAAATCTAAGCACCAGACTGAGTTTAAACAGTATTTATCTTCCACAATTTTATGGTTTGGCCACAAAATGTTCATTTGATTTTGCACAGTTTTTTGCTCTTTGTTTTTCATTAAATCTTTTATTCATTCACTATGCATTTATGGAACAACAATATGAGTTGAATATACCTTACAGAAGCTATGTAAACTGCATAAAATTGGCTAAAATTCTGGTTTGGAGGCCATATGTTAGTAGACATTATGAACATCAGTAGTTTAAAGAAAAAAATTGCTAATACCTAAGGTATCCATGGTTGGTTCTTTGATATTAATTATCCTGTGAATCAAATATGCAAACATCCACATTTATTTATTCTTCATTTTCCTTTCTTTCATTGCTTTTTAGCTATTTTATCTTACCTTGTGAAAATGGAAGGTATTTTAGGGGTACTGTTTGTGTTTAATATGGAAAAATTGATCTTAGGTTTTCGTTAAATCAGTGTTACTATTACCTGCTCTGAACTTTCCCTGTTAGCGTATTTCTGGTGCAGTCAGAGGGATTAGCTAGTATTTATTCAAATAAGAGAGACTGCTGATTATCTGCTAATAGCATGTCAGGTAAACTGGAAAAATTTTACAACACTTTTATGTAAAAGGTTTTCTCTTTTAATATTTCTTTTGGTCTTAGGATCCACTATTTAGCTAAAACAATTATATTGTTGATCCAGCTAATGTAATTCAGTACATTTAAATGTGAGAATAGATTTAGTTGTATATAGAACAGCTTTCTAACTTACCAATCCATATTTTAAAAACAGTTAAATCTAAGTATGTCTGTATTCCTTCCCTGAAGACTCATCACATTCTCTGAGATCCCCATCTTACGACTCCGCCGCACTTGCCCTTCTAAAGGAAAAAAAATCAGAAACTACAAAACTCCAATTTATAAAAAGCTCATTAATGTTCTTTAGGACTTCAATAACCAATTAGTCTCAAATAACTCACGAATTTTGATGTTTGTGTAATCTCTTACAGTTTTAGATGTGAATAGCATAGTTCTTTCACATCTACAGGTTTATTTCAGATTCTTTGACATTACTTAGTAAAGAAACTTTACTAAGCTTGCTGTATCTGTATATTCTAGTTACTCCTGAAGGGTGATGGTGCTCCATGCCTAATGGCTTTATACATGGCTATATATGTGTACGTATAATTACAGGCTTCAAATTTCCTGTTTCAGATTTACCCAGCCACCTTGAAATAATGTATATTTGTATCATCTATCCCATCCATCCATCCATCCATCCATCCATCCATCCATCCATCCATCCATCCATCCATCCTCCATGCATCTTTTCTATTGTCTTTACAATGGAGAACAAATGTGGGAAAATAAAAAGTCACCACCACAAAGGGGTGGACGAATTGCTTATGCTATGGAAAGATATTGGATTAAATCTATGATCGATGGTACATAACATCTTTACTGAAAAGCACATAATTTAGACCGTATCTTCTTCATATAATGCTCAGAAGTTTCAGTCCTAAGTCATAGATTATTTGATGAAGTCACCGTCATTCCAGTCTAGCATCTTTTTCATCCAACACTGCCCTCCAACATTTCTTTTCTTTTTTTTTTTTTGGTTGGTCATGGGGTCTGAACTTGGCCTGGGCGCTGTCCCTGAGCTCTTCAGCTGTAGACTAGCGCTCTACCACTTGAGCCTCAGACCCTTTCCAGCTTTTTCTGCTTATGTGGTGCTGAGGAATCGAACCCAGGGCCTCATGCATGCAAGGCAAGTACTCTACCACTGAGCCACCTTCCCAGCCCCCCCTCCAACATTTCTAAAGAGCATCTAGTTTCTTTTAAAAAGGAACAGTTGTTAAGGGATAAAGCTCAAGGGCAAAGAGCTTGCCTAGAATGTATAAAAATCTTGGTTCCATCTCAGCACCACAAAACAAAACAAAAAAAACAAAATGATTTAGGGGAGAGCTCCAACAATGTAATTCCTTAGTATGACAAAAATCACAGTTCAACAAAACAAACACCAGGAAACAGGTACTTGAAAGGGTTGGAATGGTGCCAAGGGGATGGGAGTAGATGAATGAACAGAAGAAATGTGGGGAGAGAATGTAGTCCAAAATTATATATATATATATATATATATATATATATATATTCTCTAAAATTTAAGAAAAATGAGGGAAGGAGTTGGTTGAGAGGGATGCAAAATATTATTTTAAAAAAGTAAAAATTTCCAAAGATGGAAATTAGTGTGCTTATGTCAATACAGGAGGCATTACTTACAGGATATGGAATATAAAGCTCTGGAAAATATGGTGATGGGCACCCCAAATACCATGTGGCATATGTTTCCAGTGCCATGGCTGGCTGCAAATGTGTACATAGATGGGGTTTAGAAGTGGCAATCTGATTGAAGAGGACAACAGATTGTTTTTATTGATGAATTTTTATAAAAACAAAAAATTGATTTATCATAGCAAATATGATGAAAATCTCATTGCTCATCAGACAGCTCATGCTATGTTTTGTTTTTCAAAATGTAAATGTTATTGTAAAGGTGATATGCAGAGAGGTTACAGTTACCTAAGTCAGGTAATGAGTACAGTTCTTTTTGGACAGTTTTATCCTGTTCCTCATTTTCTCCCACTTTTCCCTCTCCTAGAACCCTCCCCCATCATTCTACTTTTAATGGCTATGAGAACTAAAAAGTTACCCTTTAATTTTAGTTTAAATCTGTCTCCATGATTTTTCAATTCACTGATCTCAGTTGGGTTCACAGACACTACACAGAAAAGGCTGCCACATCTTCATCATGACCATTTTCCAATGTCTAATATGAGCTATGATTCTTGCTTTATCTTCCAAACTACTTTTCTTTAATTCTCTCTGAGGGGGCTATTAAAATGCAGTCATGTTTCCCTACCTCCAAAAGATTTGATCACCCCTGTCCTCTGTGTGTGTGTGTGTGTGTGTGTGTGTGTGCCCATGCGCGTGTGTGTACACATGTACACATGTGGGTGGTGTGGTCTGTGTCTGAAGCTGAGTAGTTTTATCAACTTGGTTTCTGTCTATAAGATTTTTGGAGTCTGTAGCTTCCTTTAATTTTTAATTTTAAGCTGTTAAAAAGTATCCATAAAGATGTTGTTTCTAGAATGTATTAGGGGAATTCACTACAGAGGAAAGTTTCCTTTCTCTAGATAATTTTACCTCTATTTGGGGGCTCCAGGATGGCTGTAGGGAATCTATACTTACCTGAACACTTCAAAAAGCCTTTTGTTTAACTAAATATTCAGATTTCAAAAACTCTTTCCAAGGTATGAGGAAAAGGCTGACCAGCCAAACTTTTCTTTGTGTTGTTTGTTTGTAAGAAAACATCTACTTGGCATAAATTAATTGTACAAGAGGTTTCATTGTTAGATTGACATAAATGACATATATTAACCCTAGATCAAATGTGCTCCAGCTTACTCTTTCTAACATGCTTCCATCCTGTCAACAAACTTTTAAGTTTTTTTTTTTGTTTACAGCATGCTTTCCTGACTGTGAATCTCTTAAATTTCTCATGCATTGGAATCTGGGTGAGCTGAGAACTTTAGAAATCAAGAGCTAGCTCTTTGTTGTTGTTGTTGTTTGTTTAGCAATCATTTCCTTATTTATCTCAGTGCTCTCATATTTTCCTACATGGTACTGAACTACTTTGCTTGGCAATGTTTTCAATTGTATGTTCAGTCTCATTTCTTACAAGTTCTGCTGACCACATAACTATAGGGCATGATTCTGCTAAAGAAACTAGCCACTCCTTAGCAAGCATTACCCTTCATCAAGTAACACAGCTCTCATTCCCTTCTGGGTCCTTACCAGCAACCACTCGATTGTCCAACATACTGGTAGAAAAACTGATAGACTACTCATGATGTTCTTTGTGTTCTCTAAGGCAATGTTTTCTCTACTGTGTTTCTTGTTTCCTCAGGAAGCAGATATGTTCATATCCCTATTTCCACTGAGAGTCTGTTTAAGATAAGGAAGGCTTCTCTCATCTTCTGCCAGTTTCTGTGCCTTGCTCAATTCCAAGGGCATTTCCACACTTGTATTTTCGTTGTACCTGTGCCCCACTTTCAGGCACCAAGGTCTACTATGGTACAACTAGAAAAACAGAACTGAAGGGAACTGCACAGTGAGAGGTTTATCATCAGGAATAGGCTTTTTTTTTTTTTGATTGATTGTGGGGAATCACTAGGCCAGTCCAAAACTTAGAGGCAGACTGATAGAATAGGCAATCTGAAACTCTCAGGCAGGGGCTGAAACTTCTCAGTCATGAGCTAAGAACTTCTATGAACAGGGAGAAATACCTCTCTGCCTTTTTCCTCTTCCTTCTTTGAAGACTTAGCTCCTTCCAGATGTAAAGCTGGACTGAACCAGGGCAATCCTGACTACCTATCATAATATCTCTAATTTATAGCGAATTGATTATGGTCTTGAATGATATATCCTCTCTGAAAATCTATTGGATTGGGTATCCGTGCTTCCTACATCACCCTTGGTAATAGTACCTACATTTTTATTTGGAGTACCACTTCCTGCTTCAGTTCTTTTGTTAAGGAAAGACCAGCCCTCTTCCCATGGTTTATTTTAGAGAAATGGCAATTTTACAAAGTAGACAGGGGATTAATTCCTGGACTGTCTTAATATTCCAACTCATTGACTGGACATGGATAGATGTTCTATGATCTATATAAGTCAGTGAACTTGACTAAGTTTGGTGGTTCCAATTGTACTGGTTGATTGTTCAAGATTGCAAGAGTGGAAAGGTAAGAAGAGCAATAAGAGGAAAGAAGGTTTATTAAGAGAGAATAGGGTCATTGAAATCATAAAACATTTTAAGATGTGATGCATCAATAATATTAACTTAATAACTGGACAATATTTATGTTTTTTGAAACTAACAGCCAAAATACTTGGATAAAATATTTTATCCTCCCTAGGTAACTGTAAGTTCAGTCATGATTGATTGCTCTCAGTAGGATAGGTATTAGTGCAAATAGGCAGTTTATTGATTTTTTTTCAAAAGAAAATCTAGGCGGGCTCATTAATTTCTTTTTCCAAATCAAAGGTTTCCTTGTAAGGTTTTTTTTTCCCCTTCACTCAAAAACCTGAATGAGTCAGAGTGTTAATATGTTTTGTACTGCTAAATTCTATCTTATTATAAAGATGTTTTTCAATGTGGTAATAATTGTTTAGCAGATTGGTAGTGATTTATTTTACTCATTTATTCATTCACAACTCTATCAGGTCTCAGATGAGCCTCATGCATTGTGCCAGAGGGCATGAAATTCAAAACTGCTGTTGTCTTGAATATAAACTCTACCAGGAGCTCCTGACTCAGAGCCTGGTTCAGGAAAGATGCTCAATATTAACTACATCATCAGAAAAAAAAATCCATGTAGGATGCAGTTCTATAATAATAGTAGCATGTAATGGTACATGCTTGACTTTGAAATATTACCTGTGATTCAAACATGAGACAAGGGCTTGAACCTTAATATTTCATTTCCATAGAGCAATTATTCTTCATAATGACAGGTTTAATTGTGTTTATTTTTAGTTGTTTACAATGAATGAAATGATAAGTTATACTTAGAGTTAATATCATTTTGATGACTAATACTGGCATGAAACCTTGATACCACAGTGGACAATGATTTGGGACTCTATGAATTTACCAGTAGTTGTATTGTGCTAAAAATGTCTGTCTCATCTCTAGAAGTTGAACTTGACCTGATTGGAAAAAAAGAAAAAGAGCTTTTGTAGATGTAATCACATTAAGGATCTTGAGATCATCCTGAGTCATGGAATAGTCTCTAAATCCAGTGACAAATATCCTAGCATTAAAGACTGGAAAATAACACAGACATAGAAAAGATACATTGGGATAGAGGCAGAGACTGCAATTATGCAGCTACAAGCTGAGAAAGAACTATGGAAGAAGCAAAAAGAAGTGTCCCCTAAGCTGATGGTGGTAGTCTGATCTGTGGCTTCCTAGCTTTCCCAGGAAACAAATATTCTAATTTACACAGATTATTTGTGTGAATTATTGTGTGAATTATTTCTGAAGGATTCTTTTGTGTTTTTTCTTCCATAATCATTCAGAGAAGCCAGTTATTGTTTCATAATAATTTAGAGAAACTAGTGTTTCTACTCCAGTTCTTGCTTCTATCTGTCTGGTTTCTGATGCTTGTTGAAAACCCAAAGGTTAGAATTTCTGAACTTATTTTTGCCTAACCTAGAAAGCTCCTATAGTGCACAGACATGGACATTTCTGAATGATTGGTCAACAAATGGTTGGAGGTCCACAGGCTTTTTCAAACAAGTGGCATTGGTCATAGAGGCTATTTCTATGAGGGGAAAGTCCCATGAAGAATTCCAGAAGTGGGAAGCTTCCTTCTGCAATTCAGGACTATGCTTCCTTTTGAAATGTGGCAGGGATAAGGAGCCAAAGACCTTGGTTCTGGCCCTACCCAGCTTTGGTAGTCTACAAGTCTCTGGTGACTCAATGAAAAAGATGGTTCAATTTGATTCTCAGAGGCCTTGAATTACAACCATCCACTCAATCTAGGGTATGTCTCGTTTTCTTTATTCTCTCTCTTTTATAACCTTATTTTCTTTCAGATTACCAGGTACAGTTGGGTATTTTCTGCATTGCTTACTTATATGCCTGTCCTCCTACCCCCAACCCCAAGTTCAAACAGCACAATATAACCGGACTTCACGTATTGTCGAGCACATAATATATCCAGAATAAAAAAATACATTAAATCAAGACAAATAAATAAGTGGAACATTTTGATCAGAGAACAAGAAAATACCTTTGTACTTTGAGCATGGAGTCAGAATGTACAAGGACAGGTTTTTGTTTTTTTTTTGTACTTTCTACGTCAAATGTCATTGAATTTCAGGATGGAAAGAGAAACAAATGGTTATTAGCTCAACCATGAATACGCTCTTCCTAACAAGCATGGGCAAAATACTAGCTACTTGACTGCTGTTTTTTTTTTTTCCATGTCACTTTTCTATCCCTTCCATTGGTGCCATCTCTAGTGCAGCCTTAGACACACCTGCTGTAGTGAAGGCCTGGAAATCTGGCTGCGGGAGGGACAGAGGATCCTCAGTGCCAAGCTCAAGACTGAGAGTTATTGGCTCAGGGTGGCAGTACCCAGTTGCCTGCTGGAGGGACTGGTGACACCAGTTCAGGCTGGGCTTGTCGGGATCTCTTTCCGCACAGGGCTCCGAGGCCTCTCCTGCGCGGGGACACCTGTGCCCACTCGCGGCAGGGACCCCCGGTGTCGCCCCAGTCACATAGGCAGCCTCCCTCTCCACTTGCAATTGGAACCGCCACTTAGGTCGTGGGGCGCACGCAGGGCGCCACCCCCCTGGCTCCCGCTCCCGTCTGGCCCCTCCTCCCTACTCCTCCTCCGCCGCCGCCCCGCCCTCCCGACTTTTCCTGCACCTTCAGCCAGGAGTTTGGTGCTGCCCCATCCCATCGCCGCCACGCAGGGACCGGAGCGCGGGTGCCACCGCCATCTCTGCTTCTGTCCAGGTCGGACTCCAGGATCCAGGTGGGACCCGCTTCCCTGTCCTCCATCCCGCACTGCCGCCTCTTCCAGCACGGCACCACGCCAGAGTCGCACGCTGGGACGCGTGCTGGCGGGCACAGAGCCCCCTGGAGATTTGGGGAGGTGGGTCCGCTTTCCAGGGCCCCCAGAAGGATCAGCACCCTGCCAGGCTGTGTAGATCCGGTGGGATTCAGGGAAACCCCCCTAGCTCCCCCAGGAGCAATGAGGAAACAGCGCATACCTACTATAGCCCAGAGATGGGGGTGCACGGGGGGCGGGGACGGGGGATGCAAGGACGCGCACCCCGATAACTTTATTCCAGGCCTTCCGTCTACTTTGGAAATGGAAGGGACAGCCAGGTAAATCAGGAAGCCAGGGGCCTAGGGGATGGATTTGGGTAAAATTTGTGTTGTGGGGGTGGCTTAGACCTCAGCTTCCGTTTCCACCACACACTTGCCCCGGAGCAAACAAAAAAGCAAAATAAAAGACAAAAACCCAACCCCCCCTCTACTTTACCCCCCCCTCCAACCCGCAGCTTAAGCCTAACTCCAACCCCAACTAGTGCATTTACTTAAAGGGGGCCCCAACTGAAGGACTCATTTGGGAAACAACAGGTAGGGTGATGCTCTTTAAAGAACTGGTTATTGCAGGTGCTAGTTCGCGGACTCGGTTGTTGTTGTTGTTTGTATTTCTTGTATGCCTGAGGGGGTTCTTTGTCCTGGGAGAGCTTGCCTGAAGTGTCCACAGTATTCACATCTTTTGAAACAAATGATTTTTCAGAGCTCTGAACTTGCAGTTGGGAGATCCGAGTTTTGGCAGATCACTCACTGACTAGCATGTTGTGCTTTGGCTGGACTTCTATTTCTCCATCTTTCAAACTAGATATTTAGGTTAAGGTAATTACTGAGTATTGTTTAGGACTATTTCCTTTAGTAGTATCTGAGGTGTTTTCCAGATGAAAAAAGGGATGTTTTAATTCTTTAACCTGTTATAAATATTGCTAATGTCATGAATCCCCAAATCGGTATTGATCTCGGCATTTGGGTTATTCTAGGTATTTATGCCGTGTGCTCTCAGGATCTTTCCATCCTAAAGTTATAGAGAAAACACGTGTGTAAGAAACCCAGCACCATGGGACTATGTGAAGATAAGGTGCCTCATACTAACCTAAAGAATTGTGTTTACTTGAAAACGATACTTGCAATGATGCACAACAAATGTGGCACAGCTTTTCTTCTGTTTTGGAGAAAAATAAAAATTGCATCTTTTAATTGCTACCCCTGAATATTGTTTGTTACATTTTAGCATAAAGTTGTGTGCAGAATATTAAAAAAGTGGTTTCAGACCACTTCAGAGCCTCTCTGAAATTAAGCTCAGGATCACAGATGCCAGTAATACATTTCATTGTCTTGGAATGAATCCCAGAAAATAGCAGAGGTTAACTAAACAGATAAGCCAGAAATTAGGAATTGACATACAGAAACACAAGTTGTACTCTGAATGTGTACTGTAAAGTGTCAATGTAACTTTGCTTCCTTTTTGAGAAAAACAAAAACACAAACCTTTGACTTTGTTTGAACAGAGAAAGATAGGCTAGTTTCTGTCTCTACTTGTGATGTTGCTAGTGCTTTCAAAATTATTTGAGACTTATTCATTGCTAGTTAAGATAGGCATAGAAGTACTTCTGTCTCTTTCAGCTGGCTTTGGAGTAAAATAATAAAAACAATCTGTCCCACACTGAGGTTTGTGTGCAGTTTGGGAGAGTAGAATTGATTTGAATTACTCTTAAGAGCATGTTTTAACTTATTTTTGATGTCTTTCCAACCTTGGACTGGAATGGCATCCGTCATTCAGGCATTTTAATTCCCTATCTCTGAAGTAGATGCTTTTCTCCTTTGAAGCAGATGCTCAGAGATTTAAGCAACTTGCTTGTTGATTGCACAGGGAGTAGAACTTAGACTCCCTGACCGGGAGATGCCTGGAAAACCACTGGGACTATAGATAGATCTGAGAGCTCAGGGGCCACAGCCAAGTCATTGATGGCTTGGGCGTACCATTGTGGTTTTGAGATGTGGACCTTTGCCCTTCAAACTAATTTATTGAGATAAACACAGTCCTCTCTTCCCACTTAGGCCACTGTTATAGGACCGAATAGTTGTATTTGGGAAACGCAATAGCTTTGGGAGGTCTTGGAAATAAGATTTAAAGATATCCAGAAAAAAATAAAAAGTAGTCTTTTGGCAGATATTGTACTATATTCTTTATTCTGAGAGCCAAGCATTCATACTTAAAAAAAATGTCCTGTGGAGTTAGAAATGAAGGAAAAGGCTTAAGGTTGGTTTTAATTCTTAAGATTTTGTGTGATTTACAAATTCCGATTTTAATTAAGTTAGAAAGGCACAAATGTTCACCTACTGGTCAGACTTAGCATGTTTTGGAGTTTGTATTCCAATCTGATCCATTTTTGTTTGGAATTTTTCAAATATTTTTATGATTCAGTAGTAACATCTGTTTTCACATGCATGATCATATTAATCTGAAAATTTTTAACCCTTTGAGCTATAGCATATCTGAAGTGCTTACAACAAATACATTGGTTGACAATGTAACAAGTATTTTTATTATTATTATCATCATTATTAGTTGTTATTGTATAAAGCAGTTGTGATTTCATATGTCAGTTAGGAGTGCCATGAATCTTGATCAATGCCACACCTTCCATCCTTATTTTGTCCCCTTCCATCTTTACCCTCACGATATGTAATTCAATTTTTCACATGATGTACAATGAATATACTGACTGCCTTTGTTCGCTCTTATCCCTCCTTTCATGTGCCCTCTCTTTAACCTTCCTCCCAAAACACGTTGACACTTTCTGGCATTCAGCAAGTCATTTTTAACAGACATCTATAAGGCAAATACGCCACTACTTGTTAATCAAGAAAAAGAACTCTGCCAAAAATCATTTCTCCAGGCTGGGAATGTGGCTTAGTGGTAGAATGCTTGCCTAGCATGCATGAAGCCCTGGGTTCAATTCCTCAGTACCACATAAACAGAAAAAGCTGGGATTGGCACTGTGGCTTAAATGATAGAACTCTAGCTTTGAGCAAACGAAGCTCATGGGCAGTGCCCAGGCTCTGAGTTCAAGCCCAGGACTGGAAAAAAAAATTGTTTCTCCCAGAATCTTTTTGTCTGGTCCTTTCTTATCACAATGTAGTTTCACCTTATTTTTTTTTTAAATTTTATTTTATTTTATTTGTGAACAAACTGTACAGAGGGGTTACAATTGCATGGGCAGGATAATGCGTACATTTCTTACCAAGCATTGCAGCC